>NC_082709.1:81583142-81886231 GCF_030144855.1 Hypanus sabinus
CAGAAATGACTCCTTCCCCACCCCCCAGCCTCAGTGAAAGGTACAATTAACTGGATTGCTTTTGTTCAAGGCATTCCTAAGATTAGTTATGTTCTGCTGTGTACTCTCAGTGAATCGAACCAGAAAAACCTAATTGCCTCACTTCACATTTCCCTTGCTTTTTATGAAAAAATAATGAGCCTTAATTTACCATATGCATTGGAATATCTATTTTTTAATTATTTAATTTAGAGATACAGCAAGGTATCAGGCCATGCTCTCTTCTCGCAGCTGCCATCAGGAAGGTAGAGGAGTCTCAGGACACACCATAGGGTGCAGGTATAGTTATTACCCCTCAACCATCAGGCTCCTGAAGCAGAGGGGATAACTTCAACTGCTCCAACATTGAAATGCTTCCACAATCTATGGCACTTTCAAGGACTCTTCCTCTCATGTTCTCAATACTTATTATTTGTTTATTTATTATTATTTGCCTCTTTTTGTATTAGCACAGTTTGTTCGCCTTTTGCACACTGGTTGATGCCCAAATTGCTGCAGGAGGTCGTTCATTGACTCTATTACGGTCATTATCCTGTTATGGATTTATTGAGTATGCCCGCAAAAAAAAAGAATCTCCGAGTTGCATATGGTGGCAGTATGTACTTTGATAATAAATTTACTTTGAACTTTAAACGAGTCTGAGCCACCCAGTTAACACATGTGACCAATTAACCTGTATGTCTTTAGAATGTAGAAGGAAACTGGATCACCCAGAGGAAACCCATATGGTCATGGGGAGAGCATACAAATTCCTCACAGACAGTGGTGTCAATTGAACCCAGGTCTCTAGTGCTGTTAGGCATTATGCTAACCACTACACTATCATGTTGCCAATTTACTTGAGCATTGTGGGTAATAATAATATTACTTAAGATGTTCACTAAATAATATTGTTAGCATTTCTGTTCTCCAGTTCTCCCCAGATTTACTTCCAACCAACAATATTTCAAATCTCTCCTGAGAGCATTTAAAACATGGTCTTCAATGTCTGTTTCACAGACTGATCCTAGTTCTTAAAATGTACACAGAGTGTAGGAAACAAGAGATTCACGTGTTTTCAAGGGTAAAATAGCATCGTCAAAGACCCCACCAGCCACGCATAGTAATACTGGGCAAGGAATAGAAGAGAGCAGTAGTAATAGATGTGGCAGTCCCAAATGACAGTAACATCAGGAAGAAAGAATATAAAAAGCTGGAGAAATATCAGTGCTTGAAAGAGAAGATAGAAAGGATTTGGAAGGTTAAAGCCAGAGTAATCCTGGTGGCGATAGGAGCACTTGGAGCTGTGACAGCTGGACTGGGAGAGTCATTCCAACAACTCCCAGGAAAATCTGAGATCTCAGTCCAGAAGAGCACACTACTAGGAACAGCAAGGGTACTGTATCAAACCCTCAAGCTTCCTGACCTCTGGCAGAGGACCTGACATACACTCATCAATAAGGGGTGAGCAAAATATATATTTTTAAAATAAATAGATAATCAGGCAGAGGTAAAGGAGCCTCAGATCTTAAATAGCTATTACCCTATATCCATCAGGCTCCTGAACTGGTGTGGATAACTTCACTCATCTCAACACTAAACTGATTCCACAACCTATAGATTCAATTTCATGGAGTCTACCTACAACTCATGTCCTTAATATTATTTATTTAGGGTTTTTTTTGAACAGTTTGTCTTCTTTTGCACGTTGGTTGTTTGTCAATATTCATGCACGGTTTTTCACAAATTCCAATGCTTTATTTTCCTGTAAATGCCTGCAAGGAAAAAGAATCTCAAGGTAGTACAGTATATGGTGACATATATATTTCATAATAAATTTTGAATTTGCCTAAAATAATTTATAAGACTGTAATTAAAAATTCTAGACTATATTAAATGTCACCAGTTGTGAAAAATTAAATTCAGATACTTATAAAGTTTAAACAGTGAATAAATCACCAGTAACGTTAGTGGATGTGAAAGTTCAGAACTAGAACGAGTAAAACAATATACAGATCTTTCATTTTCAAATTGGGCATGGAATACAAAATCTAGGTACTGTAGCTTTACTAATCTGCGAACCCAAATTAGGCCTCAGCTAGAACGAAATAGAAGTTGCTGGCAGTATTAAGCAGATCCGGAAGCATTGTGAACAGGGGAAGTCCAGTTTAGTGTTCCAGGACAGTGCCTTCAACTAGAATGTTGTGGTCAGTTTGAAACATTACCCTTGGTCAAGTTTACTATGACCTAAGTGAGCATGTAGGAGAAATTTAATGGAATTGTACCAAAACTGAGGGGTTTCCTTCACAGTGATAAACTAGAAAAAGGTCATTATCCTTGTAGGAAAAGATTGTGAGGAATTTAATCAGGACATTCAAAAATATATTTGGATTCAAATTTATCACACATACATGGAAACATACAATAAAATATGTTGTTTACATTAACAGCCAACACACCTAGGGATGTGCAGGGGGCAAATGTCGTCACACATTCTCACACCTACATAGCCTGCCCACCATGTTCAGCAGAATAGCACACAACACAACAATAGCTCCCACTCTCTCTCCTGCACAGATGGACAGTGTTCCAACTCCAGGACAGTCCTCCAGTCTCCTGACTTAGGTCATCAGGCTCCAACTTTCAGACTTCTGATTAACATTTGGTGTCCAATCTTCAGTATCAACACCTGGAACAGCAGAGGACAGCACCCCAAACTCTAGGTGCGCTGACTGACCAGCCCTCGTGCCTCGTTATTCTTCCTGTCACGTGGACAACAGGTCTCACATACCGACTAGGATAGCCTGACATCCACGGATGTCTTAGTCACCCACCCGTGCTGCCAGCCTCCGAGTGCAGAGCAGAGGCCTGGACTCTGGATGACCTCCGTCATCTGCCTGCATGGCTGGATTCCAAACACAAGGCAGAGGATTGATCAATAATTTCTGCATGGGTCTGTCTGTAAACCCTAACTCCCCTCTCCGTTCCCCAAAGCCATCCCTACGAACCTAAACAACAACTATGTCTGAGCCACGATATCGATAGAGGCCACAGCTCAGCGCCATCTTGAGCTTTTCAAAGAATGAATGAGGAGAAGGACCATCTCCAACAGTTTGTGTGTGTTGCTGGGAAATATTCAGCTCCAGCTGAAACATCCTGCTCATCAGGCCATGGGCAGCTATGGTACTGCTGTGATATCCTCCAATCTTAAATTCCCTCAGTCCTCTAAAAACAGACCAGGTTGTCTTTTGAAACTACTTCATGCTATTTTCTTTAACAATGCTCCCTAATAGTGGATAGCAAATATCTGTCGATATTGTGTGGAATAGTTCTATTTTTTACTCTTATTTGTAAATGATGCTATCTAGTGCTTGAACCTTTCTCCTTTGAACAATTGGCTGAGTTGTTTTATCATTATCCTTCTTTCAAGGTACTTTCTAATAACTTATCCGGAATGAGTGCTAGGCTCATTCAACTGCTACTCCTCAAGTGTAAAGTTGTCTTTTTAATGATAAATGTTCTTCTAATAATTTCTAACCCTTGGGCTTTACTCCAAGTCATTTATTGTTATTACCCTACAACCACCAGGCTCCTGAACTGGCGTGGCTAACTTCACTCATCTCAGCTCTGAAATGATTCAAGCAATTCACAATTCAAGGACCCTACAGTTCATATTCTCAGTATTATTTATTTAGTTCATGCTTTTATTTGCTCCATTTGTCTCCTTTTGCACATTAAATGTTTGTTGGTCTTTATTTAGTTGATAATTATTTAGACCATTCTTTATTTTCCTGAAAAAGCCTTCAAGAAAATGAATCTCAAAGTAGTATATCGTAACATATACATACCTATGTTGATAATGAATTTGCTGTGACTTTATTTTTGACTATTGTAATTTGATCAAGTTCAGCTGCAATGAAAAACTTACTTGCAGGCATTCAGCATCATGTAAAGATGAAAGGCTAGCTTTGTTTCTCACATGTATATCGAAGCGTACAGTGAAGTGTGGTCATTTGCGATGATGTCCAACACTGACTGAGGATGTGCTGCGGACAGCCCAGAAGTGTCACTGTGCTTCAAGTGCCAACATAGCATGCCCACAACTTACTAGCCTGTACGTCTTTGGAATGCGGGAGGAAACCGTAACAACCAGAGGAAATCCGCACAGCCATAGAGAGAATGTACAAACTCGTTACAGACAGCAGTAATTGAACCTGGGTCTCTGGCATCTCAACTGTCATGCTGGTTCAGGAACGATTATCACCCTACAACCATCAGGCTCCTGAACTAGAGTAGATAACTTCACTCACTTCAATTCTGAACTGATTCCATAACCTAGGGATTCACTTTCAAGGACTCTACAACTGATATTCTCAATAATATTTTTTTTAGTATTTGCACAGTTTGTCTTTTTTTGAACATTGGTTCTTTTCTCATGTGGAGTTTTTCATTGATTCTATTCTATTTCTGTGTTCTATGAATACCTGCAAGAAAATGAATCTCAAGCTATATGGTGACATAGGCCTTCTTTGATAATAAATTGACTGTGAACTTTTTAAACTTTGATTAAGTAATTTTAAAACTTACAAAACGATGATTGCTGAAATATGGGTTTTGTAAATAAGTATAGGAATGATGATGTGTACTGATTACAGATCTGTGGATTGTGAGCAGAGGTGTGTGAGTGGCCTGCTATCTCCGTATTGCAAAGGAAAACATTTTATCAATTTTCCTTTCTTTCAGATTGTCAACTATAATCAACGCTGATCAGATCCTCGTGCTTCGGGATGGAGAGATTGTAGAGAGGGGAAGGTATGCATCCCATTGTCAGGAACTTTCCAACAGATTTTATCACCTTTTATCACCTACGTTTAATCTTTAAAATAAAATATCTTCCAAAGGATTTATAAACAATAACTACACAAAACTGTTGAAATTATCTCAGACGTTGGTGAGGCCTAATTTGGAATATTGTGTGCAGTTCTGCTCACCTACTTTTGCTACCATTTCCTCAATTTGGAATATCGATTTACAACCTCATTTTATTTCTGCAATTTTTGGTATACCAAATGAGGATGATAATCAGTTTTCCCCTTCAATTAGACGAATGATTGCTTTTGTAACATTAATGGCCAGAAGGTCTATATTACAAAATTGGAAAGAAGTAAATCCTCCTACCACGTTCCAGTGGTTCTCTCAAACTATTTCTTCTCTGAGCTTGGAAAAAATTAGAAGCACTATTTTTGACTCATCAATTAAATTTGAAGAAACTTGGGGACCGTTCATACGACATTTTCATATGAATTAATTTGGCCTTTTCCAGACCTTCTCTTTACTTATTCTTGTTCAGGTATGGAGTTCCGGAGTTTTTGGCACTATCATATACAAATAAACTGTTATTATTGCCCATGTTAGTTTAGTTTAGTATTTTTTGTATATTTTTTGCCTGTATTTTTATAATTTTTTCTTTTTCTTTTGATGATTATTTTTATTTTTTTCATATAATTATTATAGACTTGATTGATAATGTACTATGTTTTTCTGTTGATATTTTAATAGGATATTGTTATCCTACTATTAATTCAATTTCAAGTCTAATGCATTTATAACCTATTTATTATTATACTATGTTTTTTTTATATATGAAATTCAATAAAAAGATTGAAAAAGAAAAGAAAAGTTCTGCTCACCTACTTACAGGAAGATATCAATGAGATTGAAAGCTTACAGGGAAAATTTACAAGGATGTTGCCAGGACTTGAGAACCTGAGTTATGAGGAAGGGTTGAATAGGTTAGGAATTTATTCCCTAGAGTGCAAGAGAATGAGGGGAGGTTTGATAGAGGTGTACAAAATTATGAGGGGAGTAAGTGTGGTAAATGCGTGCAGGCTTTTTCCGCTGAGGTTGGGTGAGGCTAGAACAAGAGGTTAAGGGTGAAAGGTGAAATACTTAAGGGAAACCTGAAGCAGAACTTCTTCCAGTCAGAGGAAGTGAGAGTGTGGAACATGTTGTCAGTGGAAGTGGTGGCTGTGGGTTTCATTGAAACATTTAAGAGAAGCTTTGCTGGATACATGGCTGGGAAGGATATGGAGGGCTATATTCTGGGTACAGGTTGATGGGATTAGCCAGATTAATAGTTTGGCACAGGTTAGATGTAGTGCTGTAGTCTGTGCTGTAGTGCTCTATGACTGTACACAGACCTGGATGAGATCGATGCATCAGTCTAGGGCCTGTGCCAATAATGTAGAGTCATAGATTAATACAACACAGAAATGCAGACAGCTTTCTCTTCTAGGGAAAGGATATAGGAGCCTGAAGACACATGTTCAGTGTTTTAGGAACAGCTCCTACCCCTCCACCATCAGATTTCTGAACCAACAATGAACCACCAATGAAAACAACAAATTTTACAACATATGTCAGTGATTCTGATTTTCTCTCCCACTCTCTGTAGTTTTCTCTCTCCTTCCTGAGGTATAACAGGCAGTAGCATCATTAAAAGTGCAAAAAGATGGGGACGATGACACCAGAAATGAAAGGTTCTCACTGCTACACCTGGACTTTTTTTACTCCACTTGAAGGAGAACTTCAACATGTAGTTTGTTAGGAAAGGAAAAGATGATTCCATTTTCAGGTTTTCAATCTCTGGAAACTAGGGTTGTAAAATAATCATGAATAAATCCAAGAGGAGATAAAGAGCATAAGGCCATAAGACACAGGAGCAGACTTAGTCCATTTGGCCCATCGAGTCTGTTCTGCCATTCCATCCAGGTTGATTTGTTTTCCCAAAACAATACTCAGCAACGTGACCTGAAACATCGACAGTTCATTTCCACCTGCAGATACTGCTCGACCTACCTAGCTTCTCCAGCAAATTGTTTGTTGGTAGATAGATATGACTTTCTCCCACAAACAAGTCTGGAAACCTCAAATGCTATTAAAGGGAATTTGGGAAAATGCAAGTAGGAAAACAGAATGGAACGATATGCTGGTAGGGTGAGGAAAGAGGACTGGAGGTTTATTTGGAGTGTGAATTTCTGGGCAAACATCTCTCCTGTTGCAGACTCAATATAATTCCTTAAAGGAGAGGTTAAAGGGAAATTAACCTTCAGAATTATGAGGGCTTTGATTGTTTTTTGGTTCCAAGAATCATATAGCTGGGAGTTGGTTCTTTTAGAATTCAGTAACAGTCATAAGATCAAGTTTAACCCTCTCCCAAATCCTTCCTCAATGAAGTACATGAATCCTGTATGTGATTGTATTGCTTGTCCCCCGTCAATGGTTTACAGAGGTTACCCTTCACACCACAATTGTACTTCCTAGTCCCCTCCGGAATTCCTTAGCTCTTTATCTCTGCTGAATGGCTTTAGGAATGTCATGTTTCCTGCTGCTTTCAAAGGCCGGCCTACCCCTGAGACTGAGGATTTAGTTCCTTCCTGTTTCAGGCCCTTTTTTCATCAGATAGATCATTATCCTTCCCTTCACAACCTTAATGGGTTTAGTATTTACTTTTGCATGCTGTGCAGAAAGTAAACTTCACACTTGGGTTAATGTCATTCACAGACTGACTGAGGCTTGAATTGCCGGGGAGCCTGAGGGAAACCCTTTCAACCCTGTACATACATTCTGCACATCTCTCACTCTGTCTCACAAGAGGTCCTGCAGATGCTGGAAATCTAAAGCAACTCACATAAAATGGTGGAGGAATTCTATGGAAGTGAATAAACACTCAGTGGTTTGAGCTGAGATCCTTCATCAGGACAGTTGGAGTCCTGATTTGTTGCCTGACTTGCTGGGTTTCTTCAGCATTTTATGTGTCTTACTCTCATGTTTTCTCTCTCTCTCTTGCTCTCCTCCAGTCTCCCGAATACCCCAACATAGCGAAAGATAGTTTATTTATTTAGAGATACAGTGCAGAACTGGAGCTTCGGTTCCCAACGATCCGCACTGCTCAACAACCCACTGATTTAACCCAAGCCTAGTCACAGAACAAATTACAACTATTTAACCTGCTAACTTAGAGTGTGAGAGGAAACCAGAGCACCTGGAGGAAACCCACACACAGAGGAAGGAACGTACAATTGTGCTTACAGAGGGCGCTGGAATTGAACTCCAAACTCCGACACCCCGAGTTGTAATAGCATCGTGCTAACTACAATGCTAAATTTAGCACACTAAATTATAGTTTCTCTGTTAGTTTTAGATTCATTGAAAGTTAACACTGCAAATATTATTTCTGTCCATGTCTGGGAAATGAACAGGCAATGTTTTGGGTCTGGGCTCGTCATCTAGACTGGTCCAAACAAAGGGTCTCAACTTGAAACATCAATTCCGTTACCCTTCACAGATACTGCCTGACCCACTGAGTTCCTCCAGAGTCTTGTGAGTTTCTCCAGATTGTGGCATAAACTGGATTAGGGGCACAGCCCCTCCCCTCAGCACCCAGGACAAGTCCTCTTCTCCTTACTACCATCGGGGAGGAGGTACCCTAAAGACCTACACTCAATGATGCAGAAGCAGCTTCTGAATGGTCCAAAAACTCATGAACACAAACTTGTTTTTCTTTTATTTTTGCACTGCTTAGCTTTTTTTAAAAATAATTTTATATAATTGCACTGTACTGCTGCTGCAAAACAACAAGATTGACATCATGTAAATCATAATAATTCTGATTCTGTTCTGCAGTCTCTTGTGTCTGTTGTTACTTCTGTCTACACTGGTCTCAAAACTGATGGCACCTTCCAGAAGCTGATAATTATACGTTTAGCAGTAAACTTTCAGCACTGCAGTTTGAGATTCAGTACAACATAGAGCATGAAATCTTTTACATAGTTTTGATGAAGACCTACATAGAACATAACTTCACGATGGACGAAGCCTGAAAGGAGGGGAAGTGGGCATGGAGCTAACAACTCAATCCTGTAAAAACCAAAAGCTACAAAAATTACAATGACCTCATCCCTGGGAGAGTAGGAACTTTGCCTAGAAGGTATATGAAGTTGTGTAGTGAAAACAGAAGCCACGGAGCTGATTAACCTTTGGCCCAGGACAGAGGACTCTGGCGAGCTGCTGTCAGCAGCCTATGCCTCAGTAGGACTAATGGGCTTAATCCCAACTAATCTTACATAGAACGTAGAACAAGCTGGTCATTTATGGGTCCAGGCAGTGGACAGTTGAGGGATTATGTGCATGCTCAGTATACCTGGAGAAGGAGCACACAGTCTTTATGAGTACAGTGAGTACAGAATCAGAATCAGGTTTATTATCACCGGCGTGTGTTGTGAAATTTGTTAACTTAGCAGCAGCAGTTCAAATTCAATACATAATCTAGAATAAGAAGGAACAAATAATAATTAATAAATCAATTACAGTATATATATATTGAATAAATTAAAAATTGTGCAAAAAGTAGAAATAATATATACTAAAAAAGTGAGGTAGTGTTCACGCTTTCAATATCCATTTAGGAATCGGATGGCAGAGGGGAAAAAGCTGTTCCTGAAACGCTGAGTGTGTGCCTTCAGGCTTCTGTACCTCTTACCTGATGGTAACAGTGAGAAAAGGGCATGCCCTGGATGCTGGATGTCCTTAATAATGGACGCTGCCTTTCTGAGACACTGCTCCTTGAAGATATAAACATAGAAAACCTACAGCACAATATAGCCCTTTGGCCCACAAAGTCCCTACCCTAGAAATTACTAGGTTTACCCATAGCCCTCTGTACCTATCCAAAAGTCTCTTAAAAGACCCTATTGTGTTCGCCTCCACCACCGTTGCCAGCAGCCCATTCTGCGCGCTTACCAGTCTCTGAGTAAAAAACTTACCCCTGACATCCCCTCTGTACCTACTCCCCAGCACCTTAAACCTACATCCTCTTGTGGCAACCATTTCAACCATGAGAAAAAGCCTTTGACTCTGAAGATGTCCTGGGTACCCAAGATGGAGCCAACTAAATTTACAACCCTCTGCAGCTTCTTTTGGTCCTGTGCAGTAGCCCCCCACCTCCCCCCCCCCCACCCATAGCAGACAGTGATGTAGCTTGTCAGGACGCTCTCCACAGTTCACCTGTAGAAGTTTTTGAATGTATTTGTCAACATACCTAATCTCTTCAAACTCGTAATGAAGTATAGATGATGTCTTGCCTTCTTTATAACTGCATTGATATGTTAGGACCAGGTTAGGTCCTCAGAGATCTTGACACCCAGGAACTTGAAACTGCTCACTGTCTCCAATCCCTCTATCAGTACCAGCCCTCCAGCACACAATGCTGTGCCGACCTTTTAACCTTCTCTAAGATCAATCTAACCTCTTCCTTCGCACCGAGGCCTCCATTTTTCTTTCATCCATGTGCCTGTATAAGAATCCCTTTAATGTCTCTGATGTGTCTATCATCACCATTGCAGTGTGATCCATGCACTCACCACTCTCTGTAAAAAAAAAACTACCACTGCCATTTTCCCTTTATTCTTATCTAATCATCTTAAAATTATGCCCCTTCGTATTGGCCATTTCCACCCTGGGAAAAAGTCACTGGCTGTCCACTTGATATATGCCTCTTATCATAATATACATCTATATGAAGTCACCTGTCAAGTCACATTAGGGTCATTTAAGAGAAAAGCCCTGGCTCACTCAACCTCTCCTCATAAGACATGCTCTCTAATCCAGGCAGCATCCTGGTAAATCTCCTGTGCACCCTATCTAAACCTTCCACAACCTTCCTATAATGAGAGATGAACAGAATTCTCCAAGTGTGGACCAAGCTAGGTTTTAGAGAGTTTTATACTTATGAGCATTTTATCTGAATGGTGCATTCCACAAGTACAGCACTCGATTGTTAATGACTTGAAAAATTGGACTGGATTATATTTTGAATTAGAACGAGAGGTCGTGGGTTAAAGGTGAAAGGTGAAATGTTTTACGTGGAACCTGAAGGAGAACCTCTTCACTCCGAAGGGTGGCAAGAGTGTGAAGCTAGTGAATGCAGGTTTGATTTCAACATTTAAGAGAAATTTGGGTAGGTACATGGGCTGGAGAGGCTATGTTTCAGGTGCAGATCGATGGGACTAGTCAGATTAATAGTTTGGCGTGGACCAATTGGGCTTGTTCTCTAGTGTTCTATGACTATGATTGTAAATTAAATCCACAGCTCTTGGACTCAAAATTGGATACCATTCCAACCCTAATTGGTTATGTCCGTTTCTGTTTCAGCCACGAGGCATTACTAGATAAAGGGGGAGTTTATGCTGAAATGTGGATGAACCAGCAGCAGTCCGAGGCATCTGACTCATCATCTGACACTGAAGCCAAAGACAAGAGCACTGAGAAACTACAGCCTCCTGGCAGCAAGAAGGGCCAGAGGTCCCACTAGCTACTAAGCAGAGATTTAACCAGGAAGCAGATGAAAGTTACCTCACCATTGATGTTGTGAATATACTGAGTTTGTACTGAACCATTATATCTCATGATTGTTCCGGAACATTCTATGGATCAGATTCCCACAGTACCTAGTCATTCTTAACGAGAAAGGAAAATTGTCAATGATTTATAGATTTTTCTAAAGACCATAAAACCATAAGACATAGTGGCAGAACTAATCCATCTGTCCCATTTAGTCTACTCCCATCAAGGCTGATTTATTATCCCTCTCTATCACATTCTGCTGTCTATTCCCTGTAAAGTTGATACCCTTACTAATCGCGAGTCCATCAACCTTCGCCCAATATACTCAATGACTTGGCCTCTACTGTCTGTGCCATTGAATTCCACAGATTCATCACTTTCTGGCTAAAGAAACCCCTCTGTTCTAAAAGGGCATCCTTTAATTCTGAGTCTGTGCCCTTTGGTCTTGAGGCTGATTTATACTTCTGCGTCAAATGAACGCCGTAGGTACAGCGTAGCCACATAACGTACACTGTACCCTACGCCCTACCCTAGGCCAGAGCCTGACGCGCACCTCTCTAAAAATGTAACTGCGTTGCGGCAACACGGACTGCAACAACTGTGATTGGTCGGCTTGGTAGCATCGTATTTCCTCCTGTCTATAGGCATACTGTGTGTACACTGATGCGAAATAAATGAACTAAATTGTCAAATCTGCCAGCCAACATCCGAAAATATTTGAAATGCATTTCCTCATCCATGTCTCTCCGTGGCCGGACAAGCACAGAAAATTCACCCTCCCTCTGCCTCAATCTGTTCAATGGTCGTACACACCATCTCCTCCGACGTCTTCTCTCTTTTCTGCATTGCAGTAATTTCAATAAAAGTAACCCTAGTTCAACACTTATTAGCTCCAACTCCAACATGATGCACTCAGTCGCCATTAGAAACACCACCACCAACTAGCGTTTTTGCAGTGAATTGCAGAACGACGCAGACACACCAACGCACAGGTATAAATGCTCACAACAGCACAAGCCACTTAAGAAGGCTGCGGCATAGGCTACTATGCAGAGCTATAAATCAGCCTTTAGACTCCACCACTATAGGAAACATCCTCGCCACATTCATTCTTTCGAGGCCTTTCAATACTCAATAGGTTTCAATTATATCCACACCACCCCCCAGCTCACATTCTTCTAAACTCCAGTGAGAACAGACCCAGAGCCATCAAGTGCTCCTCATACTCTGACCCTTTCATTCTCTGGACCCTCACTAATGCTAGCTCATCTTTTCATAGATAGAGAGCACAAAGCTACTCACATAGCCCTCCATATCTCTTCCGTCCATGTACTTAACCAAACTTCTCTTAAAAGTTCCCTGTCAGGTTCCCCTGAAATAATTAATCTTTCTCCTTTAACCCACAGATTCATCACCTTTTTCCTCAGTAGAAATAGCCTGCTTGCATTCACTCTATCTGTATCCCTTATAATTTTGTCTACCTCTGTCATTCTCATACACTCCAGGGAATAAAATCCTAACATATTCAACTTTTCCCTTTAACACAGGTCCTCAAGTCCTGGCAACATCCTTGTAAATTTTCTCTACATTCTTTCAATCTTATATCTTTCTTGTAGGATGGCGACCAGAATTCCACATAATATTCTTAAAATTGGCCTCACCAACATTTCAATATTTATTGTGGATAAATATCCATCCATGGAGAGCTCTGCTACTCGATTAGTGGTTGTAGAGTCGTTTGAGAAACCAATGGATTTCAGTTCAGCCCACTCCTCCATATGTCAGTGTGAATCCAGGTTTTGTGAACTAGTCACCAGAGTAAGACTGGAATGCACAATTATTTAACGGTGTTTTCACTGACCTGCTAAAACACTTAGAAACACTATGCCCTTGTTGTAAATTAGACATGGCAATAAGAACCTTAGAAATGAGGGCAGTTGAAGACCATTTGGCCCCTTCTGTTGCTGCACAATATAGTAAGATTATAAACACAAGAAATTCTGAAGATGCTGGAAATCTTGAGCAACACACACAAAATGCTGGAGGAACTCAGCAGGTCAAGCAGCATCTATACCGTGGCAGGGAATAAACAGTTGAAGTTATGAGCTAAGACAGGATAGGAAGGAGTAGAAGCTAGAATAAGAAGGTGGGGAAGAGAAGGAGTACAAGCGGGCAGGTGATAGGTGAGACAGGATAGGGATAAAGCAAGAAGCTGGAAGGTGATCAGTGGAAGAGGCAAAGAAGAAGGAATCTGACAGGAGAGGAGAGGGGCCAATGTGAGAAATGGAAGGAGGAGGGGCACGGAGGGTGGTGATGGGCAGGTGAGGAAAAGAGAAGGGTTAAGAGGATAGCCAGTATGGGGAATGGAACAAGAAGGGGGAGAGGGGAGAAATTATCTAAAATTAGAGAAATCTGGCACACTGTAAATTATTATCAGTTCAAGGGGAAAGGCTGAAATCATGATTACCTTTGTATTTTTCAGATATTCTGTTTCATAGGCAAGTATTGTACTCAAGATACCCAGGGCTATTGTCTCCACATACCTCATTCTTCTAGTCTCTGCAGCTACAGCATGCATCTATTCCTCATCGGACTATGACACTATAATATAACGTTAGAACCTCTTGTTGTCTCGGGTGGAATGTTCTGTAATGAGTCTCAGCATCATCAATCTGCAGCTGCCTTGAAATTATACAAGTTCAGGGATGTCCACCTGAGCATCTAGATCCTCAGTTTATAAATGGATAGCCATCCCTTCCACAAGCCAGCACTCCCTGGGTAGTCTAGCTTGTTGAACCAGTTTGATCATATCCTGGTTTGTCCCACAGCACTCTGACCCAGACAAGAGTGCTACCAAATGCGCTTTCAGTTGTGAGTCAGCTCTTGGGATGCTTGAGTGTTTTCTATTTATGGGAATGTATTTAATTTTGGAGAATGGATGTGTTAATGATTAACTATGTGAAAGTTTTTTTTTTGAGATACTGTTTCCTTAGATAATTATTACTAATGCTGTTACCTCTACATACTTACATCATTCACCCCTTGTTTGCTCAATGACAAGTAAACAAGAGATTCAACAGATGCTGGAAATCCAGAGTAACACACACTAAATGTTGGAGGAACTCAGCAGCGCAGGCAGCAGCTACTGTATGGAAAGGAATAAAGAGTTGATGTTTCGAACAAGACTCGAAACACTTCCTGAGGAAGTGTCTCGGTCCAAAATGTCACCTCTCTATTCCTTATCATAAATGCTGCCTGACCTGCTGAGTTCCTCCAGCATTTTGTATGTGTTATGTTGCATGTATCAAGTACAGTGAAGTTGTATGAGAAATCTTGCTCTTTGGAGGCTCATTAAATGAAATAATTCCTCTCTCCAACAGTAAAATGCAACCACTGGAGTTAAACCGTCCATCAGGGGATGGAAGGAGATTCAAGTCCTCCAGGTTTGTGAAGGAAGTGAAAACTAATGGTGTCTGTAGAGGCCCTACAGTTTCTAAATATCTATGATGTGAAGTGATTGTTGGTTCATTTAGTAATAAAGTTATTGGTTTTAAACCAGGTGGGAGATATCACTTATACACGGGAGATTTCACATTGGCTGGAAATCCAGAGTAACACACACACACACAATGCTGCAGCTCAGGCAGCATCTATGAATAGGAATATAGAGAGTTAACATTTCAGGCTGAGAGCTTCCATCAAAGCACTTTGGGACTCATCAGGATATTTCACTCACTATGACATTAATTGGTTTATTATTGTCACATGTACCAAGCTGCAGTATAAAACTATTTTGCACGCCATCCATACAGATCAACTGGTGATTAAGATAGAAGAGGGGATTGCAGAATAAAGGAAGTGCAGTGAAGGTGGAGAATTTCAATATTCAGATAGATTGGGAAAATCAAATTTTTATGTATTGGACTGTACTGCTGCTGCAAAACATCAAATTTCAGGACACGTGACGATGTTTTACAGCGCCAGTGACCCAGATTCAATTCCCTCTGCAGTTTGCAAGGATTTTTCACGTTCTCCCTGTGACCGTGTAGGTTTCCTTCGGATATTCCAGTTTCCTCCCACATTCCAAAGATGTACGGGTTAGGGTTAGTAAGTTGTGGGCATGCAATGTTGGCGTCAAAAGCGTGTAACAGACCACTCCTCACAGACCTGAGAACAGAACAGCAGGCACAGGCCACAGGAGGAGCATTGGTGTGCTATAGTAGTGTAGCAGTCAGCGCAATGCAATTACGGCTCGTGGTGTCTGAGTTCTATTCTGACACCATCTGTAAAAAGTTTGTATGGGTATGTGGGTTTCCTCCAGGTGCTCCAGTTTTCTCCCACAGTCCAAAACTTACCATTTATAAATACTATAAATACTAGATTTGTATTCAATTCCCACTTCTGAGAGTTGTGCACGGAATCTCGGCTCACACTACAGTGTGGAGCAGAGAGTATTGTGTTTCTGAGGGGAGCTTATGCAGAATTATTGCTGCTTATTGGATCCAGCACTACAAAAAGTTTTGGAAGATTATGAATTCCTTTGTGTTGAATTGTAGTTTTACAGCATTTTTATATTAAAGGATGTTATGTAAATGCAACATAGCCCTGCTGCTGAAATCTTTTTTTTAATGAACCGGACAATCAGCAGTTTCCTGATCACCACTACTGATACAACTTTTTAATGCAAATAGTTTCTCAAATTGACTTTACATTTGAGCTATGACTCAGGCCTGTGCATAATTGTCTAGTAATGCAATATATCCTATCAGATAGGCACGGTAGTGACTACTGTGACGGCGTACAGCATCAGCGACCCAGGTTCAATTTCTGCCACTGTCTGTAAGCAGTTTGTATGTCCAACCTGTGACCACATGGGTTTCCTTTGGGTACTCCGGTTTTAACCGACATCCCAAAGACATAAAGGTTAGGGTTAGTGAGTTATGGGCATGTCACGTTGCTGTTTGAGGCATGCAACACTTGCCCATAGAACATCCTCGACGCTATTGGTTGTTGACCCAAAAGAATGATGGTCACTTTAACGTACATGTGACAAATCAAGTTAATTATTCAAAGTTAGGTTCCAGAGCTGTGAGGTAGCATGTTTAAGTTCAAGTTTAATTTTCATTCAACCACACACACATGAATACATCCAAATGAAACAGTATCCCTCTGAGGCCAAGGTGCAAAGCACAGAAACAACACTCACACACAGCACCTAAAAATGCATATAATTATGAAAGAAGAAAAGTGTAGTCACAAAAATAAAATAATATAACCAAAGTTCATGAGTCTGATGTCCTGTAGATTGCTGGTACATAGATGTTCCACTAACCTCTACAAAATAATAAACAGGTAAATGGAGTATGTTGAGGGAACTGTTGTTATGTGAGATGAGTTACTCACATGTGCTCCTTCTGAGTGATGCTTTTCAAGATGCAAGTTTGTTTACTATCCTTCAGTATGAGTGTAAAGGGGAACAGATTCGATGCAGCATTAGAAACACAATAAGCATAACAAACGGAATAAAAACAAATATAAAAACAATCCTATAAGACAGAATAAAAAACACAATTAGCATAAAGACTTCAGTGTTATTTTCATACAAAAGTTACTTTATTATAAATATATACAGTCACTTACAATCAAACGAATAACACCTAGAGTTAGCATAAATAGGGTAGCCACACTGCACTGTGAACAGAGGATTCCCCTCCAGAGACCACATTCCTACAATTATTTACAGCTCCTAACTCACACTGTGCTCTTCGTTTTCAGGAGGTGAACAGTTCTGCCGCGCATTGTGGACATGCTAAGTTGGTGCCGTAATGTGTGGTGAAAATGGCAGGCTGCCTCATCACACCCTCAGGTTGTGTTGGTTGTTATCGCAAATGGCACATTTCAATGTATGTTTCCATGTACACATGGAAAAGACACTTGAATCTTGCCAGGACTTGAGGACCTGAGTCATAGGGAAAGGTTGGGAGAGATAGGGAAAGAAGTGTAGGAGAATGAGGAGAGATTTGACACAATTATGAATGGTATAGATAGCATAAATGCAAGCACTCTTTTCCCACTGAGGTTGACTAGGACTAGAACTAGAGGTCATAGTTAGAGTCAAAGGTGAAATATTTAAAGGAAACCTGAGGGTGATCTTCACTCAGAGGGTGGTGTGAGTGTGTGTGAAAGTAGTGGATTGGGATTCAAATGCAACATCTAAGAGAAGTTTGAACAAGTACATGGAGCGAGGGGTATGACAGGCTATTGTCCAGGGAAGAAAGAGGCTCATTTTGCTGCTGTTGTGTCGTCGTTTTTGTGTGCATTGTTCTGATGAACATTGTGGGCCTGCTATTTTGGTGCCAGAAAGCATGGTGACGCTTACGAGCTGGTCCCAACACACCCTTAGGTTGTGATGCATTTCACTGTATGTTTCAATGTACAGGTGACAAACGAATCTGAATCTGAACTGGAATCTGAAGTACCACATCCTGAGTTGGAGTGAAGGAGCTCGGGGATGAAGAAGAAACCAAGCAACCGTTGTTCATTACAGCAAGATCTGTGCTGGTCAATACATTGAAAGTAAACAGAATCTTCTAATACAATCACTTCCCAGAAAGGAATATTTAAAATATTCATGGTGTTAAAACCTTGCTCAAGGGCTTAACTCTGTGCTCTGAACAGTACAGTGTGTGAGGGAGCAAAATGGAGCAGTTAGTGTGGGAGATCTTTCCTCTGGATGGTCTGGTACCACACCGCAGTTGGCAGGTTTTGGCAACCCATGTATTCACGCTTCACCTCTTCTGGTGTCAGCGGTGGGTTGTTGTAGCAAGGCCCTCCATAGATGGTGCTGTTCATGAGGCCAGGAGTGGCCTCAACTATCCCAAGGGTTGAAGAGGCAGTCCGGGCGACATTCTGTGAAATAATCCAAAAATGGTAGGTTCAGGATGAAGTCCAGCAACTCAACAACAATTTGCATTTCTGTAGCACCCCATACTGCATGTCTGTGCAATCCGTTGCCACAGACAAATATGGAGGCCAAGTCATTGGGTATATTTAAAGCAGAAGTTGATAGGTTCTTAATTAGTAAGGGTGTCAAAAGTTATGAGGAGAAGGCAGGAGAACGAGGTTGAGAGGGATAATAAATCAGTCATCATAGAATGGTGGAGAAGATTTGACGGGCCAAATGGCCCAATTCTACTCTTTTTGTCTTTTGGTCAAATGTGCAGGAGGAGCATTATCAGATAAAAATAGTACCGAAGTTAATTGGGCAAAGGTGTGACACAGATCCACTCTCTTACAGCTCCAGTGACCCAGGTTCAGTTGAGACAACCACTGGCCTCTGCGGAGTTTGCACGATCTCCCTGTGACCGCACGAGATCCCCCCTAGGTGCTCCAGTTTCCACCCACGGGCTAATCA
Organism: Hypanus sabinus; assembly: GCF_030144855.1. Lineage (NCBI taxonomy): Eukaryota > Metazoa > Chordata > Chondrichthyes > Myliobatiformes > Dasyatidae > Hypanus > Hypanus sabinus. The sequence goes on from NC_082709.1 coordinate 81,601,978, forward strand.
ATCACTGTAAATTGGGTAAAGGGTAGAATAAAGGGTCCTGCAGTACAAGGAGCCACACACACAAAATGCTGGAGAAACTCAGCAGGCCAGACAGCCTCTATGGAGGAGAATAAACAGTCAACATTTCAGGCTGAGATCCTTTATCAGGACCGGAAAGGAAGGGAGTACAAACTGGCAGGTGATAGGTGAGAAAGGTGGGTTGAGGGCGAGGGGATGAAGTGAGAAGCTGAGAGATAGGAGGTGGAAAGGGTAAAGGGCTGAAGAAGAATATCGACTGGACCATAGAAGAAAAGGAAGGAGGAAGGGCACCAGAGGTAAATGTTGGGCATGTGAGGGAGTTGAGGGGAACCGGAAAGTGGAATAGAATAGAAAAGTAGAGGAGAGGGAAGAGGGAGAAATTTGCAGAAGTTAGAAAAATAAATGTTCACAATGTCTGGTTGCTGGATGATAAAGTCAAAGTTTCGGGCTGAGACCTTTCATTAGGACTGGAAAGGACGGGGGCAGAAGCCAGAATAAGAAGACGGGGAGAGGGGAAGGAGCTGTTCCTGAGTGTGGAGGAGGCAGAGGACAGGTCTTCAATTTAGGAAGGCGAGGACCGGTGTTTTGTTAAAACGATGTGTAGTTTGCAGTGATCTCAACTGACCTTCACAATGTAATCACTGAGGCACTGATCTGGTTGAAGTTCTGTCCAGAATTCGGTAAAGCTGGAAGCCCAGGTGAACTCTGAAGCCCTGCTATTGCTGATCAGGACAACGTTTGGATGTTTGGTGGACGCCAAGAGTTTCTTCATCAGTGTCCCCGAGTAGCTTTGGTCAATGAACATGAACACTCTGTGCGCCTTGCACCCTTCCAGGTCAGTCAGCAGCTCTCCCACAGTATAACGCTCCTTCTGGTCAGCCTGAGAAATCGAATCACACACTGCGTCACCCAGCATCATTGTTGCTCTCCCTACTGATACTTTTTCATAGGACATAGACCGGGACAGAACCTTAGAGGCCCTTTGGCCCACAATGTTGTGCTGACCTATATAAACTTAGTCCATGATCAATCTAACCCTTCCCTCTTACACTTAGATCATAGAACATTACAGCATAGTAAAGTGTCTGGCCCGCAACATTGTGCTGTCCTTTTTACCTACTCAAACATCAATCTAACACTTTCCTCCCACATAACTCTCTATTTTTCTATCATCCATGTGCCCATGTGTCTAAGAATCTCTTAAATGTCCCTAATGTACCTTTGAGTGTGATGGCTGTTAATGCAAACGACACATTTCACTGTGTGTTTTGATGTACATGTGATAAATAAATCTAAATCTGAATTCAAATTTGCTTCCACCACCACACCTGGCAACGTAGTCCATGCATCATACATTTTACAGCACCACTGATTGGGCGTGGGTCAATTCTGGCTGCTGTCTGTAGGGAATTGTATGTTCTCTCCAAGATTATGTGGTTTCCTCCAGGTGCTCTAATTTCCTCCCACATTCCAAAAACATGTGGGTTAGGGTTAGGAAGCTGTGGGCATGCTATGCTGGTGCAAGAAGCATAGCGACAGTTGTGCCTGCCTCAACACATCCCCGGATTGTGTTTGTCATTTATGCAAACAACAAATTCCATTGTATGTTTTGATATTTGCATAAGATCATAAGACATCATGGCTGATTTATTATGCCTCTAAACCCTATTCTCCTGCCCTCTCCACCATTACATTTGATAGCCTGATTAATCAAAAACCGCTTTAAATATACCCAATGATGTGGCCTGCACAGTTATCCATAGATTCCTCACACTCTGGCTGAAGAATTTTTTCCTTAATCTCTGTTCTAAATGGACATTCCTCAATTCTGAATCTGTGCCCTCTGCCCTAGGCTTCCCGAATATAGCAAACATACTTTGCCCATCCACCCTACCTAAGCCTTCCGATATTCAAGAGGTTTCAATGAGATGCGCCCTTCTTATTTCTAAACTCCAGTGAGACAAGCCCAGAGCCATCAGACAATCCTCATATGCTGACCCTTTCATTCCTGGGATGTCTTTTGTGAACCTCCTCTGTCCTTCTCCAATACCAGCACATCTTTTCTTAGATAGGGGGCCCAAAACTGCTGACAATACTCCAAGTGTGGTCTGACCAATGTCTTATAAAGCTTTAACATTACATCTTTGCTTTTGTATTCTAGTCCACTCAAAATGAATGCTAACATTGCATTTGCCTTCCTCACCACTGACTCAACCTGCAAGTTAATCTTTAGGGAATCCTGAACAAGGTCTCCCAAGTCCCTTTGCATCTCAGATTTTTGAATTTTCCCCCATTTAGAAAGTAGTTCACACCTTTATTCCTTCTGCGAAGGTGCATGACTGTACACTTACCTATATTTTATTCCATCTGCTACTCCTTTCACCCATTCCCCCAATCTGCCCAAGTCCTTCTGAGGACACCCTGCTTCCTCAACGCTATCTACCCCTCCACCTATCTTTTATTGTCTACCGACTTGGCCACAAAGCCAACAATTCCTTTATCCAAATCATTGACATACAACATGGTCCCAACACCAACCCCTGTAGCATATCACTAGTTATCAGCAGCCAACCAGAACAGATGCCCTTTATTCCCACTCTTTGTATCCTGCCATTTAGCCAATCTTCTAACCTTGGGCTCTTAGATTTTTGCCAGGCCTTTGACAAGGTACCGCACATGAGGTTGCTTAACAAGCTAAGTAAACAACATCCACTGACTCTTGTTTGCCTCTTCTGGCTGTTATTTCCTCAAAGGATTCCAACATATTTGTCAGACATCATTTCCCCTTCAGAAAACCATGCAGACTTCGGCCTATTATCATGTGCCTCCAAGTACCCTGAAACCTCATCCTTAATAATGGACTCCAACTTGTTTCTAACCACTGAGGTCAGGCTAACTGGCCTTTAATTTTCTTTCTTCTTCCTCCCTTCCTTCTTAAAGAGTGGAGTGACATTCGAAATTTTCCAGTCCTTCGGAACCACTCCAGAATCTAGTGATTTTTGAAAGATCATCACTGATGCCTCCACAATCCCTTCAGCTACCTCTTTTAGAACCCTGGGGTGTAGTCCATCTGGTCCAGGTAGCTTACCTACTTCAGACCTTTCAGCTTCCCAAGCACCTTCTCTGTGGTAATAATGACACTCACTTCTGACCCTGACACTCTTGAATTTCTGTTAGTGTCTTCCACAGTGAAGACTGATGCAGAATACTTGTTAAGTTTGTCTGCCATTTCTTTGTTGCCCATTACTACTTCTCCAATGTCATTTTCCCACAGTCCAATATCCACTCATCTCTCTTTAACTCTTTATATATCTAAGAAAACATTTTGCATCAACTTCTATATTATTGGCTAGCTTTCCTTCATATTTCATCAGTTCTCTCTTTATGGTTTTTTTCCAGTTGTTTTTAAAAGCTTCATAATCCTCTACCTTCCCACTAATTTTTGTTATATGCCCTATCTTTTGCTTTTATGCTGTCTTTGACTTCTCCTTGTCAGCTATGGTTGCCTCGTCCTTCCTTTAGAATACTTCTACACCTCTGGGATGTATCTTCCCTGTGCCTTCTGAATTGCCCCTAGAAATACTATCCATTACTGTTCTGTTGTTAACCCTGCTCGTGTTCCCATCCAATTAACTTTGGCCAGCTCCTCTCTCATGCCTCTGTAATTCCCTTTACCCCATTGTAAAACTGATACATTCAATTTCAATTTCTCCTTCTCAAACTGTCTCTTAAGGGTTCCTTTACCTTAAGCTCCCAAATTAAATCTGGTTCGTTACACAACACCCAATCCAAAATTGCCTAAGAGTCTCAACCACAAGCTGCTCTAAAAAGCCATCTTGTAGACATTCTATAAATTCCCTCTCTTGAGATTCAGCATCAACCTGATTTTCCAAATCTAGTTGCATTGAAATCCCCCATAATTATCGCAACATTGCCCTTTTTACATGCCATTTCTATCTCCCGTTGCAATTTGTAGCCCACATCCTGGCTACTGCTCAGAGGTATGTGCATAACTCCCATCAGGGTCTTTCTACACTTGCAGTTTCTTAACTCTACCCACATGGATTCTACACCTTCCAATCTTATGTCATCTCTTTCTAAGGATTTGATCTCATTTTTTACCTATAAAGCCATGCCTCTTCCTCTGCCAACCTGCCTTTCTTTTCAATACAATGTGTATTCTTGGATGTTAAACTCCCAACTATGATCTTCTTTCAGCAATGACTCAGAGATGCCCACAACATCATACCTGTCGATCTCTAACTGCACTACGAGATTGTCTACATTATACCATATACTGCGTGCATTCAAATGTAACACCTTCCGTCCTCTATTCATCCTTACTGATTTTGGCCTCCTGTTACACTTTAACCCATCCCACTGATCATAAATTTGCCTTATCATCTCTTTGTCCTTCCTCATGGTCTTACTACACACTGTATCCAGTTGCATACCAGCTGCCCCATCTTCAGCCCTATCACTCCAGTTCCCACCTCCTCCCCGGTTCCCATACCCCTGACAAATTAGTTTAAACCTTTATGTGTAACTCTCCCCATCAAGTGTTACCCGTCTTTCTTGTTCAGATCATACCTTCCCCAGAGAGATCCCAATAATCCAGAGATCTGAAACCCTGTCCCCTGCACTTAATCTTCAGCCAGGCATTCATCTGCCAAATTGTTCTATCCTTACCCCCACCAGAACGTAGTGTAGGCAACACTCCACAGATTACTGCCTTGGGGGTCCTGCTTTTCAGCTTTCTGACTAAATTCTCTTTTTAAGGCCTCCTTCCTCTCCCTACCTATATTGTTGGTACCAATATGTCCCACTGCTTCCGGCTGTTCTCCTTCTCCTTTTAGAATGGTGTGGACCCAATCCGAGATATCCCTGTACCTGGGAGGCAACATAACATCCGGGTGTCGCTTTCACACCCGCTGAATCTGCTTTCTGCTCCCCTAATTATGGAATCCACTATCACTGCTGCAGTCCTTTCCTTCCCCCTTCCCGCTTGAGACTCAGTGCCAGAGATCCAGTTGCCTGTGGCTTTCCACTGGTAGGTTGTGCTCCAACAGTATCCAAAGAGGTATATGTATTATTGACCATTTCCCTTCCTCCCTCCTGACAGTCACCCAACTACCAGCCTCCTGTAACTTAAGGGTGACCACCTCCCTATCTATCACCTTATGTTCCCGTCTAAGCTGAAAGTCATCCAGCTGTAGCTCCGGTCCCTCTAAAGAGCTGCAGCCCAATAAACTTCATGCAGATGTGGTTATCAGGGAGATGTACATGTGACAAACAAAGCTAAGCTTTAAATCTTTAGAATGCTTTAGTAGGAGTGGGCCCTCCTGCTGGTTCTGAGGTTCTGATTCTCTGTAAATACCCACTATCCCATTGTTGTTGACGTCCCAGAGCAGCATGGTGCCATCATTCCTCGTAGGGCTGTTGAGATAGAGGACCAGAGAGTCAGCGCAACTGACAGCGCGGCAGATGTAAGCGATGTGGCTCCTGATCATCACCTTCTCTGTGGCCGGGTAGATGCCCTCGGTCTCTTCACCCACTGCAACAAACAGAGGCAGAACTCAACTTTCTGAGCTGCACAAGTGCATCAAACCTGCCTGGATCAGAGGGCATTTTTATGAGGAAAGGCAGAGCGAGCTAGGGCTTCTCTCTTTAGATCAAAGGAGCATGAGAGATGACTTACTTTCTTTTCCATGTACCACACCAAATGGTTTTAAAAATACTTGTACCTCCTTACATAGAACATTACAACACAGTACAGCTCCTTCAGAAGTTGCGCCAACTTTTTAACCTACTCTGTGATCAATCTAACCCTTCCCTCCTACATAACCTTCCATTTTTCTATCATCTATATTCCTATCTAAGAGTCCTATCTAAGAGTAAATGCTCCTAATGTATCTGCCTTACGTAAAACATGACATCGCCCATATACTTTCCTCCGGTCACTACCTCTTCCTCAGGCATCTCGTTTATTGTGATAATTTCTGGTTGCCTCATTATAGGAAGGATGTAGAAGCTTTAGAGATGGTACAGAGGAGGTTTACTGAGACGCTGATGGATTAGAGAGCATCTCTCATCAGGATAGGCTTAGCAAGCTAGGGCTTTTCTCTTTGGATCAAATGAGGATAAGAGGTAAACACAAGAAATCTGCAGTTGCTGGAAATCTAGAATAACACACAAAATCCTGGAGTAACTCAGGTCAGGCAGTGTCTATGGAGAGGAATAAACAGTCGACATTTCAGGCCGAGACCCTTCATCAAGACTGGTTAAGGGTCTTGGCCCAAAACATTAACTATTTATTCCCCTCCATAGATGCTGCCTGTCCTGCTGAGTTCCTCCAGCAGTTTTTACTGTATGTGTTTCTACAGAGGATGAGAGGTGACTAGCTAGAGACGTACAAGATGATAAGAGGCATAGTTTGAGTGGACAGCCTGACTCTTTCCCAGGGAAGAAATGGCTAATACGAGAAGGCATCATTTTAAAGTGATTGAAGGAAAGTATGGGGAGTGGATATTAGAGGTACAGTAGGCCTTTTACACAGAGAGTTCTGGGTGTGTGGAACTCCCTATCAGGGGTGGAAGTAGAGGCAAATACATCAGGAACATGTAAGAGACTCTTGATCTTGTAGTAGGTTAAAAGGCCGAAAGGTTTATACTGTGCTGTAATGTTCTGTATACCCATCATCCTCTGTATGAGAAAAGTGCTTCTGAGGTCCCCTTTAAACTTTTCCCTCTGACTTTAAATCTACACTGTCTTGTTCTGGGTTTCCCTACCCTGGGGGAAAAGACTATGACCATTCACCTTCTTTACGTCCCTGATGATTTTATAGACCTCTATGAGGTCACGTCCGAGCTTTGTTTGCTCTTGGGAAAACAATCCCAGCCTATCCAGTCTCTCCTGAGAATTCAAACCCTCCAGGCATAGTAATATCTTCATGAACCTCTTCCGCACCCTCTCTAGCCAAGTCACATCCTTCCTAGACACAAGGTTCTGCACAAGCTGGAAGTCTTGAGCAACTTACACAAAATGCTGAAATCAGGCAGCATCTATGGAGGAGAATAAACAGTCAATGTTTGTGGGCTTGATGGAGACCTGATGAAGGGTCTTGGCTGAAAATGTCGATAGTTTATTCCTCTCCATAGATGCTGCCCAGCTTGTTGAGTTCCTCCAGCACTTTGTGTGTTCCTGTTACCTGGGAGCTGTCCATCTCCTGCAAAGAAGGTCTTGATGTTCTCTGATCGGAAGCCATTTCTGCGTAGCATTCGATAGAAGTGGATCACGTTATCAACGTGCCTCTGGTACGTGAGGTGTTCCTTCCACCCTCCTGAAAGGCAATGGGTAGGAAGAGAAAGTGGACAAGTCAGTGGACATCACTCTCGGGACCCTCATCCAGCCCAGGATGTAGAGGGTCAGCCAAGACTCATTAAGTGACCATCCCCTGTCTTATTGTGAATTCAGAACTTTAGATCAAAAAATTACACTGACCTCCAGGCAGAATGTGCTCATTTACCACCTCCCAGTGCTGCCTGTGGGCAAGCTTATTCTGAATCCACGCAGACAGGTTTCCCTGGATCTCATGGCACCTGACTTTCTCAATGACCTACCACGGGGAACTTTATCAAACGCCTTACTAAAATCCATATACACCACAACTACTGCTCTACCTTCATCAAAGTGCTTCGTTACATCCTCAAAGAATTTAATCAGACTCGTGAGACATGGCCTGTCCCTCACAATGCCACACTGACTACTCCTAATCTTTATTCTTTAAAATTGACGAATGCTTTACTTGTTGCCTGTCGTGCCAACGCAACAAATTCCTAATATCTTTAATGTGGCAAATAAAGTTGATCCTTATTCCTCTTGACTAGATATTCCACATCTCTAATCAGCCATGTTTCCTTCCCCCTGCCTCAACAGGGCAAACCTATCCAGAACTTCATACAAGTGCTTCCTAAATAACCTTCACATTTCCATTGTGCATTTCCCTGAGTACATACGCTCCAAGTTTACGCTCCCAAGTTCTTGCCTAATAGCATCATAATTCACCTCCATCCCCCAAGTTAAATACTTTCCAATACCATCTGCTCCTATCCCGGTCCAAGGCTATGTAAAGGTCAGGGAGGAGTTGTGGTCACTGTCTCTGGAATGCTCACCAATCTGTATAAGGAGGAGCTGCCGAAGGAAGTGATTGAGGCAGGTAATAAAGCACTTAGGTACATGGATAGGAAAGGTTTGGAGGGAGATGTGCCAAATGCAGGTGGATGGGACTAGCTCAAATGGGCATCTTGGTTGGCATGGACTGGATGGAGCAAAGAGCCTGCTCCTGGGCTGTATGACTTTGACCGTAGGGTAGCTGTGGAAGTGGAATGGGATCGTTTTTATTTTATTTAGGGATACAGCACAGAACAGGCCCTTTCAGCTCACTGAGCTGTGCCACCTAGCAACCTTCTTTAACCTGTGCCTAATCACGGGATAATTTACAATGACCAGTTAACCTACCAACCGGTACGTCTCTGGACTGTGGAAGGAAACCAGGACACTCAGAGGCCACATGCACATGGGAAGAAAGTAAAACATTCTAACAGATGATACTGGAATTGAACTCCAAACTCCAAAACCCTGAGCTGTAATGGCGTCACACTAACCACTCTGCTACCGTGGATTGATGGGGTCACCGTGTCGTCACTCTCACATCCCCCCTCCCTAAACCCTGCACTTCCTCTCTCTCCCTCTCACCTGAGAAGAGTACCCCGTGGTCGCATGTCTGGTACATGCGGCAGGATTTCTGAGACCGCAGCTGTTGCCGGTGACAACGCCGAGTGTTTTTGTTCAGCTCACAGTCAGCAGTGGCGGGGTTGGGGCTGCTGATCACCAGAGGCCGGGGGCAAGGTGCGAAGCCCTTCTGTTCTACAGGGAGAAGAAAGCGAATAGCACATTGGCCCTCATTAGTCGGGTGACTGTGCTCAGGAGGTAATGTTGCAACTCTATAAAACTCTAGTTAGATCACACTTGGAAAATTGTGTTCCATTTTGGTTGCCTCATTATAGGAAGGATGTGGAAGCTTTAGGAGGAGATATGCCTCTACCTAAGGAGGTGTAAGGCACTCTTTCCCTCTGCTCGTCTGCAGGTCAACCTTGGGCAAAGCGTAGCACCTGCTTAGCCCCCGATTACCATGAGAGCAGGTGGTGGATGGTCGTATGAGCAGCTGGTGCATATCGCGTCCTAGTTATGTGATCACTGACACCAGGCAGACAATCTCTGAAGAGTTCTGATAATGGCCAGAGTCACCCATCCTGTAAAGATTCTGCCCAGAAGGCGGCAATGGCAATCCACATCTGCAGAAAAATTTGCCAAAAACAATCATAGTCATGGTTAGGATCATGACCACCCACATCATACAACATGCACATAATGACCATGATGATGATGTGGAAGCTTTAGAGAGAGTGCAGAGGAGATTTACCAGGATTCTGCCTGGATTGGAGAGCATATTTTACGAGGAACAGTTGAGTGAGCCAAGACTTTTCTCTTTAGAGCAAAGGAGGTTGAGAGGCAACTTGATAGAGGTGTACAAGATGATGAGGCATAGATAGAGTAGACAGCCAGAGACTTTTTTCCCAAGGTGACAATGACTAATGTGAATAGGCATAATTTTAATAAGATGTCAGAGGTAGCTTTTTTTACCCAGAGGGTGGTGAGTGTGTGGAATGCCTTGCCAGGGGTGGTGGTAGGACAGACACATTAGGGGCATTTAAGAGACTCTTAGATAGACACACAGATGAAAGAAAAATGGAGGGTTACATGGGGAGGAAGGGTGACATTGATCTTAGAGCAAATTAAAGTATTGTTCTATGTTCCATGTTAGTCCCAGACACATCCAGGCAATTCCTCTGAACCTGCGTGGATTCTCAAGGAGAGGAACAGGGAAGTCCTTGATCAGAAGAACTTAAAAGTGCTCACGTCACTAGTGTGTTGGATTTTCCCTACAATGCACTATGATCCTGTCACATACTTACTCCAGGGATGAAGAGAAGTCCATCAGTCAAAGGATTAGTCATCTTTTCTCTCACAACAATAACAACTGGGGTTTCTCTCATTTTATGGCATTGAGGGAAGCCACTGATGCTGAAGACAGTTTCATAGAAGATGGGCAGAAAAATGACAGATAATGCTGATAAGTGTGAGGTCCACTTTGGGAGGACAAACCAGAGCAGGACTTGCATGTTGAGCAGTAGGGCATTGAGAAGTGTAATAGACCAGAGGAATCTGGGAATATTGATCCATAATTCCGTGAAAGTGGCATCACAGGTAAATAGGGTCACAGCGAGAGCTTTTGGCACATTGGCCTTCATAAATCAAAGTACTGAGTACAGGAGTTGGGACATTATGTTGAAGTTGCATAAAACATTGGTGAGGCCTAATTTGGAGTATTGTGTGTTAAGATGGTCACCTACCTACAGGAAAGCTATTGATAAGATTGTAAGGTTGCAAGGATGTTACCAGGACTTGAGGACCTGAGTTATAGGGAAAGGTTGAATAGGTTAGGACTTTATTCCCTGGAGCATGGAGAATGAGGGGAGATTTGACAGCAGTATGCAAAATTTATGAGGGTATGGATAGGGTGAATGCAAGCAGGTTTTTTCCTGGGTGACCAGAGGCATGGGTTAAGGGTGAAGGGTGAAATGTTTAAGGTGAACCTGAGGGGATAGACTTCACTCAGAGGGTGGTATGAGTGTGGAACGAGCTGCCGACAAAAGTTCAAGATGCAGGTTTGATACAAACATTTAAGAGAAGTTTGTATAGGGACAAACTTGTATGCGGAGTCCGTGGAAGCAGAGTCCTGGGCTTTGGCTAAGTGGGCTTCGGTGTAAGGGGACTTCGGTAAGCTTGTGTGATTGCTCGCTGAGGGGAAGAAGGTAAGGTCGCTAGGTGCTTTTTAGACTTATTCTATTAATCCAGTTCAGGTATGGGGGAGACAGTCAGAGCAGTGGTGTGCTCCGTATGCAGTATGTGGGAGGTCAGGGTCAACACAGTTGTCCCTGATGACCACACCTGCAAAAGGTGCGTCCAGCTGCAGCTCCTATCAGACCCAGTTAGGGAATTGGAGCAGGAGCTGGATGAACTACGGATCATTCGGGAGGTGGAGGCAGAGATAGATAGGAGTTATCAGGAGGTAGTCACACCAAAAAACCAAGAAGTAGGCAGATGGGTGACGGTCCAGAGAGGCAGGGGGAGCAGGCAGAGAGAGCAGAGCACCCCTGCGGCCATTCCCATTAACAATAAGTATACCGTACTGGATACTGTTGATGGGGATGACCTACCAGGAATGAGTTGTAGTGGTCCTGCCTCTGGCACAGAGGTTGAACCCTCAACTAGAAAGGGGAGGAGGGAAGAGAAGAGAGCGATAGTTTTAGGGGACTCTATAGTTAGGGGGGCAGATAGGAGATTTTGTGGGGCAGATCGGGAGTCTCGGATGGTATGTTGCCTCCCTGGTGCCAGGGTCCGGGACATCTCAGATCGGGTGCAGGCTATTCTTGAGAGTGAGGGCATGAACCCAGATGTAGTGGTCCATGTAGGGACCAATGATGTAGGTAAGGTGAGTGAGGGGGTCCTGCTTAGAGAGTTCAGGGAGTTAGGAGTGAAGCTGAAAGGCAGGACCTCCAGGGTGACAATCTCGGGATTGCTACCTGTGCCACGTGCGAGTGAGGCGAAGAATAGAATGATTAAGCACATTAATACGAGGCTGAGAGCATGGTGCAGGAAGGAAGGGTTCAGGTTTTTGGATAATTGGTCTTTGTTCCAGGGACATTGGGATCTGTTTCGAAGGGATGGTCTACATCTGAACCGGAGGGGTACTAACATTCTTGCAGGAGTATTTGCCAGTGCTGCTCGGGGGGGTTTAAACTAGATGTGCAGGGGGCAGGGATCCAGATCCAGAGGGTTGGTCAGAAGGTGCATGGGGTTAAATGTGTACAAGGTTTGGGTGATCTTGAGAAGGTCATCAAAATTCAGGGTGCAATTTGCCCGATGGAAGTTCAAGGAGCTGGGTTAGGTACAGTAGACAGTGTTTTAAGCAAAGAGAGGAGGAATGGGCTAAGAATTCTATACTTGAATGCGCGTAGTGTCAGAAATAAGACAGATGAGCTTGAAGCTCAGATGAAAATGGGGAACTACGATATTGTTGGGATAACGGAGACATGGCTGCAAGGGGATCAGGCCTGGGAATTGAGTGTACCAGGGTATACGTGCTATCGTAGAGACAGAAATATGGGAAGAGGGGGTGGGGTGGCCCTGTTGGTGAGGAATGAGATTCAGTCCTTAGCAAGAGGTGACTTGGGAACAGGGGAAGTAGAGTCTGTGTGGATTGAGCTGAGGAACAGTAAGGGTAAAAAGACCCTAATGGGTGTTGTGTACAGGCCCCCAAACAGTAGCGTGGATATTGGGTACAAGTTGATTAGGGAGTTAACATTGGCATGTGCTAAAGGTAATGCAGTCGCTATGGGAGATTTCAACATGCAGGTGGACTGGGAGAATCAGGTAGGTGCTGGACCCCAGGATAGGGAGTTTGTGGAGTGTCTAAGGGATGTATTTTTGGAACAGCTTGTGCTTGAGCCAACCAGGAACGAGGCTATTTTGGACTTGGTGATGTGTAATGAACAGGAATTGATAAGTGATCTTGAAGTAAAGGAGCCATTAGGAAGTAGTGATCATAACATGATAAGTTTTTATCTACAATTTGAGAGGGATAGGGGCAGATCAGAGGTGTCAGTGTTGCAATTAAATAAAGGAGACTACGGAGCCATGAGGGAAGAGCTGGCCAAAGTTAAATGGGCGGATGCCCTGGCAGGAAAGACAGTGGATCAGCAGTGGCAGATATTCTTGGGCATAATACAAAAGATGCAAATGCAGTTCATTCCAATGAGAAGGAAGGATTCAAAGAGGGGGAAGGGGCCACAGTGGTTGACAAAGGAAGTCAGAGATTGTATAGCATTAAAGAAAAAGAAGTATGACAGGGCTAAGATGAGTGGGAATACAGATGATTGGGAAAGTTTTAAGGAACAGCAGATCTTAACTAAAAAAGCAATACGGAGAGAAAAAATCAGGTATGAGCTCAGTCTAGCCAGGAATATAAAAGGGGATAGCAAAAGCTTTTTTAGCTATGTGAAGAGAAAGAAGATAGTTAAGAACAATGTTGGCCCCTTGAAGAATGAATTGGGAGAAATTGTTATGGGAAACAGGGAAATGGCAACAGAATTTAATGCATACTTTAGATCTGTCTTCACCAGGGAGGACACAAGCAATCTCCTAGATGTATGGATGGGCCAGGATCATAAGATATCAGAGGAATTGAGACAGATTGACATTAGGAAAGAAACTGTGATGAGTAGGCTGGTAGGACTGAAGGCTAATAAATCCCCGGGTCCAGATGGTCTGCATCCGAGGGTTCTAAAAGAGGTGGCTCAGGAAATTGCGGATGCATTGGTAATCATTTTCCAATGTTCCTTAGATTCAGGATCAGTTCCTGAAGATTGGAGAGTGGCTAATGTTGTCCCACTTTTCAAGAAGGGAGGGAAGGAGAAAACGGAGAACTATCGCCCTGTTAGCCTAACGTCAGTCGTGGGGAAGATGCTTGAGTCCATTATTAAGGACGAAATAGTGGCACATCTAGATGGCAGAAATAGGATTAGGCCGAGCCAGCATGGATTTACCAAGGGCAAATCATGCTTGACTAATCTGTTGGAGTTTTTTGAGGGTGTAACAAGGATGTTAGACGAGGGTAAGCCAGTAGATGTTGTGTACCTAGATTTTCAGAAGGCATTCGATAAGGTGCCACATAGGAGATTGGTGAGTAAAATCAGAGCTCATGGCATTGGGGGCAGGGTTTCAACATGGATAGAAAACTGGTTGGCAGATAGAAAGCAAAGGGTAGCAGTGAATGGGTGTTTCTCAGACTGGCTGGAGGTGACTAGTGGGGTACCACAGGGCTCTGTATTGGGACCACAGCTCTTTACGATTTATGTCAATGATTTAGATGAGGGCATTGAAAACTATATCAGCAAGTTTGCTGACGATACTAAACTGGGTGGCAGTGTGACATGCGAAGAGGACGTTAGGAGAATACAGGGAGACTTGGATAGGCTGAGTGAGTGGGCAGATACTTGGCAGATGTCATTCAATGTGAATAAATGTGAAGTTATCCACTTTGGAAGCAGGAACAAGAGGGCAGAGTATTGCCTGAACGGTGTAGAGTTAGGTAAGGGAGAAATGCAAAGAGACCTAGGAGTCCTAGTTCACCAGTCAATGAAGGTGAATGAGCAAGTGCAACAGGCAGTGAAGAGGGCAAATGGAATGTTGGCCTTTGTTACAAGGGGAATTGAATATAAGAGCAAGGGTGTTCTTTTGCATTTGTACAGGGCCCTGGTGAGACCACACCTGGAATATTGTGTACAGTTTTGGTCTCCAGGTTTAAGGAAGGACATTCTGGCAATTGAGGAAGTGCAGCGTAGATTCACTAGGTTGATTCCTGGGATGGCAGGGCTGTCTTACGCAGAGAGATTGGAGAGATTGGGCTTGTACACGCTGGAATTGAGGAGATTGAGAGGGGATCTGATTGAAACGTTTAAGATAATTAAAGGATTTGATAGGATTGAGGCAGGAAATATGTTCCAGATGTTGGGAGAGTCCAGTACCAGAGGGCATGGATTGAGAATAAGAGGTCAGTTATTTAAAACAGAGTTGAGGAAGAGCTTCTTCTCCCAGAGAGTTGTGGAGGTGTGGAATGCACTGCCTCGGAAGACGGTGGAGGCCAATTCTCTGGATGCTTTCAAGAAGGAGCTGGATAGATATTTGATGGATAGGGGAATCAAGGGATATGGGGACAAGGCAGGGACTGGGTATTGATAGTGAATGATCAGCCATGATCTCAGAATGGCGGTGCAGACTGGAGGGGCCGAATGGTCTACATCTGCACCTATTGTCTATTGACATGGATGTGAGGGGTACGGCGAGCTTTAGTACAGGAGTAAGTTTATAGTACTAGGAAGAAGAACAGTTTGACCTGGACTAGATGGGCTGAAGGGCCTGTTTCTTGGCTGTAGTTATGACTCTATAGACGATGACAAGGTTACATTTGCAGTCTTTGTACATGCTGAGGTACTACGTGCGTGGAATTCCAATAAGCACACAGGCGACGTAGGATTGCAGGACGAAGGAGCAGCTTGTACGTGAATAGTTTCTTGTGGAGGTTGCTCTTCACACAGAAACTTGCAAAGGATGTCTACAATGCCAATGGAATGGGATGATTCATCCAAAAGTTTCTCAAAGGGTGTTCTATAAGCTACAACCCAGTGATAAAGCTGCCAGAACTAATAAATTATGAAGTCTTTTGATTGGGAAACATCTGTTTTATGTAATGTGATGTCTTAATACCATTTATAATGAGGAGAATAAAATGAGAGGAGCAAAAGGCTGCAAATACAACGGACAATCTTCTGGAAGAACACAGTGGCTCAGGCGGCGCCTGTGGGAGAAGACAACCAGAAACATTAACAATTCCTTCTCCCTGACAGATACGCAGGATCGGGAAAAGTTGCAGACTCTGACGGCCTCATCATGGTCACTCGCCTCCCCAGCATTGATGACCCCTTCAAAAGGTGAGGCCTCGAGGAGGCGGCATCCATCACCGAGGACTCCCACCATCCTCTCCTCATCAGCCTGAAGATACACACTCAGCGATTCAGGAACAACTCCTTCCTCTCCACCATCAGATTTTTGAATGGAAAATGTACTCATTAAAACTACCTCACTATTTTTTTCTTTTATTTGCTCTATTTTAGATAATATATTTACATTCACTCATCTATGCACACATACTCACATATAATTAGTGCAAAATATATCACTGTAAATTGTTGCTTTTTAAAATGATCTTGTACTGTATTGCTGCCGCAAAATAACGTATTTCACAACATATACGAGTGATATTAAACCTGGTTCTGATTCTGAAATGCTGCTGGGCCGGTGGAATTCTTCCAGCAGATAGTGTGCTGCTCCTGATCCTCGACCACACTTTAGAGTTGGAGTCAAAAGATCGATTGAGGATCAGGAAGATGAGGCTTGCAGAAGGATAATTTTAACCCAATTTTGTGCTCCATTTCATACCTCCCAGCCAGGACAACATTTACCCTTTCCTGGTGAGTTTGGTCAAAGTTACTCAATCCACTTTCTGATAAAATGTTGTTCAAATAATTAAAGCTAGAGTTCATCAGGGGGGTTTTAGAATAATGAAGTTTTCTGAGATTAATGAAATGAGGAAGAAATCTTATTAGAAAACCTAGAGTAAATTTTACTCTGTATCTGTGCTTCCTCTGCCCTGGGAGTGTGAGATGGGACAGTGTAGAGGGTGTTTCTCTCTGTATCTGACCCTGGGAGTGTGTGATGGGACGGTGTAGAGGGAGCTTCACTCTGTGTCTGACCCTGGGAGTGTGTGATGGGACAGTGTAGAGGGTGTTTCTCTCTGTATCTGACCCTGGGAGTGTGTGATGGGACGGTGTGGAGGGAGCTTCACTCTGTGTCTGACCCTGGGAGTGTTTGATGGGACAGTGTAGAGGGAGCTTCTCTCTGTATCTGACCCTGGGAGTGTGTGATGGGAGAGCGTAGAGGGTGTTTCTCTCTGTATTTGACCCTGGGAGTTTGTGATGAGACAGTGTAGAGGGAGCTTCACTCTGTGTCTGACCCCGGGAGTGTGTGATGGGACAGTGTAGAGGGAGCTTCTCTCTGTGTCTGACCCCGGGAGTGTGTGATGGGACAGTGTAGAGGGAGCTTCACTCTGTGTCTGACCCTGGGAGTGTGTGATGGGACAGTGTAGAGGGAGCTTCATTCTGTGTCTGACCCCGGGAGTGTGTGATGGGACAGTGTAGAGGGAGCTTCACTCTGTGTCTGACCCTGGGAGTGTGTGATGGGAGTGTGTGATGGGACAGTGTAGAGGGAGCTTCATTCTGTGTCTGACCCTGCGAGTGTGTGATGGGAGAGCGTAGAGGGTGTTTCTCTCTGTATCTGACTCTGGGAGTTTGTGATGAGACAGTGTAGAGGGAGCTTCACTCTGTGTCTGACCCCGGGAGTGTGTGATGGGACAGTGTAGAGGGAGCTTCACTCTGTGTCTGACCCCGAGAGTGTGTGATGGGACAGTGTAGAGGGAGCTTCACTCTGTGTCTGACCCTGGGAGTGTGTGATGGGACAGTGTAGAGGGTGTTTCTCTCTGTGTCTGACCCTGGGAGTTTGTGATGGGATGGTGTAGAGGGAGCTTCTCTCTGTGTCTGATCCCGGGAGTCTGTGATGGGACAGTGTAGAGGGAGCTTCACTCAGTGTATGACCCTGGGAGTGTGTGATGGGACAGTGTAGAGGGAGCTTCACTCTGTGTCTGACCCCGGGAGTGTGTGATGGGACAGTGTAGAGGGAGCTTCACTCTGTGTCTGACCCTGGGAGTGTGTGATGGGACAGTGTAGAGGGTGTTTCTCTCTGTGTCTGACCCTGGGAGTTTGTGATGGGATGGTGTAGAGGGAGCTTCTCTCTGTGTCTGATCCCGGGAGTCTGTGATGGGACAGTGTAGAGGGAGCTTCACTCAGTGTATGACCCTGGGAGTGTGTGATGGGAGAGCGTAGAGGGTGTTTCTCTCTGTATCTGACCCTGGGAGTTTGTGATGGGATGGTGTAGAGCTACCCCTGCCCTGTGAACGTGACATGCGATGTAAAAAGGGTTTTAAGTTAAGCGGTGCTTTCACTGGAATTGAGCGCTCATTGTGGCCGCGGTCTGAGGGCTTGTCGACACCAACCTACACAGCGGAGTCTCTGCTCTTTGTTTTCGTCCTTCTGTCCCACCACCAATGGCACAAAATGTATTTCACACAGACCCTCAAGGCGCTCTTCCCTGCGGGACCGGGGCCCAGAGCTGCCTGCCTCTCTCTTCCGGCGACTGCCGGCCACTCGGCCCCTCAGCCTCCTCCTCGCTCGCTCCGTGGTATTCTGCCGCTCAGCGCGGCCACTCCTTCTCTTCAGCAAGTTCTCACAGCGGCTCTTCAGGGCTAGCGTCATGCACTCGTGGTTACCTAGGCAACAGGACACAGTCGTTAGGGAGGGTACTTATTTATTTTGTTCCTATATCTCATATTGACTTTTGCCGCTCACTGCACTGCAGCCACAGATTACCTTGGCCTTCACCGGAAGACACAGTAGTTGGTTAAGAAGGCATATGGTATGTTTGCCTTTATTAGTTAGGCAATGAGGTCAAAGTCAGGAAGTCAGGTTGCAGCTTTATAAAACTCTAGTTAGGCCGCATTTGGAGTATTGAGTGCAGTTCTGGTCTCCCCATTATAGGAAGGGTGTCGAGGCTTTGGAGAGGCTGCCTGGTTTAGAGGGCGTGAGAGGTTGGACAAACCTGGGTTGTTTTCTCTGGAGCGATGGATATCTGATAGAGGTTCAGAGTAGACAGAGTCGAAATGTCTAATACCAGAGGGCATGTGTTTAAGGTGAGAGGGGGTAATTTCAAAGAAGATGTGAGGGACAAGTTTTTTTTTCATGCAGAGAGTTGTGAGTGCCCGGAACGTGCTGCTGGAGTGGTGTGGAGGCAGAAACGTTAGAGGCTTTTTAAGAGATCTTTGGGTAGGCACCTCTCCCTGTAATTCAGTCCCTGAAGTCCTGGCAACATCCAAAATCCTACCCCTCAGGTTATAATGGCTTCCTCCTACGTAGTTTAAACCTCTTCCCTTGTTTTTAATACACCTACCGGGGTGAAAAAGTTACCATCTATCCTATCTTCAAGTGGAAGAAATGCTACACCTGCCCTTTCACCTCCATTCAGGGCCCCAAACAGACCTTCCGGGTGAGGCAGATCTGATGGGGTCATCCACTGTTTCCGATGCTCCCAACATGGCCTCCTCTATCTGACATAGATTGGGGGACTGCTTTGTCGATCACCTTTGTTACATTCACAAAAAAGCAGGATTTTCCAGTGACCAACCACTTAAATTCTCCATTCCCATTCCGACATCTCAGTCCACGGCTTCCCCTACTGCCATGATGAGGCCACTCTCAGGTTGGAGGAGCAACACCTCATACTCTGTCTAGGCAGCTTCCAACCTGATGGCATGAACATTGATTTCTCCAAATTCCAGTAATTTCTTTCCCTCCCCCTTCCTGCTTTTTCAATTTCCCCACTCTGGGCTCCCTCGTACTTCTTTTCCTCAACTGTCTAATACCTCTGTCTAGTGCCCCTCCTCCTTCCCTTCCTCCCACGGTCCATTCTCCTCTCCTATCAGATTTCTTCTTCTCCAGCCCTTTTCCTTTTCCACCAATCACCTCTATGTTTCTCACTTCATTTCCCCCCCCCCCCCACTCACCTGGTTTCACCAATCACCTTCTAGCTTGTACTCCTTCCCCTCTCCCACCTCCTTATTCTGGCTTCTTCCCCCTTCCTTTCAGCAGTGATGAAGGGTCTCGGCCTGAAACGGCGACTCCATAGATGCTGCCTGACCTGCAGAGCTCCCCCAGCACTTTGTGTGTGTTGCCAGCACCTGAAGTCCAGGGAACTTGCAAAAAAATTTGATAAAGCTGTTATTGTGGCTCATCTTCTCGGTTCCAACTCAGATTCATTCAGGTGCCGGAAAACAGATGTAGCCTAACAGGTTAGGTGGAGTGAGCTAAGGCCTTTCCCTTTGGAGTGGAGGAGGATGAGAGGTGACTTGATAGAGGTGTACAAGATGATAACAGGCATAGACAGAGTGGGTAGTCAGAGACTTTTTCCTAGGGCGGAATTGGCTAAAATGAAGGGGCATAATTTTAAGGTGACTGGAGGAAAGTATAGGGGGCATGTCAGAGGTAGGTATTTTAAACACAGAGCAGTGGGTGTGTGGAACAGAGCAGGGGTGGGGGCAAAGGCAGATACATTGAAGAGAATCTTAGATGTAAGAGTTACATGGTTGAGAAAAAAATGGAGGGCTATGGGGGAGGGAAGAGTTACATTGATCTTGGAGTTGGTTAAAAGGTCGGTACAAAGACACTGTACCGTACTGTGCTGTAGTGTTCAATGTTCTACAACCATGTAATCATGACTAGAGTTTCCCAGGGTTGTGCAATCTACAACTAGAGGGTACAATTTTAAGGTGAGAGGGGAAAGATTTAATCGGAACCTGAGGGGCAGGTTTCCCATCCAGAGGGTGGTCAGTATAACGAGCGAGCTGCAGAGGAAGTGGTTGAGGCAGGCAATTTAACAACATTTAAAAGATATTTGGACAGGTTAAAGATTAAAAGATTAAAGATGAGCTTTTTTTGTCACATGCTCATTGAAACATACGGTGAACAACCAGCACAGTCCAACGTTGCCACACATTGTGCCTCGACTTACCAACCCGTTAGTCTTCGGACTGTGGGAGGAAACTGGAGCACCAGGAGGAAACCCACGCAATCACAGGGAGAACGTACAAACTCCTTACAGATGGCAGTATAATTGAATCCCGATCTCACAGTTGGCACAGTAAAGTGTTACGTTAACTGCTGTGCTACTGTGCAAATGGGACTAGCATCATTGGGAATCTTGGCTGGTATGAACGTGTTGGGCCGAGGGGCCTATTCCCCTGATCTATGATCCTATGACAATCAATAAACAGTACAGAGAAAAGACCAAAACGACTTCTAGCAACTAACTAGATACAACATTAATCAATACATTTAACCAGGACCAGGAAAGAGGAGATTGAGGCGTGCAAGGCTCCCCACACCCTTTCTACAGGAGCAGCACCAAGTGTGTCCCGTCTGTCTGTATGGGAACTCTAAGGTATCAGACTGCAAGACCCTACAGAGAGTAGTAAAAATCACCAGTGTCTCCCTCCCCTATTTGTGACATTTACCAGGAGCGCTGTATATGAAGAGCTTGAAGCTCTGTTGAGGATCATTAACCCCCCCCCCCCAAACAATCTCTGAGGTACAGGAGCATCAGGACTGGGACTGCCAGACTGGGTAACAGTTTCTTCCCTCAGCCTGAGAGACTAATGAAAATCCTGTCACCACTTAGGTCTTGTCACTCGGACAGTGAGCTGTTTACTGTTTACCTGTGCTGTGCACTCACTACAAGCATTTTGAGTTATACACTCAAGTGACAATAATCTTGATCAGAATCAGGTTTATCATCTCTGACGTACGTGGTGAAATTTGTTGTGAGTGCAGTAACAAAACAGAACTAGTAAATGGAGCCTGAGACAAATATTGATGCCGTGCTCATGGGCCATTCAGAAATCTGATGGTGGAGGGGCAGAAATGTGAAAGTGGAGAGTGCGATTCGGAGACCCGGACCACGGTCAGGAGGTTGGAGGCAGAGGCTCGGTGATGGTTTGTGGAGAAGTGTGTGTGTGTGTGTGTGTGTGTGTGTGTGAGAGGGGGGGGTGGGAGGGAGGAACAGGGTTTGCTGTGCCATTGTTATTCCATTTTGTTGTTGTTCTGCTGAATATTGTGGGCATGCTATGTTGGTGTAGGAATGTGGGACTACCCCCAGCACATTTCATAAGGTGTGTTGGTCATTAATGAAAACAATGTATTTAATTGTACATATGATAAACAAATCTGAATCTGAATCTATTCCGAGCACCAATGGTTAAAATCATTGGGGTGGGGGGGGGGATTAATTTCAAAGGAGATGTGAAAGGCAAGTGTTTTTACACAGAGAGTGGTGGGTGCCTGGAATGCACTGCCTGGGGTGCTGGTAGAGGCAGAAACATTAGGGACTTTTTAAAGATGTTTAGACAGGAACATGAATGTGAGGAATATGGAAGGATATGGACATTGTGTAGGCAGAGGTCAAGTCAAATTTATTTATATAGCACATTTAATAACAACCCAAACACAGAGTACACTGCAGATGCCGTGGTCAAATAAACACGTACAAACAAGCTGGATGAACTCAGCAGGTCGGGCAGCATCCGTTGAAATGAGCAGTCAATGTTTCGGGCTGAGATCTGCTCATTTCAACGGATGCTGCCCAACCTGCTGAGTTCATCCAGCTTTTGTACGTAATAACAACCCATGTTGACCAAAGTGCTGTACAGATCAGAGCAGATAGCTAAAATCATAAATACAAGAAACACAGACATAACCAACCAAACAGCTTACAGGCACAAAAGAAACAACACAAGGGCCTAGGCACAAGCCAAAAGTCAGCCACGTCAGGAGGATTCAAATGTTAGTGAATAAAAATAAGCTTTGAGCCTGGACTTAAAAGAGTCGATGGAGGGGGCAGATCTGATAGGGAGGGGAATGCTGTTCCACAGTCTGGGGGCTGCAACAGCAAAGGCGCGGTCACCCCTGAGCTTAAAGTTAGATCGCGGGACAGCCAGGAGCCCCAAGTCAGCCGACCCGAGGGACCTGGAAGTAGAATAAGGGGTTAGGTGGTCTGCGATATAGGAGGGGGCCAACCTGTTTAGGGCTTTATAAACAAACAGGAGAACGTTAAAATCAATTCTAAACTGTACTGATAGCCAGAAGAGGTTATTTTAGTTAGCCATGTGATTGATTCAGCACATCAGTGTGGGCCGAAGGGCCTGCTCCTGAGTTGTACTGTTCTATCATAGAACCAAATGGCAAGAGGCTTCATGGAACCAGAATTAAAGGTTACCGTATGCAGAGTACACACCCCAACACACGTACACTTTAAACAGGCTCCCCAGAACCTGCTTCGATGCTCACTCACTCACACAGAGGCTCAGGAGGTGGCTGGTGATTGATGGAAACATCCTGTCCTGTATCTGTGCCAAGCAAATAGGGGCAACTCTTAGTCAGAGGCCCCTGCAGCTACAAAGCTTCCGCCCTCCGTCAACATACTAACTGAATGTGTGAGGATTTCCCTCTGCACTGCAGCTCAGGCAGGGTTCCCGTCCCCACTCTGATGGAGAAAAGCTGCACAGGGCTATAGACTCAGGCCCCATCATGGGCACAACCCTTCCCACCACAAGAAGATCTTTACAAGGCGATGCCTCAAGAAGGCAGGACCCTCACCACCTACGACATGCCCTCTTCTCATTTCTGCTATCAGGGAGGAGGTACAGGAGCCTGAAGAGACACACTCACTGTTTCAGGAACAGCTTCTCCCCCTCCGCCATCAGATTTCTGAATGGTCCATGAACACTGCCTCAACTTTGTGCTCTCCTTTTGCACTGGTTGGGTATTTTTTTTAATATATTCTAACTTTTTATGTCATGCACTGCCACAAAACAACAAATTTCACAACATATGTCAACGACATCTATTCTGATCCCGAGTTCAGAGTAAATTAATTATCAAAATACATGCAGTATGTCACTATACATGACCCTGAGATTCATTTTCCTGCAGGCTTTCACAGTAGAACAAAGAAATACAATAGAATCAATGGGAAACTACACACAAACAACCAATGTGCAAAGGAAAACAAATTATGCAAGTAGTAATAATAAATAAATAAATAATGCTGCATCTGTGGAGAGGAATAAAATCAATGTTTCGGGCTGAGACCTTTATGAATCCCGATGAAAGGTCTTGGCCATCTGTTCATTCTCCTCCATAGATGTTGCCTGACTTGCTGAGTTCCTCCAGCACTTTGTGTGTTACTCTGAGGCAGCATGGTAGTGTAGTGATTAGTGTAACGCTTCACAGCACCAGCGGCCTGTGTTCATTTCGCACCATCACTGCTCCCCGGTGACCCGTAGATGCCCAGCTCACCAGCAGCCTTTCCAATGGAAACAGTGGCCAAAGAGAACACACCGGAACCTGCCTTTCCCGACTCAGAAAGCTTCTCTTTCCCAAACCCTCTGTCCTGGAGCCCGTCTGCTGGAACTGGCAGGAGGAGATTCACTCTGGTCTTTGGGTACACAGCACCTGGCTCACAGATACAGTATCAATAAGCATATCCCAGGCAGGAGTGGAAAAGCAACTAGCAGACCCCTTGACCCCACCCATGGGTACTCGCAAACCCTACTTACTACAGCACATGAGGCCATTCAGCCCAGGCTGCCTCCCAGCATGCAATACCATCATCTCCTCCCTCGTCCCACACTCACCTCAGAACATTGAACAGCACAGTACAGGCCAGTCAGTCCACGAAGTTATGCAGTCCTTTTAACCTACTCTAAGATCAATCTAACCCTTCCCTCCCACATAGCCCTCCATTTTTCTATCATCCATGTGCCTATCCAAGAATCCCTTAAATGTCCCTAATGTATCTGTCGCTGCCACCACACCTAGCAGCACATACCACACACCCACCACTCTCTCTGTAAAAAATCCTACCTAGGGCAAGCCCACTATATTTTCCTCTGACCTCTTTAAACTTATACCCATTTCCACCCTAGGAAAAGGTCTCTGGCTGTCCACTCAATGCGTGCCTCTTATCATCTTGTATTCCTCTATCTAGTCACCTCTCGTTCTCCTTCGCTCAAAGAGAGAAGGCCTGTTTGCTCAACCTTTCCTCATAAGACATGCTCTCCAATCCAGGCAGCACCCCTGGTAAATCTCTGCACTCTCTCTAAAATTTCTAGATTTTCTCTCACAGCCTTGTCAACATCCTCCCCCCTCCACACTCCCCCTATTTGATTCCTCAACACCTCAGCTACACACCACGGGCAACTCATAGCCGCTAATTAACCCATCAGCCTCCATCTCGATGGAATGAGGGGGAAATCCTGAGCACCCATGGGAAACGGGAAGAACATACAAACAGCACAGTGCCGAGGTCTGAAACTGTGAGCCAGCCTCTCTACCTGCCAAGCCGTTGTGTGCCCTGACACTTCCCATCTTCACTTCCACCAGAGTGTAATCGGAATTCTCTGTTCTCACTCTCTCCATATACACCCATCACTGTACTTATGGCTCTTGATCATTTATTTTTAAACATTGCTTTTGGAGGTTTACAAAGTTATGAGAGGTATAGAACTTTATTCCCTGGAACACAAGAGAATGAGAGATTTGATAGAGGTATACAAAATTATAGGGGTATCAATAAGGTAAATGCAAGCAGGCTTTTTCACTGAGGTTAGGTGAGACTAGAATTAGAGGCCATGGGTTAAGGGTGAAAGGTGAAATGTTTAAGGGGAACACAAAGGGGAAGTTTACACTCTGAGAATAGTGAGATTGTGGAACAATCGGCCAGTGAAAATGGTGGGTGTGGGTTCGATTTCAACATTCAAAAGAAACTTGTATAGCTACAATGATGGGTATGGAGGACGATGGGACTAGGCAGAATAATTTGACATGATGGGCTGAAGGGCCTGTTTCGGTGCTTTATGACATTTATCTGTTGCCCTCTTTTAGGTCCTTTCCACCAAACCCCACTGGTTACTGGTTAATCTCTACATGGCGGACATGTTGGCACTGGAATGTGTGGCGACTCTTGCCGACCGCCCCACCGGTACATCCTTAGCTTGTGTTGGCTGTTAACTCAAACAACGCATTTCACTGTATGTTTCCATGTACATCTGATAAATAAATCTGAATCTAAATCACAGCAAAGACCATTCAACAATAACTTGTATTTATGTGGCAACCTTAAAACTAGACACTCTCTCCCCCCCATCGCCTGTTGGACAGAAGACACAAAAGCTTGAAAGCCAGACTCAAGGACTGCGGTTACGGCACTACTGAATGGTTCTCCAGAACGGTAAGATGGACTCTTGAACTCACAATTTATCTTGTTACAATCTCGCTCCTTACTGTCTATCAGCAGCACTGCACTTCCCCTGTAGCTGTTACACTTTATTCTGCATTGTCACTGTTTCACCTTGTCCTCCCTCAATGCAGTGTGTAACGATCTGATCTGTATGAACAGGATGCAAGACAAGCTTTTCACTGTATCATGGTACATGTGACAATAATGAACCAATTTACCAAATTACAGTAAAACGTCCCAAGGTAATTATCCTGGAGATGTTGTTTGACACACATTTCAAACCTGGTTACTGAGACAAATGTTTGAAGCCTTGGGCAAAGAAACATTGCACGAGTATCGTACAGGGAGAGAGCTGGAGAGCTTTACTGAAGAAATCCCTGCCTAGAAGTCCCAGCACAATGAGTAGTGCTTCTGTGTCACAGCTCTAGAGATCCAGATTCAATCCCATCACCAACACTGTGTGTGTGTGGATTTGCATGTTCTCCCTGTGACCATCGGGCAAAGGAGAAGCATTAGGCCATCTGGCCCATCGAGTCTGCCCTGCCATTGTATCAGGTCTGGATTCTAATGTGTTTGTTTTGTGGCTGTCTGCAAGAAGATAAACCTCAAGGTTGTATATAGTATAGATACTTTGAACATTGATTTATCATCCCTTTTAACCCCATTCTCCTGCTTTCTCTCCGTAAAATTTACTGCCCAGACTGATCAAGAATGTATCAAACTCCACTTTATATATACCCAATGACGGCCTCCACAGATGTCCGTGGCAATGAGTCCACAGATTCACCAGGATCTGGCTAAGGAAACTCCTCCCCTTTCATTCTTGTGACCCTCCAGCTCATCCTTTCTTCGATGAGGCACGAAGTTGCTCACAATACTCCAAATGTGACCTGAGCAACACTTCCTGAGTGCTCCGGTTTCCTCCTGCACTCCAAAGATGATGGGTTAACTGGTCACTCTAAATTAGCCCTGGGGTGTGGGGAAGGTCAGGAGAATCTGTCAGCTGCCCGTCCGTCTGTGCAGAGCTGGAATGAGAAGCTTAGCTTCGCAGGCACAGAGAAATTTGCAGCAGAAATGGAAACTAAACAGACTGACAGAGCTGTACAAGATGATAAGAGGCATAGACTGAGTGGATGGCAGGGACTTTACCCCAGGGAAGAAATGGCTAATATCAGGGGGCATCATTTTAAGATGATGAGAGGGAAGCATGGGGGACGTCAGAGGTAAGTTTCACTGACAGAGAGAGTGGTGCGTGTGGAACACCCTATCGGGGTGGCAGATACATTAGGGACATTTTTAAAACACTTAGGTAGGGACATGGATGATAGAAAATATTGAGAGTAATGTAGGAGGGAAGGGTTAGATTGATCTTGGAGTAGGTTAAAAGGACGAAGCAACATTGCGGGCTGAAGGGCCTGTACTCTGCTGAACTTTTCTATGTTCTAAACATACATCATACACGACTTTTACAAGAGAAAAACATGATAAGAACAAAAGTAAAGTGTGGACTGCGGGTTAATTGTAAGTTAACCTACCAGTGTGTAGGTAAGAGGGAAAACACGAGTTGAATAGACCATTCAGCATGATGAAATACGAGGATTGTCAGGGCAGGACGGCGACACAGAGATGGAATGAGGTGAGAATTGTACAGTTAGGGTGGGGAGGGGTTGGCTGACACTGACGATGGGGGGGGGGGCGACTGGTATTTGTGGGAAGGAAGGACTGGTACGGGAGGGTGTGCTGCTGTCCTTACCTAAGTAAAGTCCATCGCGTGCCCCACAACGCCGCTCATTCACGCTGAAGTCGACGAAGAAGACAGTGAGGGGGTGTCCGAAGCTGAGCTCAGGGCTGGGGTCCAGGGTGAGGACAGCATCGTGGGCTGTCCCCAGGCTAAGGCCGGAGTCTGGCAGGACGGTCAGCAGCTTCTCACCAGCCCGGGGTTCCGCCGCGTACACTGCCACCTCTGTCTGCGGCACCTCAGCCAGGCGACGGCACTCGGCCTCTGACAGGAAGGAGGCCCTCCGGCACAGGGAGCCCCGCAGGTATCCCAGTCCAGCCGTCGACCAGCGGTGCAGCCGCGCAGCCTTGAATTGCGACCCCTCGCCGGCCCGCACCTCCGCCAGGACTGCTGCGCAGAACAACCATTCCCAGTGACGGCACATGGTGGGGCAGCACCGGCGACCTGGAATCCCAGGCTCGGATGTAGCTGGGGATGCGGAGAGGCCAGCCGGTCACAGCGCAGCGTGGCGCATTTGGTGCAGCCTTGCTCACAGCCGCACCCCTTCCCTCTCTCCCCTCGCGGTGGCTGCAGAGGTGACTGATTCGGAGTTTGTGTGGGAGCTGCTGTGTGAGTGTGCAGGTTTGGAAACTCAATCCCACCCTCTAGAGACTGACATCGGAAGAGGGCGGGTCTCGGGATTCTGCTCTGCTCCCACGGACTTCCCAGCACAAGGGTACAGTCACCCCACACTCGGGAAGAGGGAGGGAGAGGGGGAGAGAGAGAGAGAGAGAGAGAGAGAGAGAGAGAGAGAGAGAGAGAGAGAGAGACAGACCGACAGAGACAAAGAGAGAGAATGGGAGACAGAGAGAAAGTGAGAGAGGGAGAGAGAGAGAGAGAGAGGAAGAGAGTGTGTGACAGAGCAGAGGGGGGTGAAAGAGAGTGAGACCGTCAAAACAGTTTCTGGTAGAGGGAGGGGGATTTACAGTGAGTCTGACAGAGAAATGGATAATCCCCTGTGGATTCCTCACAAGAGTCAAAGGCGGGGGGGGGGGGGTGCGAGGGAGAAGGGGAAAGACAGAGTGAGAGAGGAAGAAAGACGATGTGACAGGGAGAGGGAAAGAGACAAGGAAAGGCAGAGAGAGAGAGAGAGAGAGAGAGAGAAAGGGTGACAGACAAGAAACCAAAAGAGTGTGCGTGGGGGAAAGATTGAGATTGCCCAGACGGTTTTCTCTTAGAGAGAATGTCGTTTACAGTGTCTCAGAACTGGAGGATCCCTGTGGACTGAGAGAGAGTTCCTCTCACAAGTCAGGGAGAGAGGGGGAGGGGGTCGGAGAAGGGCTTAGACAGAGAGAGAGAGAGAGAGAGAGAGAGAGAGAGAGAGAGAGAGAGAGAATATGAAAAGAGAGACAGAGATAGCCATCAAATGAGACTCTGAGAGAGGGAGAGCGTGCGTGAGAAGGGGAATTAGAGAGATGAGAGAGGGTGAGAGAAAGAGATTGTTGAGGCAGTTTTCTCTCAGGGAGAATGTCATTTACAGTGTCACAGAGAGAGAAAAATGTAGAATTCCCTGTGGATTGAGGGGGAGATCTTCAGAAGTCAGAGAGATGGGGAGGGGGCACGGGAAAAGGGGCGAGACATAAAGAAGGAAAGTGTGAGAGTAAGTGGCAAAGAGAAACAGAAAGGCAGAATGAGAGGGAGACAGATTAAGAGTGTGTGAGAGAAGAGGAGAGGGAGAAAGAAGGGGGAAGAGGGAGAGAAGGGGAAAGGGAGAGGGGGGAAAAGGGAGAGGGGGAGAGAGAGAGGGAAAAAGAAACACTGTTAAGGCAGTTTTCTGTGAGAGACAGTATTGTTTACTTGTTCCAGAGAGAGAAATGGAGAATCCCCTGTGGACTTCGAGAGAGTTCCTCTCAAGAGTCAGAGAGGGGAGGGGGCAAGGAGGGGAGGGAGGGGTTGGGAAGAGGGAGAGACAGACAGGGAATGGAAGAGAGACAGAGATCAAAACAGAGATTGTGTGTGAGTGAGAGGGGGGGGGAGGAGGGAGAGAGAGGAAAGGAGGGAAGAAAAGGAAGAGAGACAGATCAAAACAGATTGTGTGAGAGAAAGAGAGAAGAGAGGCAGAAGGAGAAAGGGGGAGAGATAGAGAGAGGGCGAGACAGAGAAAGGGACAGAAATGGGCAGAGAGAGGGAAAGAAAATCAGAGACAGACGCAGAGAGTGCATCCCTCACGCAATTACTATGATGGAGAGGGAGGAGGGAAGAGGAATAAGCCTTCAATGGGGGTGTTGACATCAAGGAAACAGCCACCCAGGTACATTCTCCCACATTGCCACTAAGTCAGAGGTTGGGAAGACTTTGGCACTGACGAGACAATGACTTTACTGAGGGACCTGTTCCTGCTGAGAATGCGGCCCAGCTCAGGGACAATTCAGGGGTAGTGACGACATGTGAGGGTGATGAAGAGGAGAGGGCAATGAGGTCGAGGGATGAGGGTATTGGGAAGAGGGAAGATGATGGGAAGAGTGAGGTTGCTGGGAAGGATGAGGGTAGGGTATGAGGGAGTGCAAGGGTGAAGTTGTTGGGGAAGGTGGTGGGGGTGGGGGGAGGGAGGTAGGTGAGATAGTAATGATGAGTGTGAGGGTGAACTCTGCGGAGAATGGGAGTGTGTTGGGGAGGGTGGCAAGAGATGAGGGTGAGGGAGTGGGTGGTAGGGAGCAAGGGGTTGAAGGTTGAGGCTGTTGGGGACGGGTCTGTGGTCTTTGATGGTGATTGCCTGTGGTGTTATTCTGTACCCGGGTGTGGGTCTGATCACACACCGAACCTTGGGACCCACAGGAACACGGAGAGGTTCCATTCTTGGAATTTAATGGGAATGTATCAGGATGAGAAAGGTTTCTGAGGATTGAGGGAACCTTCAGAAAGAATGTTTTCCTGGGGACACAACAGAACAAGGTGAAGTTGACGGGGCACCTGTCTTCACTGGAGGAGCAAGAGGAAATTTCTCGAACCATTTTAAACCCACTGAGGGTTTTGTCATGACAGGTACAGGGAAGATGCTCCCCCAGTTGGGTCCCAGGGTCCCAGGGTCCCAGTCTCAGGATAAAGAAAGTGTCAGCTGTGTAGGACTGAGATTTCTTCATTCAGAAAGTGGTGGATAGTTGGAATTCTCTAGCCTAGCAGCATGTGGTGGCTCAGCCACTGAGTAGAATGTTTTAAGTACATCAAACATGGAGCAGTACAGCACAGGGACAGACCCTTCAGCCCACAGTGTTGTGCCAAATTAAGATAATGACCTCTAATTAAAACAATCCCCACTGCCCAAACAAGTCTAGATCGCTCCGTTCTCTGCACAGTGATGTGCCTGTCTAAGATCTTCCTAAGCCACTCTATCATATGGAGCTCCACTACCACACTTGAAAGTGCATTCCAGGCATCCACCACTCCCTGTGCAAAAAAAAGCCCTGCATATCACCTTTGAACTTTAGTATTAGATCTTTTAACCATCAAGGGGAAAAGCAGTGGCTGTGTACTCAATGGCCACTAACTGCTCATCCATGGTCTTCTCCCACCCACCTTCTGTCACTACACATGAAGGGCTGCGTTGGGTGGCAAAGCCCCTCAAACAGTGAAAGAGGCATCGCTTCAAGGGGCCACGTGACTGTGTTCGCTTCAACTCAAGGATCAACTTTCTTCGTCACATACATTTACATGTACTAGGAATGTATTGTGGTGCATTGATCACAGTGAGACATGCAACAAAAAAATAAAGAATTATATACGTTAGAAGTTAAAATATGGATATGGAAATACTTAAGTAGCGGCATGTGTTTACAATGTAAACAGCATTATAGAGAGTGTTTACTGTACAGTGCATTTACAAGGTAGAGGGGAGTGGGGGAGGCGCTAACTAGAATGGTTCATCAGATTAACTGCCTGGGGAAGAAACTTTTAAGATGACGTGAAGTTTTTGTTTAAATAGTCCTATAGCATTTTTCAGAAAGGAGTTTTAGGAAAAGGCAGTTGGCTAGGTGTGTTGTGATTTTTTTTTACCTGCCCACTTGTTTGCCCTGGACACACACAAGTACTGCCGTGGTGGTGACTGTAGTCAATGATCTTTACTGCTGACCTGACAGATTGCTGTAGTTCCTGTGTATTGTACAGTACAGTAACAGGCCCTTCAACCCAATATGCCCACACTGCCCAATTGCATCCACGTGACCAATTCATCTACTAACCCGTACATCTTTGGAAAGTGTGAGAAACCCCAAGAGGTGTAGACTCCTTGTAGACAGTGGTGGGAAGAGTGTGCTGTGCCAAACCAGAATGGCTGATGTGAGGATGCTCTCTGTGATGGCAGTGTAGAAGATGGAAACTGCCTTTTTCTCTTTACATTTGTGGTCAGTACATTCAGTATTGGAAACTTGAAAGAGATCATGGTGGATCTCAGCACTACTTCCCTGTATTAAACTCATGAAGTCCTATCGGGATCTCAAAAATCTGACCACCTCTTTCAGGTTTTATTCTTGCTAAAAAATAAACAGCACAAAAATAAAACCTTAAAATCTACACTACTGAATGTGCAGACTACAAACGAGGGTTTCGTTTTTCTGTACAAAGCCACACTGCTTACAGCTTGCAGAATAGGCATTGTGGGTTACATACAAACATAGTAGGTGGCAGGGTAGTGCAGTGGTTAGTGTGAAGCTTTACAGTGCCAGCAATCAGACGACTGAGGCTCAGTTTGTGCGATCTCCCCACGACCATGTGGGTTTCCTCCCACGTTCCACAGACAGCCTAGTGCGGAAACACCATTGCCCAGGAATGGGAAAGTCAACAGAAAGTGATTTTCACAGCGCAGTCCATCACAGGAAAAGCCTTCCTCACCATATACAAGAAAGCAACATCCACCCCTACCATCCAGACTATGCTCTCTTCTCACTGCAGGTGGTTCAGGAACCTGAGGTTCCACGCTCACCACAACACTGAACTGATTCCTCAACCTGTAGACACACTTTCAAGGACTCTACAATTCGCTCTCAATAGTATTCTTTTTTTTTGTATTTTCACAGTTTGTCAGTCTTTATGTGTAGTTTCTCAGTGCTTGTAGGCAGCAGGGGTGGGGTGGGGAATGTGGAGACCCCTCTCACGGGAAGAGTAGCTGAGAGGAACTAACAGGGAGCAGCAGGAACAGATACTTACAGTGGTAAAGAGGGCTCAGATGAAGTTTTAACTGCAGTAAAAAGGTGTGGGCTAGTGGGTGTAAATCTCTCCTCACCCATTGCCATCTCAGCCTGGACTCAGGACAAGCACAAGAGTGAGTAATTGCTGGCCTGGTCCATTGCCAGCTCTCCTATTTCACTCTACTTCATTAGTAGTTTGAGATTTGATGTCAGCAAATTTCTACAGCTGTTTGCTGGAGAGAGTTCTACCTGGTTCCATCATGATCTGGTATGGAGGGGCCACTGTATCGGGAAAAAGCTGCAGAGGGTGGTAAACTCAGCCAGTGCCAGCACGTGCACTAGCCTCCCCACCATCAAGGAGTGATGTCTCAAGAAGGAACCCCCACCTCCCAGGAGACGTCCTTTTCACATCGCTGCCATCAGAGAGGAGGTACAGGAAGCTGAAGACCCACACTCAACAATTCAGGAACAGCTTCTTCCCTCTGCCATTTTTCTGAATGGTCCATAAACCCATGAACAGTACTTTGGTCAAAACACAGAGAACACCAGAGGAACAGCAGATCAGGCAGTGTCTGTGGAAAGGAATGAAAAGTCAACATTTCAGGCTGAGACCCTTCACCGGGACTGGAAAGGAAGCATCAAAGCCTGACTTGCTGAGTTCCTCCAGTATTCTGTGTTGCTTTGGATTTCCAGCATCTGCAAGATCTCCTGCGTCTCTGAAAACTACTTTAATATTTATTTTGTTTTGCACTATTAATTTATTTTTGCAAGTTACAATAGTTTTATGCCTTTACCTTGTTCTACTACAACTAAACAACAGTCAGTGATAATAAACCTGATGCTGATGTCTGCAAGGAGCGTCGCAGCAAGGCAGCGTCCATCAAGGAGCCCCACCACCCAGGCCAGGCTCTCTTCTTGCTACTACCATCAGAAAGGAGGTACAGGAGCCTTAGGTCCCACAACACCTGGTTCAGGAACAGTCAGGTTCCTGACCCAGCGTGGATAACTTCACTCGTCACAACTCTGAACTGATTCCACAATCAACAGACTCACTTTCAGAGCCTCTACAACTCATGTTCTCGGTATTATTTATTTACTTATTTGCACAATTTGTCTTCTTTTTGCATTTTGGTTGTTTGTCAATCTTTATGTATAGTTTTCATAATTCTATTGTATTTCTCTACCTCTGCAGGAAAATGAATCTCAGGTTTGTATATGGCCACATATACACACTTCGATAATAAATGTGCTTTGACTTTGATTCTGATTCAGTTACCGAATGGTTCAAGTCAGACCGGAGTGCTTCAATCATTCAGGATTTGAGCTCCACCCTGAGGAAGGTTGCCTCAGTGTATTTTCCACACATCATCATCAGCACACAGCATCTCTGACTGTCTCCCTGCTTCTGTCTTCTCCACATACTTTCTCTTTCAACTGACTTTTCTTTCCAGCATGGTTATGTAGTAGTTAACGCATCGCTTTACAGCACCAGGGTTAGTAAGCTGTGGATTTGCCATGTTGGCACTAGAAGTGTGGTGATACTTGCCCGCTGTCCCCAGCACATCCTCGGGTGGTACTGGACATTAACACAAATCATGCTTCTACTGTATGCTTTGATATACAAGTGAGAAATAAAGCTCATCCCTCTGTCCTACTCTACACCCAGTACGCCACAACCGTTCCCTCTTACTGATCTCGTTCTCGTTTAAAACTTCCTGTTGTATCTGTAGTGACCACAGATCACTGGGTATAAAAATATTCATCCAAGTCTGTCTTTTCACCCTCTTGCCAGTGAAAACTTCTTTTAAATCTCATAGAACATTGGCTGAGTGGATTCAGAATTTGCTTGCCCACAGAAGGCAGAGGGTGCTTGCAGATAGAGTGTATTCTGCCCAGAGGTTAGTAATCAGTGGTGTTCCACAGGGATTGGTTCTGGGACCCCTGCTCTTTGTGATTTTTATAAATACCTTGGAAGAGAAACGGTGGTTGAGTAAGACTGAGATGATGCAAAGGCTACTGGAGTTGTAGATCGTGTGGAGAGTCGTTGTAGTTACAGCAGGCCATTGACAGGATGCAGAACAGGGCTGAGAAATGGCAGATGGAGTTCAACCTGCAGAAGTGTGAAGTGATTCACTTTGGAAAGTTGAATTTAAAGGCAGAATACAGGGTTAGTGGCAGGATTCTTGGCAGTGTGGAGGAACAGAGGGATCTTGGGGTACACATCCCTCAAAGTTGCCGTGCAAGTTGATAAGGTTGTTTGGAAGGCATATAGTGTGTTGGCCTTTATTAGTCAGTGGACTGAATTCAAAGGCCATGTGTTAATGTGGCAGATATATTAAACCCCTGTTTGATCATACTCGAAGTATTGTGTTCATTTCTGGTTGACTCATTATAAGATGGATGTGAAAGCTTTGGAGAGGGTGCACAGGAAATTTATCAGAAATTAGGCATAGATTGAGTGGACAACCAGAGAGTTTTTCCCAGATTAGAAATGGTTAATACAAGGGGCATAAAGTTAATATGATTGGAGGAAAGTATAAGGGGAATGTCAGAGGTAATATCTGTCTTACACAGGGAGTGGTAAGTGCAAAGAATTCACTACCAGGTGTTGTGGTGGAGGCAGTTACATTTGGGACAATTAAGAGACTTAGGGACATGGATGAAAGTAAAATGGATGGTTATGTGGGAGGGAAGGGTTACGGTAGGTTAAACAACACCAGCACAACTTTGTGGGCGAAAGGGCCTGTACTGTGCTATGTTCCGCCCCAGCTCAACACACCAAGCATCGTGAATAAAAACTTATATGAGGTTTTATTATAAATATAGACAAGTCCTCAGTTCGGAAGCCTCCGGTCCCCACCTCCTCCCCAGGGCAGTGCCTCCTGCTGTCCCAGCCTCTACTGACTAATCTCCTGGACGTTCTCGATGGCTTGAAGAGGCTCCAGCTTGAAGAGTAGGAAGTGTCCCTGCACTTGAGCGGCACTGATCCTGTCCGAGACGGCCAGCGCCCTGTCAGCAAACTGCTCTGCCAGCGCCACTGGCTGTTCAGGGTAGAAGCGCTGGAACATCTGGCACAGCTGCCAGTGGGAGCAGTAGCCGATAAACTGCTTGCAGTCCACACGGCCTGGGCGGATCAGAGCGGGGTCCAACCTGTGCAGGGAACAGAGTGGTGGTCATTACAGCAGTCCACGGCTCCCTCAAAGGCTACACAAGTAGATTTGGTATAATTGGTACATCCAAAAAAAAATGTTTTAGAATCATAGAGCACTACAGCACATAAACAGGCCCTCTGGTGACCATTCCCCTCCCATCCATGTATTTATCCTAAATTCTCTTAAACGTTGCATCAAACCCTCATCCATCATTTCTGATGGTAGCTTGCTCCACAGTTGCACCACCCCCTGAGTGAAGAAGCTCCCCCTCATGTTCCCCTTAAAGGTTTCACCCTTCAATCTTAAACCATGACCCTTAGTTCTCGTCTCACCCAACATCAGTGGAAAAAGCCTGCATGCATTTACCCTGTCTATACCACTCATAATTTTATATACCACTATCAAACCTCCCCTCATTTTTCTATGCTCCAGGGAATAATGTTAACCTTTCCCTATACCTCATGTCCTCAAAACCTGGCAAAATCTTTGCAAATTTTCTCTGTACTCTTTCAGTTTTATTGGTATCTTTCCTGTAGGAAGGTGATACATCAAATTAAGCCTCACCAACATCTTATACAATTTCAACATTACACCCCAACTCCTGTACTCAGTACTGTGATTTATGAATATGTGGAGAGCTCTCTCCATGAGCCCATCTACACTACGTGTGACACAACTTTCAAGGAACTATGGATCTGTATTCGGATATCCCTGAAGTATTCTACAATGGGGCAATGGTGTCAAAAACAGCATAAAGCAAAATAGGGCATACAATATAGCAAAAATTAGGGGGAAGCCAGGGGATTGGGAATCTTTTAAAAACAAACAGAAAAGCAACTAAAAAAATAAGGTAAGAAAAGATGAGGTCAAGAGTCCATCTTACCGTAGTAGAGAACCATTCAATGGTCTTATGACTGGAATACTGGAATAACTACATTCAATCCATAACAAGGGGAGAGGGAACACTGAAATGTATGGAAGGGACTAGAGGTGAAACTTTTTCATCCAAAGTGGTGAATTTTTGAAATTCTCTACTTGAGATATAGATAGATTTTTAAAGTTCAAAGTAAATTCGTTATGTAAGTATGTACGTCACATATTTTCTTGCAGGCATTCACAACAGAGCAGAGAAATACAATAGAATCAATGAAAAATACACACAGAAATGGAGAAACAACCAATGTACAAAGGAGAAAATGCAAGTGCAAAAAAAAACAAACAAATAAATAAATAGAGATAAATAGATAAATAAAGCGAAGCACCTGACTTGTAGAGTTCTTGAAAGTGAGTCTATAGGTTGTGGAATCAGTGCAGAGTTGAGGTGAGTGAAGTTATCCACACTGGTTCAGGAGCCTGGTTGCAGGGTGATACTATTCCTGAACCTGGTGGTGTGTGACCCAAGGCTCCTGTACCTTCTTCCCAATGGCAGCAGCGAGAAGAGGGCATGGCCTGGGTGGAGAGGTTCCTTGATGATGGATGCTGCTTTCTTGTGGCGGTGCTACTTGCAGAGATGTTTAATGACTGGGAGGGCTTTGCCTGTGGTGGATTTTTAAATGATAAAGTGGAGAAAGGTGGCACTGAGGTAAATGTTCGGTCGTGGTCCTGCTAAATGCGGGACCCAATGTGCTGATGAGTGCAGAGGGCCCGAGCTCGATGGGTGGGCTGTGGTGCTCTGAGTACACACTTGTACAAATACTTGTCATTCCTGAGGCGGGCACACGGACCCCAGCGGTTACCTGTCCAAGTGGTTCGTGGTCATGAACACCAGCCTTGCCTCGGTTGATGCTACGCCATCCAGTGCGTTCAGCAGGCCGCTGAAGGTCAGCCGTCCCATCCCCTGGTACATGGTGGGGTCTGTAAACACAAACCAGACAGCATGGAGAGGAGCAGCTCGATGCAAGCGGTGCTGTAGTTTCTCAGAATCAGTTTATTGTCACTGACGTGCTTCGTGAGCTTTGCTGTTTTGTGACAACAGTACAGTGCAACGTATTAAAAACACGACACCTGCTGCTCAGGCACATAAAGACTAAATGAGCAGTGAAAAGGAGAGCAAAATAATTGGGCAGTGTTCATGGTGGCAGAGAGAAAGCCGTTCCTAAAATGCTGAGTATGAACCTTCAAGCCCCTGCAGCTCCTCCCTGGTGGTAGTAACAAGAAGAGGGGATGTACTGGATAATGATGCTTCTTTCTTGACAGACAGAACAAAGAACAGTACAACACCGGAACAGACCCTTCAGTCCACAATGTTGTGCCAAACCAATTGAACTAGTAATCAAATAGCTAACTAAACGAATCCCTTCTGCCTACGCAATGCCCATATCCCTCCACCTTTCTCACATTTTTGCCTCTACTGTCACCCCAGACAGCACACCCACCAGTCTCCATGTAAAAAAACTTGCCTCTTACATCTCCTTTGAAAATGTCCCCTCTCAACTTAAATGCATGCCTTCTGGTATCAGACATTTCAACCTTGGGAAAAAGATGCTGTGTCTACTCTACCTATGCATCTCATAATCTTATAACCCTCTATCGGATCTGCCCTCAGCCTCTGATGCTCCAGTGAAAACAACCCAAGTTTGTCCAGTCTCTTGTTATGGCACATGACCTCTAATCCTGGCAGCACCCTGCCAAACCTCTTCCATACCCTCTGCAAAGCCTGACATTCTTCCTATTACTGGATAACCAGAACTGTGTGAAATACACCAGATGCGGCCTAACTGGAGTTTTATAAAGCTGCAACATAACTTCCTGACACAAGTAATAAAGGCAATCATGCCATAGGCCTTCTTAACCACCCTGTGTAGCCACTTTCAGGGAGCAGTGAACTTGGACCCAAGATTCCTCTGCTCATACCTGTTCAAGATCTTGCCCTTAACAGTGTACTATCTCTCTGCATTTGCCTTACCAAGGTGCAACACCTCACATCTGGCCCGGTTAAACTCCATCTGCCATTTCTCCACCTGTAGCTGGTCTATATCCCGTTG
Organism: Hypanus sabinus; assembly: GCF_030144855.1. NCBI lineage: Eukaryota > Metazoa > Chordata > Chondrichthyes > Myliobatiformes > Dasyatidae > Hypanus > Hypanus sabinus. The sequence goes on from NC_082709.1 coordinate 81,640,727, forward strand.
TATTCTTTATCAGTCTTCTACCACCACCAATCTTTATATTATCTGCAAGCTTGCCAGTTCAAGTTTAATAATCATTCAACCGTACATGAATACCCACGAATACAGCCAAACTACCCACGAACGGTGTAACTCCGGGGCCAAGGTGCAAAACACAGTACTGACAGTCACAAACAAGAGAATCTGCAGACCCTGGAAATCCGAGCAGCACACACACAATGCTGGGGGATCTCAGCAGGCCAGGCAGCATCTAGGAAGAGTACTGTCGACGTTTCGGGCCGAAACCCTTCGGCAGGACTGGAAAAGAAAAAGCTGAGGAGTAGATTTAAAAGATGGGTGCAGGGGAGAGAGAAACACCAGGTGGTAGGTGAAACCTGAAGGGGGAAGGGATGAAGTTAAGAACTGGGAAGTAAATTGGTAAAAGAGACAGAAGCCCATGGAAGAATCCAGACAGCCAATTCACAACGGATCCCATGCATCTTAATCTTCTAGATGAGTCTCCCATGAGGGACCTTATCAAACGGCTTACTAAAATCCATGTAGACAATATTTACAGCTCTACCTTCATCAATGTCACCTTGCCAAAGAACTCTGTCAAGGTAGTAAGAAACTATTTGTCCCACATGAAGCCATGCTGGCTCTCCTTAATTAGGGCGTGGTTTTCCAAAAGCTCATAAACCCTATCCCTAAGAACTCTCTCCAGTAACTTCCTTACCACTGATGTGAGACTCATTGTTCTATGGTTTCCAGGATTATCCCTGGTTGCCATTTTGAATAATGGAACATTAGCTACTAGCCAGACCTCTGGGACCTCATCTCTGGCTACAGAGGACACAAAGATACTGGTCAAGGCTCCAGAAATCTCTTCTCTTGCCTCTTTCAATACACCGGAGTATATCCCACCAAGCCCTGGGTACTACTCCATTTTAATGCTCTTTAAGAGACCCAACATTATCCGCTCCTTTACTTCGACATACCCTAGCATATGAATATGCTCACCAACGAGCTCCCTATCTTTCACATCCTCCTCTTTAGTAAATATTGATGTAAAATACTCATTACCATGATCCCCCGCATCAAAGCAAATGTACCCCCCACATTTTCCTGAGTGGTCTGCCGTGACTAGTGGTGTTCCACAGACTGCTTCTTCCTATCTTGTGCATCAGTGATTTGGATGATAAAATTGATGGCTTTGTGGACAATATGAAGACAGGCGATGTTGATGAAGCAGAGAGGTTGCAAAGGGACTTAGACAGATCAGCACAACGAGCAAAGAGGTGGCAAATGGAACAGTGTGGGAAGTTATGGTCGTGCACTTTGGTAGATGCAATAAAATCATAGACTAAATAGGAAGAAAATTCAAAAATCTGAGGTGCTAAGGGATTTGGGAATCCTTGTGCAGGATTCCTTAAAGGTTCATTTGCAGGTTGATTGATAATGAGGAAGGCAAATGTAATGTTGGCATTCATTTCTAGAGTATTAGAGTGTAGAAACAAGGATGTAATGGGGAGGCCTCACTTGGGGTATCGTGAGCGGCTTTGGGCCCCTTACTTAAGAAAGGATGTGCAGTCAACGGAGAGGGTCCAGAAGAGTTTCATTGGAATGATTCCGGGAATGAAAGGGTTATCAAATGAGCAGACGAATAAGGTTTACATAGAGTGGATGTGAACAAGATGTTTCCTTTGTGGGGGAGTCTAAGACCAGAGGACACAGCCTCAAAATAGAGGGATGTCCATTTAGAACAGAGAGGAGGAGAAATTTCTTCAGCTAGAGGGTGCTGAATCTGTGGGATTCATTGCCATAAGCAGCTGCGGAGTCAAGACACTGGGTGTATTTAAGGCAGGGGCTAACAGGTTCTTGATTAGTCAGGAAGTGAATGGTTATAGGGAGAAGGCAGGAGACTGGGCTTGAGAGGGAAATGGTGGAGCAGACACGATGGCTGAATGGCCTAATTCCGCTCTTACGTTTTATGGTCCAACCCTGCTGCTCTTGAGGTATGTATAGAAAGCTTTGGGACTCTCTTTAACCCCCCTTACCAAGGACTTCTCATGGTCCCTCCTGGCTTTCCTAATTCTGTTCGCGTTCTTTTCTGGCTTCTTTATAATCCTCAGGAGCTTTGATTCTAGATTCCTAAGCTTTACATACTTGTTCCTTTTTCTTCTTAACTAAATTCATCACCTCTCTTGACATCCAAGGTTCTCTTACCTTTCCTTCTGACTGGAACATACCTGACCTGAACTCTGGTCTTTAAACTCCCTCCACATGTCAGATGTTCCCTATTTACTCTCCCTACTTCCTGCCTAATGCTCGCATAATTTGCCTTACTCCAATTTAACACTCTCACACAAGGCCCATACTTATCCTTACCTATGGCTATCTTAAAACTTAAGGAGACGTGGTCACTGGTGGCTAACTGTTCACCCACTGAAAGGTCGGTCGCCTGGCCAGGTTCATTACCCAACACCAGGTCCGGTACAACCTCTCCCTTTGTTGAATTATCTACGTATTGATTTACGAAACCCTCCTGGATGCACCTAACAGACTCTACCCCATCGAAACCTCTTGTACTCAGAAGGTCTCTGTCTATATTAGGGAAGCTGAAGTCCCAATTTATACAACCTTATTGTTTTTATGCCTTTCCTTAATCTGCCTGCATATCTGTTCCTCAATGTCCCAGTGGCTACTGGGGGGGGTTCTGTAATATAATCCCAGAGTGATCACACCCTTTCTATATTTGAGCTCTACCCATAAAAGCTCAGTGGATGAGCCTCCATCATGTTCCCTCTGAGTGGAGCTGTGATGCTATCTTCGATCAATAGTGCAACTTCCCCACCTCTTTTACTGCCTGATCTTTTCTAAAACATTGAAACCCTGAGACATTAAGCACCCTTTTTTGTCTGTCTCTGCTCCTGCCTGATTTTACTGGCCTTAACACCTACCTTCCTCCATTTTCTGACCTGGTGCTCTCATTCCCATTGTCCTGCCATGTTTAAATCCTTGCGAGTGGCACCAGCAAATCTCCTGGCAGGGATATTGATTCCCCTTCAGTTTTGGTGCATCTTGTCCCTCTTGTACAGGTCAGCTCTACCCCAGGAAAGGTTCCAATTATCCAAGAACCTGAAACCCTGCTCCTACTCCTTGTACCAGTTCCCCAGCCATTTGTTCATCTGTCCTATCATCCTGTTCCTGCCCTAAGTAGTGCTTGGCACTGGGAGTAGTCTACAGATTACTACACTGGAATGTCCTTTCTTCAGCATCTTTTTTAAATCCCTATACTCACTGCGCAGGACCTCTTCCCTGTTTCTGCTTAAGTCATCACAACCTCCGGGTGCTCACCCTCCCACTCTGAGACATCCTGGACTCTTACCACCTGGGCACCGTGGACACAAACTCTCCCATCTGACCCCCCAACTATAGAGTCTCCTATCTACCTGTCTTTACCCTTTCCTCCTCAGCCTCAGAGCTGGTCTGGCTGCTGCTGCTGTGCCCTGATAGGTCATCCTCCAGCAGTATCAAAAGAGGCATACTTATTGCAGCGGGGAATGGCCACAAGGGTACCCTGGACTGTCTGCTGACTCCCCTCACTTCTCTTGGTGGTCACCCATCTGCTATCTGAAGCTTGTATAAAAGTTTCATCTATTAGGTTTTCAGCTCCAGGTTTTAAATCCAGCTTCTGTTACTGATCTTGTCAGTTGTGAGTCCAAGTTCCTGCAGATGTAATCTTTACATATCCTGCAATCCCACATCTTTAATGGAGGAGTATTCCACTGCCTTAGTTACCAACCTGCCTATACTTGCTATACCGATAACTTCTCAAGTGTAATTTCTAGCCTCTGCCTGTTCTTGCCTAAAACTGGCCCTCTCCAACAATCGACTGAGATATCACCTTCTGAAGATATTCTCAATGGTGGGGAAGCTGGTGTCCATGATGGATTTGGCTGAGTTTACAACTCTCTGCCACTTATTCCAATCCTCCGCAGTGGTCCCTCCAGACAGTGATGCAACCACTTAGAATGCCCTGCACGGTACATCAGCAACAATGGATAGTTCTCAGGTTAAGGAGGTTTGGTTTGTCATCGAACACTTCAACAAACCTCCACAAATGTAATCAGGTTATCTTCACTGACTGATTTGGCATGAAGTTTGCAGCACCAATACAGTGCAAAGATGTAAAATTACTATAAACACAGGCTGAGTCTACAACCTTCTGCAGCTTTTTCCAATCCTGTGCATTGGAACTTCCATAGAAGACAGCGATGCAGCCGGTCAGAATGCTCTCCATAGTACCTCCACAGAAATAGGCAAAAGGCAAGCGGTTTGCAGTATTGATCTTCGTTAATCAAGGACCAAGTTCAAGAACTGCAGTTCTATAAAACTCCGGTTAGATCACACTTAAAAGTTCTGTGTTCAAGACCCTTTAACCTCCTGACCCTTCCCTCCCACATGGCCCTCCATTTTCTTTTTCATCCACGTGTCTATCTAAGAGTTTCATAAATGTCCCTAATGTATCTGTCTCCGCTGCTTGTGGTCAGCTGAGTTACTGTCACCTTCCTCTCGGCTTGAACCAGTCTGGCCATTCTCTGATCTCTCTCAATAGCAAAGTGTTTTTGCCCACAGAACTGGATGCTTTTGTTTTTCACATCATTTTCTGCAAACTCTAGAAACTGTTGTGCTTGAAAATTGCAGGAGATCAGCAGTTTCTGAGATGCACAAACCACCCCATCTGGCACCAACATGGGCAAAGTCACTTAGATCACATTTCCTCCCCATTCTGGTGTTTGGTCTGAACACAACTATACAACCACCTTTGACCATAGCTGCATGGTTTTATGAATTGAATTGCTGCTAAATGATTGGCTGGTTAGATATTTGCATTAATGAGAGGGGGGAGAGGAGGCAGAAAGAGGGTGGAAGAGGGACAGTGTAAATGACTGCGTGGTAACAGCACTCACTTTCTTTGGCTAGGTCTCGGCTGACGAAGGCAGCATCCACATCCTCCAGGAGAATGATGCTCTGTTGTGGGGCCACACTCAGGAGGTAGTTGAGTCGGTCATCAGTGAGGCTGCGGTCACTCAGACTCATCAGGCAGATGCTGTACTCCAGCTGGCCTGCCAGGGCTGTGCTGAGGTGAGAGAACAGTAGGCATCAGCTCGGAGGCAACTTCACCCGCGCGACTGGCCAACACAGACAAAGGCCGAGATGTCTAATGGTCTGGTCTCCTGTGGTCGGGTGAAGTTAGCTAGGACAGCGCTGGGGATATGGTCAGACAAGAGACACTGCAGCAACACACAAAGTTGTAAGAACTCAGAGGAGGAGGAAGCATCTGTGGAAGGAAATGGACAGTTTGGACATCATCCCTTCCTGATGAAGGGTCTCAATCTGCAATGTCAACCATCATTTCCCACCACAGATGCTGCCTGACCCACTGAGTTCCTCCAATGCTGTGTGTGTTGATCAAAATCTACTGGAGGCAGCTTAATTAGCATGAACACTGATTCCTCTATCTCTGTAACCACTTCCCTCTGCCCTTTTCCCCTTATGGCACAGGCCTATCTTCCAGTGAAATACCTGCATTGAAAGATACGTCACTCTTTCCCCTCCCTACCCTCTAGTCTGCCCACCACCCACATTCCTCCCTCTGGTTCCTCTCAACTCCTTCCCATTCTTCCGTGGACCACTGTCCTCTCTTATCAGATTCCATCTTCTTCATTCCTTTGTACTTTCATTTATCACTTTCCAGCTTTTTACTTCATTCCCCCTCTCCCTTTCCTCACCTGCCTATCCACCCCTCACACGGATCTACCTGTCACCCATCAGCTCTTGCTCTACCCCTTCCCCCCCCCACCTATTTATACTGATCACCTCCCCTCTTCCTCTCCAGTCCAGATGAAGGGTCCCAACCAGAAAGTTATTCCCCTCAACAGATGCTGCCTGACCTGCTGAGTGTGTTCATACTGCTCAGTAAGAACAAGAGAACCAATAACTCCAGACCCATTCCACACAAGAAAGGACATAAAATATTACCCTCCGCACAAATCAAACCAGCAGAGAAACTCAAGACTAGATTAATTTCTCTGAAAAAATAAATTCCTTCTCGTATCTTACACTTTACGTGATAGTTTTGCTTGCACAACTACAAACACAAGAGATTCTACAGATGTAGGAAATCCAGAGTAACACACACAATGTGCTAGAGGAACTCAGCAGGTCAGGCAGGACCTGTAGAAATGAACAGATTCAACTCTTCAGGCCGAGGCCCTTCATCAGGACTGGAAAGGAAGGGCGAAGGAAGTCAGAACAAGCTGGGGAGCAGGGAAGCAGTACAAGAGGTAGGTGATAGGTGAGACCAGGTGAGGGGGAAGGTAGGTAGGTTAGGGAGGAAAAGATAAAGTGGGAAGCTAGGAGGGGATAGATGTTTGAGAGGTAAAGGGCTGATGAGAGTGGACTAGGGGACAAAGTGAAGGAGGAAGGGCACTAGAGGGAAGTGAGTAGAAAAGGTTGAGAGGGGAGCTAGAATAGGAAATGGAAAAGAGAGAGGGGGGGAAGCAATTACAGGAAGCTAAAGGAATCGATGCTCATGCTAAGGTTGGAGGCTACCCAGACAACTATGAAATGTTGCTCCACCAACCCGAAAGTGCCCTCATCGTGGTAGTAGAGGAGGCCATTGAATGATATGTTGGAATGGGAATGGGGTTTGGAGTTAAACTGTTTGGCTTCCGGCAATTCTCCCTGTTGTGGTGTGGCGGAGGTTTACTCACACTCTACGTGCACGGGTACGTGGGTGGGAGGGAGCAATGGAGCTTGTTTTGCTGTTGTTGCTTTGTCGTTTGGTGTGGCCGAGTTGTTCTGCTGAGCACGGTGGGCGTGCTACATTTGCGCAGGAATGTGTGGTGATGCTTGCAGGCTGCTCCCGGCTGTGCTGGTCACGGATACAAATGACACATTTCATTACGTGTTTCATTGTACACGTGATCAGGGAAGCTGAACTACCGAGGCTTTGAATATGAAATTCCATTGTCTGCTGGAGTGGATTCATCAGCACAGTGAACTGATGTTTCCACTATCATACTGAGTTTGCTGGAGACTGTGTAGTTCTCCTTGTAATCCGTTCCATCCACAGCCATGAAGTACTCACATAAAACTGCTCTTCCCACAGCCCGGAGGCCCGTACAGTAGGTAGCCACGTCGGTATGGAATCCCTGAGGAGAGCAAGGGGCAGAGACAGCACTGTGCATTAGGTACAGCCTTTTATTTTCTACAAATAGACAAACAGACCTGGAATTGGAAGACTGTGTACGTGCGTGGGGCAAGGCTTATTTGACGTTCTGTGTTGTCGTGGCATGCTATGTCACCGTATCGTGTGGCAACACTTGCGGGCTGCCCCCAGCACATCCTCTGGCTGTGCTGATTGTTAGTGCAAACAACACATGTATGTTTCGATGTACATATAACAAATAAATCTGAATCTGATTGGGGTTCAATTTGCGTATAAGAAGTTGTGACCGTGTGGGTTTCCTCCCACATTCAAGGGTCGTACAGGCCAGGGTTAGTGAGCTGTGGGTATGCTACGTTGGTGCCGGAATGCATGGTGGCACGTGTGGACTGCCTCCACCACCCCCTCGGACTACGCTGGCTGTCGATGCACACGACCTGTTTCACTATATGCTTCGATGTACACATAACAAATAAACTGAATCTTAGAATCTTATTCATGACAAAAAATACACAGGAAGAAACAGTACATACAAATATTTCATATTCATGGCCCGTACTTCCAGCAGTGCAAACTTTACAGAGAAAAAACACCAACATAATAACACACACAAAAAGCTGAGGGGACTCAGCAGGTCAGGCAGCATTAGGGGAATAAAGAGTCAGTGTTTTAGGCCGAGACCCTTGATCAGGACTGGAAAGAAACCCGGAACAAGGTGGTGGGAGGGGAAGGAATACAAGCTGGCTGGCAGGTCATAGGTGAGACCGAGGGGATTTGAAGTTAGAAGCTGGGAGGTGATGGTGGAAGAGGTAAGGGGCTGAAGAAGAAGAAATCTGATAGGAGAGGACAGTGGACCATGGGAGAAAGAAAGGGAGGAGGGGGACCAGACAGAGGTTATGGGGAAATGTAAAGAAACAAAGGTGTAGGAAGGGAGCCAGAAGAGGTATTTGAAAAAGAGATAAGGAGGGAGGGGAAAGAAATACCGGAAGTTAGAGAAATAAAATTTCATGCCATTAGCTTGGAGACTACCTAGACAAATATGAGGTATAGCTCTGCAACCTGAGTGTGGTCTCTTCCTGATAGTGGGTCATAAATACAGAAGCAAAATCTAGCCATTTGGCCCAATGATTCCATTCTCCTGCCTTCTCCCCATAACCTCCGACACTCTTACCAATCAAGAACCTATCACCCTCTGCGTATACCTCGTGGTGGAGGCCACGTCCCACTCCTGCACTCAATGCCTTGACCATTCAGAGCACCTGGTACCACTTCATCTATGGAATGTGTAAATCTTCAGGTAAGCTTTGAAATAAATGTAAGAAAGACACAAAAAGTCAGTAAGCATCTGGGGAGAGTAAAATGGTTAATGTTCCAAGTTGAAGCCCTTTTGGATGAGTATTTTAGTTGGACTTGGGTTGTGTACCGATGGAAAATAGATCAGCCATGATGGAATTTTGGAGCAGACTCGATGGGCTGAATGGCCTACTTCTGCTCTTTTGTATGTATTATGGTCTGCTGATGCCTGGGCTGGGAGCTGTGTTTTCTGCCCTGCATGCTCCAAGCCACAACTAATGGTCATTTTTCATTAGTCCTGTTCCCTGGACACACCAACCCCAGCACCCGTGACAACATCATCAATTTGATTCATACCTTCTCGAGAAGAAAGGAACCTCTAGTCACTTTGAAATTATGTCCCCTCATGTTAGCCATTTCTGCCCTGGGAAAAAGCCACTGGCTGTCCACTTCATCATGCCTCTCATCATCTTATACCGCTCTATCAAATCATGTCTCATCCTCCTTCAAAGAGAAAAGCCCCAGCCCACTCTAACTTTGCTCGTAAGACATGCTCTCTAATCCAGGCAGCATTCTGGTGAATCTCCTCTGCACCCTCTCTAAAGCTTCCACATCCTTCCTATAATAAGGCAACCAGAACTGAACACAATATTCACACAATAAGTGAGAGTAAGCATTTGGCACGGACTAGAAGGGCCAAGATGGCCTGTTTCCGTGCTGTAATTGTTATACGGTTATTCCAAGTAAGAACCTTCATCAATGGCTAATACGAGGGGGGATAATCTTAAGGAGTTTAGAGGAACGTACAGCGGGGATATCAGAGGTGGTTTTATTTTAGAGGGGTGGGTGTGTGGAATGTGCAGCCAGGGGTGGTGGTAGAGACAGATACATTAGGGAAATCTAAGAAACCCTTAGATATGCGTGTGGATTATAGAAAAATGGAGGATTAAATGTGAAGGAAGTTGTTATAATCTTGGAATAGGTTGAAGAGTTGGCAAAACATCGTTGGCTGAAGGGCCTGTACTTACTGCAGTGTTCCCTGCTCTATGTACCTGCAATAACAGACGAATGAATCAGCGCCCTTGTCCCTTACCTCGGTCTGTGTACCATTTGGGGTTCCCAATGAAATCCTTGACGTCTTGGATGATTTTTTCTGAGATTCCTCTGTCCAACACGACGGAGCTAAGAGGCCGGCGGCGCCTCGGAAATCCGAAGAGCCTCCATTCCGATCCCACTGCCGTGTACATCACCGTTTTCCCTACCTGCTGCTTGAGGGCTAGCTCTCTGGCTGGTATAAGGTGGTGGGGAAGAGAAAGACCACGGTAAGTTCCCCATCCAGTTGACAGGGTCATACAAAGTGTTTTTGGCACATTGGTTGTCATAAAATCAGAGTACTGAGTACAGGAGCAGTGGTGTTACATTGAAATTGTATAAGGCACTGGTGAGGTCAAGGTAGGAGTATTGTGTGCAGTTCTGGTCAGCTTTTAGTAATAGATTAAGACAACTGCACTGCTCCAAAGAGTCATTCTTACCCTCGGCCATTAGGCTCTATACTGAGTCAACCTATACCCGGGGAGGTGATGACCACTCCTGCTTGAGGCAACTTAATTTTTATTCTTTCCTATTTCTCTTCTAATATTTGTATATCTGTGCATTTGTACTGCTACTGTGACACTGTAATCTCCTTTGGGAGCAATAAAGTATCTATCTATTTACAGGAAAAATATCTATAAAATTGAAAGAGTACAGAGAAAATTTACAAGAATGTAATCAGGACATGAGGACCGGAGTCATAGGGAAAGGTTGACTAGGTGAGGACTTTGTTCCTGGAGCATAGGAGAATGAGATAGAGGTTTACTAAATAAAGAGGGGTATAGATAGGGTAAATACAAGTAGGCTTTTCCACTGAGCTTAGGTAAGACTAGATCTAGAGATCATGGGTCAATGGCGAAAGGTGAAATCTTTAGGGGAACATGAGGGGGCTAAGAGTGTGGAACGGGCTACCAGCTGAAGTGGTGGATGCAAGCTTAGTTTCAACATCGAAGAGAAATTTGGATAGATACATGGATGGGAGTGTTATGGAGGACCATGGTCTAGGTGTGAGTCGATGGGAACAGGCAGAATAACAGTTTGGTACAGACTAGATGGGCCAAAGGGCCTGTTTCTTTGCTGCACTGTTCTATGACTGTCAAATAAAAACCTGAGAATTAGGAGGAGGCCATTCAGACCTCTGAGTATGTTCCTCCATTCAACAGGGTTGTACTGTGCTGAGTCTGTGGTAAGGAAAGCCAATGCAATATTAGCACTGATTTCGAGAGGACTAGAATATGAAAGCAAGGACGTAAAGCTGAAGCTTTATAAGGCATTGGTCAGACCACACTTAGAGTAACATGAGCAGTTTTCGGCCCGATATCTAAGAAAGGATGCGCTGGCTTTGGAGAGGGTTCAGAGATTGTTTAGGAAAGGGGGTGGTGAATCTGTGGAATTCATTGCCACAGACAGCTGTGGAGGCCAAGTCACTGGGTACATTTAAAATAAATTCTTGACTAGTAAGGGCATCAAAGGTTACGGGGAGAAGGCAAGACCTATGATCGAATGGTGAAGCAGACTTGATGGGCCGAATGGCCTAATTAGGCTCCCATGTTTTATGGTCTTAAGGCTGATCTCCTTTAAGTACTATCTCCATTTCTGCACTGAGCTTCCACACACCCCACTCCACGGTAGAGGACTTCAAAAGTTCACCATTCCCTGAGGAAAGCACCTCTCCCCATCTCAGTCCTAAATGGCTGAGCACTTATTCTGAGTAGGCAAACCCTGGTTCTAGACTCCTTGAGCCAAGGGAAACATCTTCTCTGCATCCATCCTGGTGAGCCCTGTCAACGTTTTCCAAGTTTCAATGAACATGTAACATTACAGCACAGTACAGGCCCTCCGCCTGAACTGTTAGTGTACTCTGTCAGTCTAACCCTTCTCTCTCACACCAGGCCCTCCGCCTGAACTGTTAGTGTACTCTGTCAGTCTAACCCTTCTCTCTCACACCAGGCCCTCCGCCTGAACCGTTAGTGTACTCTGTCAGTCTAACCCTTCTCTCTCACACCAGGCCCTCCGCCTGAACTGTTAGTGTACTCTGTCAGTCTAACCCTTCTCTCTCACACCAGGCCCTCCATTTTTCTTTCTTTTATGTGTCATTCTAAGAGTTTCTTAAATGTCCCTAATATATCTGTGTCTACCACCACCCCTGGCTGGGTGTTCCACCTCAGACATTCCTCCTGTACTTACCTCGAATCAGCTTGATGCCCTCTCATATCAGCCATTTCCACCCTGTTGAACAGTACTTGGTTATCCACTCAATCTTTACCTCTTATCATCTTGTACACCTCTCATTCTCCTTCACTCTAGAGAGTAAAGCTCTAGCTCCCTCATTAGACAAGCTTTGTAATCCAGGTGGCATTCCGGTACCTCTCCTTGGAACCCCTCTCTAAAGCTTCAACATCCTTCCGAGAACAAGGTGACCAGAATTGAACACAATATCGTAAACAGCAAGCCTATGATATATCAAACACAACAGGTCCATAGACAGGTTGCAGGGAGCTTGTGAGATGGTGAACCCCCTTCCTGTCAACGAGACTACTCAGTCCAGGGACAAGAACTGGATCGGAGGACTGGTCGGTACTCAGGTGCAGGGCAGACAGTCAGGGTTGGACAGGGGGATTACTGAGGGGTGAGAGTGACTGGGAATGAGGTAAAGAGACAGTGATTGGGCAGGAGAGAAGAGTGATTGGAGGGATGGGGGAATGGGGAGGGAGGAAGTGATCAGGGGAGAGTGACTGAGGGAGTGGTCACTGATCAGATGGGGAAGTGAGAGACTGGTCAGTGGGGGTGAGTCAGTGGCCGGGCGGGAAAGTTACTAAGGGGTAAGAGAAGAGAGTGACTGGGGGAGGGGATTACAGAAGGGGTGGGTTGGTGGGTAAGTAACTAAGGGGACATTTTGGGGCAAAGGGGGGGAGACAGTGACCAGTAACGAGGTGGAGGAATGACCCTGAGAGTGATGTGGGGGGGAGGGTGGGAACGTCACCAAAGGACTGGTGGGGTGTGGGTGTGGAGAGCGACAGAGGGGGTGAGTTTGTGACCAGGTGAGGGGGAGGGGGTGGATGAATTAATGGCGATAGGGTCCATTATTACAAACCTTCGGTCAATATGTCCTGGAAGATGTGGCGGTTGGTGCCCAGTGAGGTTAAGGTGACCGTCTCCCACGGGATGCCTGTATTCAGGTCGACCATCTGCTTCTCGCGGTTCCTCTCCACACGGAGCCATTTCCCGCCGTACCTGCGTTGACACAGAACAGCCCAGCATCGATCGGCCTCCTCTTGTGTAACTGACCTTCAGGCACAGAGAGAGCCCCATCCCAGAACCTGCACTCAGAGCCTGAGGAAAACCCCGGGGGGCAAACCCCACAGTACAGATCAGGGAGAGGATCTTCACCCTTTCCCCATGGTGACACGATTCAGCCGAAACACACTCTCACCCCTGCAGCGGAGAAGCCAAGCATTCAAATCCCACGCAGAGGCAGCTTGGAGGGGATGCTGCTCTCTGGAACTTCTGTGCAATATGAAACGTGTGGCAGCACAGTCGGGTAGTGGTTAGCATCAGGTTCAAATCCCACCAGTCTGTATGGAGTTTGTATATTTTCCCCATGAGCACATGGGTTTCCTCCCACAGTCCAGAACATATGTGTTAGTTGGTCATGCGAATGCAACTGGGCGGCGGGCACTTGTTGGGCCAGAGGGACCTGTTACCATGCTGGAGTTCTAAATAAGTAAAAATCTGAACTTGTCCTACAAGTCCTTTGGCAAGATCCCAGAACAAGCTGTTCTGAGTATTTATTGCTGCTCCCATCAACATCACAATCAAACAATAAATTTCACAATATACTGGATGTCAGAGATAATAAACCTGATTCTGGAAAACAAGGAACAATACAGCACAGCACAGGCCCTTCGGCCCACAACGTATACCGACCTTTTAATTCACTATAAGATGAATCTAACCCTTCTGTCCAACACAGCCCTGCATTTTTCTAGCATCCACGTGTCTGTCTAAGAGTCTCTTAAAGGTCCCTAAAGTATCTGCCTCCACTACCACCCTTGGCAGTGTGTTCCACATACCCATCACTCTCTCTGTATAAAAACTTACTTCTGATACATCCCTTTTAAACTTTCCTCCAAACACCTTAAAATTATGCCCCTTCGTATTCACCTTTGCTGTCCTGGGAAAAAGTCATTGAATAAACACTTGCTATGCCTCTTATTATTACGTACACCTCTGTCAAGTTACCTGTCATCCTCCTTCGCTCCAAAGAGAAAAGACTTAACTCGGTTAGGGACTGAGAGTTGTGGGCATACAACATTGACGTCGAAAGCATGGTGCCACTTGCTGGCCAGCACAATCTTACCCGATTTGATTTGATGCAAACAACACATCTCACTGTGTGTTTCGATGTAGACGTGACAATCTTTCAATACATCATAAAGCACATTTCAGCCACATCTTTACATGGAGATTTATACTGTCCTCATAAGACATGCTCTCCAATCCAGGCAAACACCCTGGTAAACCTCCTCTGCACCCTCTCTAAGACTTCCACATGCTTCTTATAATGAGGGACCACAGTATTCTAAGTGTCATTTCACCAGGGTTTTACAGGGCTGCAGCAATACCTCGTGGCTCCTGAATTCAATTTCCCGATTAATGAAGGCCAACAAACCATGCACCTTCTTAACCACCTCATCAACCTGCACACCAACTTTGAGGGATCTATGAACATGGACCCCAAGATCCCTCTGTTCCTCCACACCACCAAGGATCCTGCCATTAACCCCATACTTTGCCTTCCAGCTGTATCTCTAGTTATTTTTAATAACTCATTGTACTGCTCCATGCAGCTCAATCTATGCATTCTGGAGGAGATGGGCACAGGCACGCAGAGGCATTCACAGAACACAAAACAGTACAACATATGAACAAGCCCATCAAACCAATTAAATTAATAATCCAATGGCCAACTAAACTAATCCCTTCTGCCTACACAATGTCCATAACCTTCCATTTTCCTCACATTCATGTGCCTATATAAACACCCCTTAATGCAGCTTCCTCTACCACCACTCAAGGTAAAAAAAAAACCTGTCCCTCATATCTCCTTTGAAATTACTGCCATTCACCTTAAATGCATGCCCTTTGATATTAGATATTTCAACTTGGAGAAAAGATACTGTCTGTCTACTCTATCTATGCCTCTCAGAATCTTATAAACCTCTATCAGGTCTCCCCTCAGCCTCAACCGCTCCACAATAAACACTCCAAGTTTGTCCAGCCTCTCATTTTAGCACATGCCCTCTAATCTAGGCAGCATCCTGGTAAACCTCTCTTCTCACTGCTGCCATTAGGAAGGAGGTAGAGTAGCCTCAAGTCCCACACCACCAATTATTACCCCTCAACCATCAGGTTCTTGAACCAGAAGGGATCCCTCAACACTGTACTGATTCTACAACCTATGGATTCACTTTTAAGGACCCTGCAACTCATGTTCTTGATATTTATTGATACTTATTTATTATTACTTTTTCTTTATTTTTGCATTTGCATAGTTGTATTTTGCTACATTGGTTGTTGCACATGCTGTATGCATTTCTATTGTCTTTCTTTGCATTTACCGTGAATGCCAATCTCAGGATAGTATATAGTGACATATGAACTTTGAACCTCTTCTGCACTCTCTCAAAAGCCTCGCCATCCTTCCTATAATGGGGCAGCCAAAAGTACAAGGCAACACTCACCAGACAAAGTGGTTGCCGGGGCTGGGAATGAAGTCGAAGGTGGTGCTGATCTTGCCGCTCTCGTGCTGGTGATAGGAGGTCTCCACGCTGAGATGCTGTGCCCGACGAGCATGGTGCGTGATCCAGTTCAGGAGCCAGTGGTAGCTCTTGTCACGGCTGGTCACCTCCAGTGTGATCATAAAGTATCTCCTGAAGGCCACCATTCCAAACTGGGCCCCCTTTCGTGTCAGAGCCAGTGCCGTGCCAACCCCAACCAGACCGAAGCCAGCCCCAAAATATGGGTTGTCCTTCAGGGCCAAGACGAAGTCTGAGAGTGGCATTCTTCAGTGGTGCATGGCACGGAGATAAACAGGATTAGCTGAAGGTCAACAATAACCCTTAAAGCAGCTCCTGATCATTCAGGTCAAACTGTGCCCTGGAAGGAACTCCAGCCATCAGGACCACTGGCAACCCCAACACCACCTACTGACTCACTGATCCAGAGGCCACCAGTCCACCTAGACACAGGGAACAGATCAGACAGATAAACTTTAATGCAGGTGGTGGGGAGAAATGGGGCAGAGATTGATACTGGGTGGGGGAGAGGAAGTGGGGGAAGGGGAGGGGGGAGAAAGGGGGAGAGAGGGGGGAAGGGGAGAGGGGGAAGGGGAGGGGAAAGGGGGAAGGGGAGGGGGAAGGGGAGAGGGGGAGGGGGGAGGGGAGAGAGGGGGAGGGGGGAGGGGAGAGAGGGGGAGGGGGGAGGGGAGAGAGGGGGAGGGGGAAGGGGAGAGAGGGGGAGGGGGAAGGGGAGAGAGGGGGAGGGGGAAGGGGAGGGGGAAGGGGAGAGAGGGGGAAGGGGAGAGAGGGGGAAGGGGAGAGAGGGGGAAGGGGAGAGAGGGGGAAGGGGAGGGGGGAGAGAGGGGGAAGGGGAGAGAGGGGGAAGGGGAGAGAGGGGGAAGGGGAGGGGGGGAAGGGGAGAGAGGGGGAAGGGGAGAGAGGGGGAAGGGGAGAGAGGGGGAAGGGGAGAGAGGGGGAAGGGGAGAGAGGGGGAAGGGGGGGAAGGGGAGAGAGGGGGAAGGGGAGGGGGAAGGGGAGAGAGGGGGAAGGGGAGGGGGGAGGGGGAAGGGGGGAAGGGGGGAGGGGGAAGGGGAGAGAGGGGGAGGGGGAAGGGGAGAGAGGGGGAGGGGGAAGGGGAGAGAGGGGGAAGGGGAGGGGGAGAGGGGGAAGGGGAGGGGGGAGAGGGGGAAGGGGAGGGGGGAGAGGGGGGAGGGGAGAGTGGGGAGGGAGGGAGAGTGGGGAGGGGGTGGGGAGAGGGGGAGGGGAGAGAGGGGGGAGGGGAGAGTGGGGAGGGAGGGAGAGTGGGGAGGGGGTGGGGAGAGGGGGAGGGGAGAGAGGGGGATAGGGAGGAGGTTAGGGTTATGAGGAGGGGGTGAGAGAAGGGTAAGGGAAGGAGAGGAGAAGGGGTGGTATGAAGAGGTGAGAAGAGCGCGGAAGGGAAGGAGAAGGGTAAAGTGTGATTACAAACTCACTTTCTATTACCGGTACACAGGCGATCTCGGTCCTTCAGTAATGACGCTCCCCGTACGTTCTTCCGGCCGCCGCCGTGGTCTGAAGAAAGGTTCCGTCTTCGCCCGGGTTCCTCCAGCCGGAGAGCTGCACGAACCCCGCCGCTTCTGGACAGACCAAAACTTCCGAACCCCGGCATATCTGGACAGGCTTCCAATCCCTCAATACACTGTAGTCCGGGTAGTGAGGCAAACAATTTTTGCACATCAAAATCCCCTAATACTCTATTATTGATGTTGGCGGAAATATGAATTTCAGTGCCACTGATGTGCTCCAAGACACAGGGAACCGGCTCCATTCAGTTATATATGGAGATATACAACACGGGAGCAGGCCTGGTCCATGCCGAGCAAGATTCACATCTAAGCGAATCCCATTTGCCTGTGTTTGGCCCATATCCTTCTAACCTTTCTTACCATGTACGTTTTCCCTGTTAGATGTTGTTGATGTACTGTATCCGCCTCAATCAGTTCCTCTGGCAGCTTGTATACTCCCCTATAAGGTCACCCCGAGTCTCTGAAATTGCAAGGAATAAAGTTATACCCGGTCCAGTTTCTCCGTATAACTCAGTACTGGGAACATTCTCATATTGTCTGTTCATGGCAGGGCACTGAGGAGTGTGGTCGAATAAAGGGCTCTGGGAATACAGATGCATAATTGGTTGTAAGGAGCTTTTGACACATTGGCCTTCATAAATCAGAGTATTGAGTACAGGAGTTGGAACGTTATGTTGAAGTTATGTGATGCTGGTGAGGCCAAATTTGGAATATTTTATGCAGTTCTGGTGTATGGGGTGTCTAGGGAGGGGTAGCACCCCTGGTGGTGGTGGTGGGGGCTGCCGTGTCCTTTTTAGGACAGCTTGTCCCCCTTTGGTCCCCTGGCGCTCAGCTCTCACCTGTGGCTCCAAGTAGCTGTAACAGGCGCAGCGGCCACCCCGCCCCCGGTAAACCGTCTCGGCAGACAGGCCAAACCGGGTGAGGGTAGCCGACAGGTATTCGACCCTCGGTGAGGTAGGGGATCTGCCTATCCCAGTGTGTGAAGTCTGGCCATGGCGGATTGAGCGGAAGAGAGCGATTGGTCTAAAGGTCAAGAAGGCAGGCCAGCAGGTGTTGGAAGAGCGCTGAGAGCACAAGGCACTTAGACGTCCTGGACATCCACTGAAAGAGGTGGTGACCTCTTCAAACTCACCCGGCAGAAGGCAAAGGCAAACCACTGCTGTAACCTGCCACGAATATGATTTCCCAGTATGTCAGAGCGGCGTGGAGGGAAATCATCCGCCAACTGGAAATTCCAGATGCGACCTACGACGACGACTGGTCACCCAACTTCAGGAAAGAGATCAATAAGTAGGATTGGGAGTGTTATAGAAAATTAACAATAATGATGCTGGAACATGACCTGAGTTGTAGGGAAGGGTTGAATAGTTTAGGACTCCCTGGAGAGTAGGAACATGAAGGGAGATTTGACAGAGGCATACAAAATTATATGGGATATATTGTAGATAGGGCAAATTCAAGCAGACTTTTCCCTCTGAGGTTGGGTCAGATAAGAACTGGTGTTTCATAGGTTTACAGTGAGAGGTGAAATCTTTAAGGGGAACTTCTTCATACAGAGGGTGGTGCAGTGTGGAACAAGCTGCCAGCTTAAGTAGTGGATGCAGGTTTGATTGCACCATTTAAGAGAAATTTGGGAAAGTACATAGATGGAAGGGTATGAATGGCTTCCACAGGATGGAGGAACATAGAACCTACTCCAATATCGATTCAACACATCTCTCCCACATAGCCCTTCAATTTTCTTTGATCCTTGTGCCTATCACACCAGCCATTACTGTTTGGTTCAGTGCAGCATCCCCTCACAATATCCGAGTTCAGTGAACTGTCAGGTCAGCAGAAAATGTCACCGCAGGACCAGTATGTGTCCAGGACAAAGAAGCGGGCAGGGAGAAAGAAATCATTTCAGACACTATTTGCCCTGTAAACTGCCTGTTCCAAAAGCTCCCTTCTGGAAAGCACTTAATACAAAAACCACACCATTTTAGAAGTTTATCCCCAGACAGTTGATCTGATCAACTATTCTAGCTATCCCCACAGCTCCCTCTATTACCTGTCAGTGCACTGCACCGTACACTTTAAACCACTTTTTCTAGTGCTATCTTAACTTTTTTATTTAACTCCTTGTATTTGTTGAATGTTGTATGTCACACCCTGACCAACGCACATCAAATTCCTAATACATGTAAATGCATGTGGTGAATAAAGTCGACTTTTGATCTAAAAGTTGAAGTGTCTCTATGTATTGCCTCTCCCACCAACCCTGGCAGCACTTTCTATGCACTCACCACTCTCTGTGAATCTGAAACCTATCTAGTTGTCCACCCCATCTGCACTACTGTTAGTGCAATCACATCCTTCTGCTAACATGATGTAGCTGTGGAAAAACTTCTCTACAATTCCAGCAGAACATCCTTGCTCTCGTACAACATCTGACTCTGCATAGTTGTAATAATCCACCTTAAAGGACATACTGAAAACGCAGATCACGAAGGACTCCACCCACTCCCAACAGGGAGGAGCTACACAACATCCATGCCAGGACCACCAGATTTAAGAAGTTACTTCCCCCAATCTGCAAGGATGATCAACACCTCCACCAACTAACCCATCCCACCACAACCCCACTACTTCATCATTTCCTGTCAGTCACTTTATGAACTAATACTCCCGTGCTTACTGCCACTCTATGGCATACAATCTATGTATATAAGCTATCTTATATATTTATGGTGTACTTTTATTATTGTGTTCTTTATCTTACTGTGTTTTTTATGCTACATCAGATATGAAATAACAATTATTTTGTTCTTGTTTACACTAGAAATGACATTAAACAATCTTGAATTCTGAATGAAGAGTCTCAGCCCAAAACATCAACTGCTTATTTTCCCTCCACAGATGCTGCCTGACCTACTGAGATCCTCCAGTAATGTTTTTTGTCTAATAAAAATGCTCTCAACTCCAATCCATCATTGAAGATGCTGACTCATGTTGGGCAGTATTGGTGGCAGGCAATGTTCCCTTCTCATTGCTGCCATGGGGAAGGGGGTACAGTCTTGGGTCCTACACCACCAGGTTCAAGAATAGTTATTACCCTGCAACCAAGAAGCTTCTGAACCAGAATGGATAACTTCACTCACCTCAATGCTTAACCGATTACACAACCTATGGATTCACTTTCAAGGACTCCACATCTCATGTTCTCAATGTTATTTATTTATTTATTTATTTGCTTTTAAAAATATTTGCTGTTTGTCAGTCTTTGTGTGTAGTTTTCCATTGATTCTACTGTATTTCTTTGTTGTACAGTGAATAGCTGCAAGAAATGAATATCAGGGTAATATATGGAGACAAATGTACTTTGACAATAAATTTACTTTGAAATGAACAGTTGAGGTTTTAGTTTGAGACTACAGCTGGATTGAAAGATTGATCTGAAATGTTGACCGTCAACTTCCCTCCATAGATGCTACCCAACCCACTGATTTCTTCCAGCATCTTTTGGTGATACTCCAGATTCTAGCCTCCTTAGCCTTTTGTCTCTATTCCACCACTTGGTTGAAGAGAGGAACCCAATTCCATAACCTTCTAGGTTGCGGAACCAAAGTTCTCATCTGAAACAACTGCTCCTCTTTCCACAGATACTAGGATTGGGCAGGAGGTAAAGAGGTCTGAAGTCCCACACCAGCGGGTTGGAACATCCAAGATGGTGGCATGAAGCAGCTTGCAGCGGCCGCTCCGGAGCTGATTATCTGTTATTTGTGAAGCAGGGTGTCATGCACAATCATAATCGGTTGAAAACAGACGTGGGAGCATGGAGGAACACTGGGAAATTTCCAGGAAGACCTTCGTTGCTGCTGCTGCTGTGAGGCCCGGGACTCTGCTGGGTAGAACAGGCCCCCAGTCCTCGGGGTCGCGTTGCTGATGGCCGTTGGCGTCTTAATATGCTCGGCAGAGGATGGTGCTTGGAGAAGCTGTGCCAGAGGCTCGGAGGTTCAATGGACTCTGAGTCCGCTGCGATCAAGTTGCTTTCGGTGTGTGCTGTGTCTGCGAGGCTGGGTATGACGGAGCTTTCATTGTGTGCTGCGTCTGCGAGGCTGAGTCAGGTGGCACCGTGGAAGTCCATAGTGGGGGTATTCCCTTCTGCCGCCGGCGTGGGACAATGAGTCTCTCGGGACCCTGAGGACTTGTGGAAACTATGTGGTGGTTTCTTTCGAACTTACAGTCTTTTAACATCTTTGGACTATTTTTACTGTGCCCATGGTCTTTTTTTTTATCAATTATGCTATTGTTTACACTGTTGTAACTATGTGGTTTTGTGCAGGTCTTGTAGCTTTAGTTTTTGGTCTTGTTTTGTCTGGTGGATTTGGAGCTGCTTTCCGGGGAACGCGTTAAGATGGTAGCGTGATATTAATACGCAGCAGCCTCTCCAGTCTCTGGATTGGGGATTGCCAAATGTTATGTGGATTTTCTGGTGTAGTCTGTTTTGCCATATGCTTTTGTGATATCATTCTGGAGGAATGTTGTCTCATTTTTTAACTGCATTGCATTTGTGGTTTCTAAATGACAATAAACTGAATCTGAATCTATTTCCCTCCAATCATTCACAACCCTAATCACTGCATCAGTATAGCAACACTACGACTACTTTTATCACTTTGCACTAACATGGGTTATGAATTTTTTTGTTCTGATTTATGTTTTTCTTTGAAGGCTGCCTATATGATGGAGTTGCTGCAAGTACTCGAGCAGACATGTGTATACAGCAATGAACTTGACTTATTCAATGGTCTTGGACCGATTTTCATCCAATAGGGTAAAAAAGAACAAGCCCACAAATGGACAGACTATTTATTTGTTAAACAGATTCATGAGTTTTATTGTCACAAATCAGATCTGCAGGAGCTGTTTAAAAAAATCAAATCATCACAGGGACAGCAGCAATAGTCACAGGCAAAACTCATCTGCTAAAACACAGAAAAAAACCTTAAATATAGGAAATGCTGCTCTCAGTCACACCTGAAGGGAGACAATCTTGCATCACCATGGACTGTGGACACAGGAGATTGTACACACCAAACCAGTGTAGGTGGGGTTGTGAACTGAGCCCTTATTTCAAGAAAGAAGTGTCACATCCACGCAACTCTTATTGTCTGCTCTGACACAAGATCATTTACACACATAAATATCTGGATAGATATATATATATTTATATATTATATAAATACAAGCAGTCACACTGGAGACCCGGTTGTTGTGACTTGGCGGCTAGGCCATACTCAGGAACTGGACAAATAAAAAGTGAGAATTCCAGAAAATCAGCCCTTCTGCTTGTCTTCTGCTGTAGACAGAGGAGCACGCCGTTAGTGAGCGTTATAGTGAGGCTCAATCTGGGCCCTCAGCCTGTCACTGTCATCAGTGCTAGTGTGATTGTCCCTCCTGCTTGAATACAGAACTATAAACCCACACCCTCCACTGTGATCAGTGTCTAATGGGACAACGAGGGAAGTCTGGAGGGTACAGTGACTGTCTTAGTTCCCTGCAACATTAAATCAGCCCAGTCCTAGTAACAATCTATACAAAACCTTCACCATTAATGAAGTTACTCCACAGATTTCACACAAGGAATCCTAAGTGCAAGGAAAGGACAGAGAGAGAGATACATGTAGCCTTCAGCACTGGGGGCAACTGACTGCCCGGAGGGATGGGGAAAAAAAGATAGATGTGGTGTCCCAGGGGCAGCTAGCTTGGAACAGAGCGTTTCCGGAACATCATAACCTGCCATCACTGCCACCTCTGCTTACTGTCAAATGTGAAACCCGGATAAATGAAAGTCAGGTAAACATACAGAGGAAGAAGTGTTTGTAGGAGTACTTGGCGGAGACAAAGATCAGATCTTTAAGGGCGACCTCAACTAAGAATTGTTGAACTATAAGTTATTGCAAACAGATACAGGCCAGCCTGTTGATCAGAGGTCTGGCCACAACACCAATGATTGTTTCAATAGCAATCAGTTCAAAGATAATTAGGGAAAGAACAAAACCTCTGCACTACCTGAGAGTGCAGCATCAGTTGATTACTTCAGTGAGATTGGGAGCTGGAGAAGAGAGTGAGATCCCAATTGAGATTCAATCTGACCTCGGACAGGACAGAATATGTTGGCTAGTCATTCTCGCACTGCCAGGCAGGGAGCATTCAGGCACCAGAGATTAGGATTAGTCGCTGACAAGTATGTCCTGATCCTATGGGTCTGTCAACCTCTGACTGCAGGCTGCCAGGCCTCAACAGGACCTGGTGACTGGCTCTATGTATCAGGAGATGGGAGGAAGGGACAAGCAAGGACAAACACCAGGGAAGCTGAGGGGCTGGTGTGGAAAGATAAGCTTGCTTAAGTGAGGAGGTCTCCCAATAGTTGTTCAGTGAGGTTTCATTTGACTCAGTCTGTGCAAATGTGAATGTTACTCCTGCACTAATACAGAGCAGTTGCTACACTCTGGTTAACATATTAGAGAACAGGGCTAATGGCTGGAAATTTATAGAACTCAGGTGATCTGGATTGTGACAACCAGATGAGGGACATGTGTGAAGAAGGTGTTCTTCCCTTTCCCACTCAGAGACGGGGTATCTCTGAAGTAGCTTTCATCTCATACAGATAGACAGCACTATCCCCTAACTTGGAGGGAAGGTGCCCCCAGTTACCATCAACCTCAGAGGGACATCCCCACTCACCCACCACTGTCCCATTCCATATATAGAACCTAGCAAGCTGATGGAAACAAAAGGGCAGGCCAGTATTTGATCCACAGAACTGACCCTGGGGGAGGGTGTTCGGGGGTGTGGGGGTAAGGGGCATTCCTCACAGCCCGGTGTTCAAAAGTACCAGACACAATAGTTGACTGATCCAGTCTGCTGTACGGACAGGACAGCAGAATCAGTGCTGGGAAAGACTTACTGCAGGGCCCAGTTGCGGTCTGATAACATTCTCAGCCTTTCGCCACCCCATCTTTACATTGACCATCGCTGACAAAGCTAGTGTGACCTCACTTGCCAGAACAGGGGCATTTGGCCTTCACGTAAAATTAACTGAAGCCAAACGATGCGAGTTTTCTTCTTGCGCTTTATTTTTAATTAACACATAACTTAGTGAATTTAAATAAACATTAAAAAAATTTTTTCCCCTACTTATATGTTTTAGAAAGTCAGTGGGATTTAGAAAATATGGAGAAGGCCTGACCACGTGTCTGTGGAGTCCATGGGCAGAGCCTCAGCTCCCACTACCCGAGGCTTCAACACCGCTCACAGATTGCTTCACCTCACTACAATCACCACAGTGCAAAGACTCCACAACATCAGGGGCGAAAAAAAAGAGGCAGTGAGAAAATGCAGGCTGGGACAGACACTAGCCATCCAATAGGGGAAGGGAGACTGACAGAATCATAGCTGAAGAAACAACACACCAAAGGAGGTGGATATTCACCATGCTGTCTCTAACTGCAGGCTAGATGCAAAGATGCACCTCAAATTTAACAGCGGCACCTCTGCACATCTGGAGTCTGGTGCAAAATGCTGGGAGCTACTGAGACGGCAGTCTGTCTAACACTGGGAGTCTCAGCAAGGACTGGTTCACTGCAGAAACATCGCACACAAGGGTGCCGTGGTTACAACAGAACCACTTCTAATGCACTGACTTATTCAATGCATGCTCAGCTATGCGAGGGAGTCTAAACTCTATGGATCTTATACCAGTGAGAAGGCATTACAACCTGTGTAGATCAATGGGGAATGACCCAACCCCATCACATGTGATCATTCAATGGATGCTGCAGCTTGTTTCCACAGTCAAGGACCTTCCCTTGTTCTTGGAAAGACAAGAGCACATCTTGGGTGAGGCAAGGCAATGGTTTCCAGGGCATGGACCTCGAGGTGCAGAAAGTAAAGTGTAGAGTGAAGTGGTGTTGCTGGAACTGAGGGATTCTTCCTCACCTCAACACAGGGAGTCAGAAAGATCACTAGAAACCCTATAAATCTTGATAAAATCAAAACACAATTAACAGTAGATACCTCTTTGATAAGGGCGGCTTTCATTTAAGGCACACAAGCTGGTCTGTTGCTGTGTGAAGACTGCAAACCCTTGTTGCTGGCACAAGCATGGGGACACCTTGATTACCGACTTCATGGCTGCTCGAGCACAAAGAGGGAGGGAGGGTGAATGGGGCACAAGGCTCCAGCAGATCGGAAAGGCCACAGCAAATGGTCAGCTGGATGAGGAAAGCCAAGATTCCTAAGTCAGGGAGGGTGGGTGTGGGGGTTAGTTCAAGGCTCTGAAAGAACAGGCAGCCACAGCAACTGGTCAGGTTGGACAAGAAAAGCCAAGATTCAAAAGTCTTCCATACTCCCAAAGAAAAAAAAAACATGACACCCCATTGGAAACATGTTAATACAGAATTAATGCTACAGCCTTCAAAAAGAACCCTTTACATATCACAACTCAACAATACAAAATGAAGTCTAAACCTTGCTTCAGCACTACGGTTTGAATGCCTTGGGGAGCTCCAGTAAGCTTAAAGCAACCACGTGAGGCTATGAACCAGGACCACCAAAACCTCATTGCAAGAGCAATTTTAGTTTGATATATTATATATTTTTCTTTTAAAAAGAAACATAAAAAACTCTCATGTCCAAACAGCCTCATGGTAGGATTCCATCTTGAATTCCGTGGGAATCTTTGGAATTAGAGACAGATTGACACCAGTACCAGACCAGGATTCATAGGAAAAAGTCTGGTGCAAGTTGCCTAGAGGAGTGAGCCCAACACACCGTGTTGAACTCCAGCACCTTTCCCTGGCTTGGAATGACCACAAGGGTCAGCACCCTGACCAGAGATCTATCACTATCTTGAGAGGTATTTTTCCCCCTAGGACTAGCTGTAAACGATATTCAGTCCCTGGTTTGATTAACTTGCCACTGTCTGTCACAGAGGTTGTAGCACTGGTCTGCTGCAGTCCAGACCCGTTGGCTGTTGACTCTTCTCTGTCTCCACCAGCTCCTCCAGTATCTCCCTGTGGACGGGATAGAAGGGAAAATGGTTTAGTGATGGAAGAGCTAGAGGTCAGAAGCAAAGGGTTTAAGGTGAAAAGTATTTTGTAGAATTGGGAACTGTAAGCATGTAGGACATGGGTGGCCCATTTACTCCTATCCACACTTAACAGATGATTTCACCTGGTCCCTCGACATGACCTGTTTGGTCAAGAAAGCACAGCAGCATTTCAACTTCCTGAGGAGTTTGGGGCAGGTAGCAAGGCACCCCACCAATTTTTTTACAGAACCATCGAGTGTGCCTTGCTTTACCTGCTGCATCACTGTCTAGTGCAGAAATTATAAGGCATCTTACTACAAGACCCTAAGGATTGAAAACTGCTGACATATTGGGGTCTCTCTTCCACCCATCTGAGATAATCTGAGATATTTACCAGGAGTGCTGCATACACAGAGCCTTTAGCATCGTCAATGATCCCTCCCATTCAACCAACAATCTCTTTGACTACCTACCATTAAGCAGAGGGTACCACAACTTTAGGGACAGGACTATTAGGATGGGAAATAGCTTCTTCACCCAGCCCTGCTGAACTTCCTGCCACCACCTAGACTTACCATGTATGAAGTACCTGTAGCGTTATACTGTTTACTTTTTAAACTTGTGTCATAAATGCACCTTATTATTTGTGAATTTATTTGTGGTAATATTACTTTGTGTTGTGTGTGAGTTAGTGTTGTGCACCTTGGCCCAAAGGAACGACGTTTAAATTGGCAGTATACACATGTATGGTTGAAATGACAATAAACTTGAACTTGAAGTAAGTTACAATAGTAGAATTTGGAGTTGGACAAGACGTTGTTGTGGCCTAATTTGGAGCATTGTGTGCAGTTCTAGTCACCAACCTGCAGGAAAGTTATCAATAAGAAAGAAAAAGAACTGAGAAAATTTACAAGGATGTTGCCAGGACTTGAGAACCCGAGTTATAGGGAAGGGCTGAATAGGTTAGGAGAATGTAGGAGATTGAGGGGAGATCCGATAGAGGTTTTCAAAATTATGATGGTTATAGATAGGGTAAATGCAAGCAGGCTTTTTCCACTGGGGTTGGATAAAACTAGAACTGTTCACTGAAACCTCATCCCATTCCTGCTTCCCCCCTCACCTTTTTCCTTACTTGCCCATCACCTACCTCCGATGCTCCTCCTTCCCTTTCTTCCACAGTTGTCTACCCTCTCCTCGCAAATGGGACCAGCTTGGATGGGCCATCTTAGTTGACATGGACCTACACTGTATTGATTGACTCTATGACTAGTGTCACAGTGAACCCCATCTGATTTCCTAACGCTCTCCTTTTCCAGTCTGGCCTGTACACAGCTCCAAACCAACCCACTCACCAATGTGGATGAATCCTTCAATCTGACAACAGGTAAGTTTCTTCAACCCAGACTTACTGGACTTATGAAGTTTAATCAATAAAAAGCATAATGCTATTACACCACTTGCGACTCAGGTTTACCGTCTGTAAGAAACTTGTATGTTCTCCCGTGATCACAGCGGTTTCCTCTGTGCATGTATGCTAACTTGTATGCTTCCACTGCCAGTGTAACCAGTTTCCAGTGCTTCCTCCCACACTCCAAAAATGTTCTATGGGCTCCATGGTTAATGGGTTAATTGGTTCCACGGGTGTAACTGGGCAGAACTGGCTTGTTGATCCATAAAGGCCTGTACTGGTCTATATCTAAATAAATAACCAAACAAATTTCAGCAGGAACCTTATTTCCCCCACATCACATTAACAGGGCATAGATTGGAAACACTGGTATCTTTTACCCCAGTATTGAAATACCTAATATGCCAGGGTGGCACAGTAGGGTATTCATTAGGGTAACGCATTAGCCTCCCAGATTCAATTCTTGCCACTGTCTGAAAGGGACCTGTATGTTCTCCCTGGGACCACATGGGTTTCCTCCGGGTGCTCCCGTTTCCTCCCACATCCCAAAGATGTACCAGTTAGTAGGTTAATTGGTCACTTGAATGTAATTGGACCAGAAAGCCCTGATACTGAGCTGTATCTCTAAATAAAATTAAAATAACAATAGAGGTCACACATTTAAGATGAGGGGGAGTTCGAGGAAATGTGAGGGCAAATTCTTACTTTAAACAGAGCGGTGAGTGATTTTAAAACTGTCTTTAAAAATCAGAACTGGTGAAGGGTGTCAGCCTGAAACGTTGACTCTTTATTCCTTTCCATAGGTGATGCCTGACTTGCTGAGTTCCTCCAGCATTTTGTGTGAATATACAGAGAATGGAGGGATGTGGGTCTTATGCAAACTGAAGAAAACAAGTTAGTTAACTGGCACATGTTGGCTGAAAAGCCCGTTCTTGCACTACATTGTTCAATGTTTCTACCTTTATCATCCCACCACTCTCTGTGTATAGAACTTAACTCTGACAATCCCTCTACACTTTCCTCCAATTACCTTAAAATTATGCCCCCTCATATTAGCCACTTCTGCCCTGGGAACAAAAAGTCTGGCTATCCACTCGATATATATCCATTATCATCTTGTACACCTCTTATCGTCACTTGTCATTCTCCTTCACTCCAAAAAGGAAAGCCCTAGCTTGCTCAATCTATCCACATTAGACACTACCTGTAATCCAGGCAGCATCCTGGTAAATCTACTCTGAAACATCCTTCCTATAAAGAGATCACCAGAACTGAACACAATATTCCAAGGAGGAACCTTCACCTATGGTTCGAGTTGGCAAGCCATTGCTGTCCAGGGTAAATATCTCTGGTTGTCCACTCAATCTGTGCCTCTTATCATCTTGTACACATCTTGAAATAGAACTGCTTCCCCAATCCCCAGGGTAAGTGATCAATTGTTACTGAGGGCGGATGATGCCATTAGTCAGACAAGCAAAAGACAGGGGAAGCCTTGAAGTGAGCGCAGGTGGGGTGGTGCAACATTATTAGGTGGACTGGAAAGGGCAGCAAGATCCATGCATGTTCAGCTCTTACTTGTGCATGTAGAAGAATATGTAGCCACTCTTGTCTCGGTCTGCCTGGACTGTTCCCTCCACTGTCCGGGACACCTCCAGATCATTGTAAGTCAGCCAGGTTTGCTTCTTTATGTCGAACACATCACTGATGTAGTGACCTTCACAGGGCGATAATTTCAACAATTGTTAGTTGGGTTAGTAGAAGATTATGTAGACATTTGAGATTGCTGTTTTAATAAGATTAAAGAGCGTGATAGGCTTTGTCACATGTACATCAAAAACACACAGTGAAATGTCTCATTTGCACCAATGACCAACACGGTCCAATGATTGTGCTGGGGGCAGCCAGCAAGTGTTGTTATGCTTCCAGTGCCAACGTAGCATGCCTACAACTTATAAATTCTAACCCGCACATCTTTGGAATGCGGGATGAAACTGGAGTACCCACAGGAAATCCACAGTCACGTGGAGAAGTGCAAACTCCTTACAGACAGCAGGATGAATCAAACCTGTCAGTTATCGCCAGTAATGTAAAGTGGTTGTGCTAACCACTAGGCTACTGTGCTACAATCCTAATGTAGAACGTGGTCAAGCTAATTTATTTTCCTTAATTGCCTCACATTCTTCAATTTTAAATCTTAACTTGCAGACCAGACCTATCTTTTCTCCATATTTACTTAGAAATTATTTGCATTATGATCACTAGTTACAACATGTTTCTCCGACACACACTTCTATCAGCTGCCTTGTCTCATTCCCTAATAGGAGATCAAGAATCACACACTCTCTCGTTGGGACTTCTATGCACTGATTTAGGAAACATTTCTGAACACATTTGACAAGTACTATCCCAGCTAGTCCTTGTACGACATAGGATTCTGTTGTTCTAACTAATGAATCCCCTCTTACCATAGTTCACCTCTTCTAATTCCTTCCCTTCTGAGTCACAGAACCAGACTCAGTGCCAGGGACCTGACTGTTGGGTCAACCCCCTGATACAGTATTCACCTGTTGCTGAAGGGGATGGCCACGGGGTTACTCTGCATTGAATGTTCAACTCCTTCCCCCTTCCTGACTGTCACCCAGTGTCCTGTGCCCTACATTTTCAGTGTAATATTTCCCTACCTGTCATATCTATCAACCCCTCAGACTCCTAAATGATCCAGAGTTGATCCAGTTCCAACGCCAACTCCTTCATGTGGAGTGTTAAAAGCTGCAGCTGGATACATTTCTTGCAGGTGAAGCAATCAGGTGATTTCTTGGTGAGGTTGATAAAACATACTGACTGATTGATTACAGGTTGACTGCAATTCTTTGAAACAATGACATGGGGTTTTCTACAAAACCTGTAAATGAACTCAAGGTTATGGTCTAACCGCTGTGTAAAGCCACTAAGCTCGAGCCTCTGCAATGGAATACGAGCCCACAAATCCTAACTCAGAGTAAAGAATGCCACCCACTGGGCTATGACAGACATACCTTGAGAAGGTGGTGTTCATCATGAAGGAGCTAGGAGGTGCCTTCTTCTCGTAAGTACCATCAGGGAGGAGGTACAGGAGCCTGAAGACCCACATTCACATCCCCTCCACCATCAGATTTCTGAGCATTCGATGAACACTACCTCTCTTTTCCACTCCTTATATTTTTTATTCCTTATACTCCTTATAACAGTTTTTTTTGTCTTGCACTGTACTGCTGCTGCAAAACAACTAATTTCACAATGTACAGTATACTAATGATAATAAACTTAGTTCTGGTTAGGAATTAAGGGTGTTAGGTACCTACCAGAGGAAGAGGAGCTGCCGATGTGACTGACAACACTGATCAATCTATAGGAGTGGACGAGCTCACCAGTCTGCAAGAACAGGAGGCAGTTAGTAAACCATCTCAGTCTGTCACAGTACATCCATTGCAACAAAGGCATGCCACACTGGACCCTGGAGACCAGGGCTGACCTGCCTCCAGACTACACATCTACCAGATGCACTCAAGCAAACCCCCAGACTTTTTTTAAAACAACACACCCCTAACCCATGATGTTATCTAAGTGGATGATCAAGAATGGAGTGCAGATAAAGTAAATGCAATCGGGCCTTTTCTACTAAGGTGGGTGAGAAGAGAACAAGAGGTTAAAAGTGAATGGTAAAGAACAAGGAGACTCTGAGGGGGAACTTCTCTCAAAGGGTAGTGTGAGTGTGGGCTGCTAGCAGAAATGGCGGATACGGGTTCAATTGTAACATTTCAGCGAAGTTTGGATAAATCGATGAATGGGAAGGCAATAGTTCAGGTGTGGGTGGATGGGACTAGAAAGGGTAATAGTTTGGCATGGACTGGTTGGACCGAAGGGCCTGTCTATGTGCTGTACTGCTCTATGACTAATGGGTTCACGTTATCCTCACCAGCCTGATTCGGAAGGGCAGTTCAATTCGGAGGTACAGTCTACATACCAGATGTCTATCAAAATATGTCCCAAAACCAGAGGAGGTTCATGAGAATGACTCCAGGAATGAAAGGGTTAACATACGACACATATTTGACGGGTCTGGTTCTATATTCGCTGGAGTTTAGAAGAATGAGGGGGGAGAGTCTCATTGCCACAGAGGGCTTTGGGAGACCTTGGGTACACTTAAGCAGAAGTTGATGGATTCTTGATGATTAAAGCTGTCAAATATTATCGGGAGAAGGCTGGAGAATGAGATTGAAAGTGAAAAATACATCAGCCATGATGGAATGCAGGAGCAGACAATGAGCACAGCCAACTATGGCAATACTGGCACAGATTCACCATCCTGTGGCTAAGGAAATTCCTTCTCATCACTGTTCTAAAGGGATGATCTTTTAATTTGAGGCTGTGGCCTCTGGTCCAAGATTCCCTATACTATTGGAAACATCCTAAGCACTGTCTAGGTCTTTCAATATTCAGTAGGTTTCAATGAACCCCTTATGTTTCTGAACTCCAGCAAATACAGGACCAAAGCCATCAAACGCTTCTCGTATGTTAACCCTTTCATTTCCAGAATAATTTGCATGAATCTCCTTTAGACTCCCTCCAAGGCCAGGACATTTTCATAAGGGGCCCAAAACTGTTCACAATACTCCCAACTGCATTTGTGGCTCCCAAATCTGCGGCTTTGTAATCCCAAACTTAATCTGTATTAGTGATTAGGGCACAGTCTGTTGCAACCACTGTCCTACCCCAGCTACTAAGCACCCTCTAATGCCCTTCGCTTGGACAACATCAGTGGCGTGGAGAGGGGAAACTCGCAGCTTGGGCAACTGTCGGTCTTCCATAAAAAAAAATCTTGCCCAGGCTTGCGCCCTGGAAACTTTCCAAGGCGCAAATCCATGGTCTATCCAGATGAACGGAGGCCTACTAAGTACCCAGGTCCATCTTCTCACCTCAGCATTCCTCTTCAATTCCGCAGCTTCAGCTTCACTGTAATCCATGTCCAGAATTTCTTCATTGCCAGAGTCTTCATCCGAGCCCATGAGATCTCCAAATGAGTTATTGAACTCTGCAAGTACAGTATCATTGTTGTCACAATAAAATGAGATTAAAATTACAACAGTATTATTGTCGGGAAAATGCAAATTTGTGTAAAACTGTTAGCTCTATGCACATTTATTAACTTTATTTGTCACATGGACACCGAAATTTCTCTGGAGCAGTGGAGGCTGAGCTGAGATCTGACAGAGGTTTATAACATTATGAGAGGCCTAAATAAAGTAGACAGACAGTATCTTTTTCCCCAGGGTTGAAATCTCTTATAGCAGAGAGTATGCATTTAAGGTGAGAGGGAGTAATTTCAAAGGAGATGTGAGGGGCAAGTTTAAAAATAAGTGGTGGGTACCTGAAATGTGCTGCCCAAGTTGGTGGTCGAAGCAGATACATAAGGAATTTTTAAGAGATGTTTAGAAAGGCACATGAATGTAAGGAAAATGGAAGGATATTGACATTTTACAGGCAGAAGGGATTAGTTTAGTTGGCCATTTGATTACCAAGTTAACTGATTTGGCACACCATCATGGCCTGTACTGTTCTATGCATTACTGTGAAATCCATAAGGCCAGAAGACATAGGAGCAGAATTAGGCTATTCTGCTTATCAAGTCAGTTCCGCCATTTCATCATGGCTGATCCATTGCCCTCTCAACCCCATTCTCCTGCCTTTTCCATGTAACCTTTCATACCCTGACTAATTAAGAACCTTCAACCTCGGTCTTAAATACACCCAATGACCTGGCCTCCACAGCTGCCTATGGCAATGAATTCCACAGATTCACCACCCACTGGCTAAAGAAATTTTTTCCCCTCTTCATTCTAAATGGACACCCCTCTATATTCTGAGGCTGCACCCTCTAGTCTTGGACTCCCCCAACACAGAAAACATCCTCTCCACAGCCACTATATTTAGGCCTTTTAACATTTGATAGGTTTCAATTAGATCCCCTCCCCCATTTTTCTAAACTCTAACGAGTACAGGCCCAGAGCCATCACTCACGTGATTAGCCTTTCATTCCTATCACGCTCATGAACTTTCTCTAGACCCTCTCCAATGTCAGCACATCCCTTCTGAGATAAGGGCCCAAAACTCACAATGCTTTATGAAGCCTCAACATTACATCCTTAATTTTATATTCTAGTCCTCTCGAAAGGAATGCTAATATTGCATATGCATTCCTTACCACTGACTAAACCTGCAAAATAACCTTTAGGGAATCCTGCACAATGACTCGCAAGTCCCTTTACACCTAGCAGTTTTGAATTTTCTCCCCGTTTAGAAAATAGTCTGTGCTCTTATTCCTTTTACCAAAGTGCATGACCATACTTACCAAAACTATATTCCATCTTTGTCCATTCTCCTAGTCTGCCCAAGTCCTTCCACAGCCTCCCTGCTTCCTCAACACTATTTGCAAGCCCACCAATCTTCATCTCGCCTGCAAACCTGGCCACAAAGCCATCAATTCAATTGACATGCAATGTCAAAAGCAGTCTCGACACAGACCCCTGGGGAACACCAGTAATCACTGGCAGCCAAGCTGAAAAAGACTCCCTTTATTCCCACTTTTTGCCTCCTGCCAGTCAGCCAATGCATTATCCAAGCGACTATCTTTCCTGTTATACCAGAACTCTTATTTTGTTACACAGCCCCATGTGTGGCACCTTCTAAATTAGAGACCTGCACAGATTAGAAGAACAGGCAAAAAGTGGCAGAAAAATATAGGGCATTGTATTGTCATGTACTCTGATAGGAGGTTTCAAAACGTAGACTATTTTCTAAATGGGCAGCGAATTCAGAAATCCAAGATGCAAAGGGACTTGGGTGTCCTCATGCAGGATTCACTAAAGTTTAACTTGCAGATTGAGTCAGTAGTAAGGAAGGCAATACAATGTTAACATTCATTTTGAGGGAACTGGAATATAAAATAAAGATGTAATACTAAAGCTTTATAAGACATTGGTGAGGCCTCAATTGGAGTACTGAGAGTTTTGCATACCTTATTTAAGAAAGGGTGTGCTGACATTGGGAGAGTGTTCGAAAGAGGTTAATGAGAATGATTCTGGGAATGAAAGGATTATCATATGAGAAACGTGATTGGCTCTGGGCTTGTACTCATTGGAATTTAGAAGAATGAGGGGTGGATCTCATGGAAACTTGAATATTGAAAGTGCCTGACAGAGTGGATTTAGAGAGGATGTTTCTTATAGTGGGGGAAATCCAGGACCAAAGGGCACAGCATCAAAATACAAGGACATCCCTTTTAAAGACAGATAAGGAGGAAATTTCTTTTGCTAGAGAGTGTTGAACTACAGAATTCATTGCCACAGATAGCTGTGGAGGCCAAGTCACAGGGTATATTTGAAGTGGAGATTGACAGGTTCTTGATTAGTAAGGTTTTCTTTCAAAGGTTACAGGGAGAAGGCAGGGGTATGCGGTTGAAAGGGATAATAAACCAGCCATAATTGAATGATGGAACAGATTCAATGGGCTGAATGGGTAAATTCAGCTCCCATGTTTATGGTCCCTTCCAAATAAGATAATAGCTATTAATTCTTCACTACAGTGCTTGTGAAGTGTGCATAGTCACATTTAGCTATGTGTCAGTGAGATCACTTCAAAGCTTCTGACAAATAACACCAGAAGCCTTACCTTGGATACTCAACTCCGTGGCTCGTTTCAGGTCGTCATCTTCTTTCATCTCCCGAGCCTCCTGATCAGTCAAAGAGAGAGAAAGCTTTCAGTAAGGACCCTGGTTTAACGCCCAACACTTAGAACAATTATCACATATTACCCAGGCATGAGGAGCTGGGGATCACAGTTCAGACTCCACCTCCGTAACAGCAAGGCTGAGAGAATGCCATGCCATTTGGAGATGCAGTTCTTTACGCTAGACCACAGCTGAAGCTATACCAGAGATCAAATTGGCCTTTTTAAAAATTATTTATTTTTTCTAAAAGTGATACAGCACTGTAACACACCCTTTTAACCCAACAAGCCCAATTACACCTATGTGACCAATTAACCCAAGCTGTACATCTCTCGGAATGTGGGAGGAAACCCAGGCAGTAACGGGGAGAATGTACAAGCTCCTTACAGATAATAGCAGATGTTGAACCCCAATCTTACAGCTGGCGCTGTAATCGCTATGCTTCCAAGGCACGCCCTTTCATCTTCAGTCAGCAAGAATCGAACTCTGATCAGTGATCACTACAGCTGTATTACGTTGACTACTATGCTACTGCACCACCCTGACTTTCTGGGAGGGTAATGCTGAATGGATCCAAGACTCTGCAGTTACCACAAGCAGCATGTGGGGCACCATCGTAGCACAGTGGTTACTGTGACACTATTACATTTCAGGGCATTCTGGAGTTTGGAGTTCAATTCCAGCACCATTGCCATCTGTAAGGAGTTTGTACATTCTTCCGGCAACAACATGGGTTTCCTCTGGGTGTTCTGGTTTCCTCCCACAGTCCAAAGATGTACTGGTTAGTAGGTTAGATATCATTGTAAATTATCCAGTGATTGGGCTGCTGTTACATAGGTGGGCTGCTGGGTGGTGCACAGCTTGTTGGGCTGAAGGGACTGTTCCATACTCTTATCTCTAAATAAAATAAATAAACAAACATCACCATGAAGTTAAGGTTATGGAACTGACCTGTTCCTGGAGACTCTGGGCCAGAGCCTGCTGCAGCTCCTGTTCTTCCCGCTCTCTGTCTAGATCATACTGCTGTATCCAGTCCATCTCACCCTGAGAACCCTTCGGAGCCTTCGGAGTCTTATTCTCCTTATTCTCATCAAAGTCCTTTATGGCTTCAGTGGTGTCGGTTCCTTTGGAGGTGAAGAGAGGTTGAAAGTCAGTGGGTTACAGAGTGCTATTTAACTGCTCATTCCAGCCCAGAGTTACAACTCAAGGGAGTTTCCACCTGTCTGTGAAATGAGTTTGCAGAGTTTTATGAAAATTCTTATTTGCTAATATATAGCCCAGTCCTTGACACAATGTAAATGAACCTCAGGGTTGTATATGCTGACATACATCATACAGCACACACTTTGACAATAAATTTACTTTGAATTTTGATACAGCATTATATGATAATCACACAAGCTAAAGAGAGGGTGGCTTGGTATCTAGAGAAGGAATGTTTTCTTATTGTAGATTAACAGCTCTGTTTTGGAACCAGTGATGTGTCTGCCCTGGGAATCTATGCCAAGATGGCAGTTTACAATGTTTAGCTGCACACCTCCGGCCCTGGAAAAATGCAGAGGAAACTTCACTTTGCACTGGTATCCTGTGACAGATGTAGGCTGGATTGCAATATTTAAGAGAATAAGTACAGATAAGTATATGGATGTGTCGAGTATGGAGGGCTATCGTCCAGACACAGGTCAATTAGACTAGGTAGAATAACAGTTTGGCATGAGCTAGATTGGCAGAATGACCTGTTTATTTATTTATTGATATACAGCATGGAACAGGCCCTCCTGGTCTTTCGAGCTACACCGCATAGCAACCCCTGGTTTAATGCTAGCCTAATCAAAGGACAAGTTACAATGACCAATTAACCTATCAACCGTTACATCTTTGGACTGTGGGAGGAAACCGGAGCACCCGGAGGAAACTCGTGCAGTCATTTGGAGAACACATAATCCCCTTACAGGCAGCTGCAGGAATTGAACCCAGGTCGCTGGAACTGTAAAGTATTGTGCTAACCACGACGCTACCAGGTCACCCTGTTTCTGTCCTGTAGTGCCATATAACTCAATGCATTAGTAGCTACTTTAGGGAGCTATGGACTTGCACTCTCCAGGTCTTCCTGTATATCAATACTCCAAGGTCAGTCCCTGCAATTTCCTTTAAGTCCAACCAGATTTTAACTCCTCATTCTTGCCTGGAATGAATTCCATGAGCTCCACTCCATCCATCTTGCCAGCTATGCCTTTTCCTATCTTTAGACATCCTTCTTCACTATCTACCTATTTTTGCGTCTTCTACAAATGTACTAATCAGACCTCTCCGTATTCCCTTTGAAGTCATTTACATATATTACAGACATGATTAGTCCAAGCACCAATCCTAGTAGTACACCATTTGCTACAGACACCCAGTAGGTAAAACACCCACCCACCACTACCCTCTACCTCTGATCATTGACACAATTTTCAATCATTTTGTCAACACATCTGATCTCTTGTGCCTTGACCTTTTGGACCTTGTCAAGAACCTTACTGAAGTCCATGTAAACCCTGTCTACCTTCACCAATTTTATTAGTCAACTCCTAAAAAATAAAACTGATTTGAGACACAATCTCCCCTGCACAAAACCACAGTGACTCCTCCTAATCAGACCCTGCCTTTCCCATGAGACCTCTCTCATGTTGGAGGAGCAACGCCTCATATTCAGCCTGGACAGCTGCCAACCTGATGGCATGAACACTGATTTCTCTAACTTGCAGTAATTCCTCACTTACTTCTTCTCACCTGCCTGGTCCCCTCTTCTTTCCCCTTCTCCATAGATCACTCTCCTCTTATCAGATTCTATCTTCTTCAGCCCTTCACCTTTTCCACCCATCATCTCCCAGCTTCTCACTTCAACCCCTCCCCCACTCACCTATCATCTACCTCACCACCTGCCCGCCCCCCCACCGCTTTATTCTGGCTTCCTTGCCTGACCCGCTGAGTTCCTGCAGCATTTTGTGTTGGTTAGTCCCTGACATTCCAGGAATGGGGATATCATTTCCCAAATCTGGATAGTGCGTAGACAGAGATGCACATGGATGATAGAAAAATAGAGGGCTATGTGGGAGGGAAGGGTTAGATTGATCTTAGAGAAGGTTGAAGGGTCAATGTAACATTGTGAGCCAAAGGGCCTGTATTGTGCTGCACTGTTCTATGTTCTGAAGGAAACCTACTTGCAATACCAGTCATAAACAGCTTCCTAAGTGAAAGATCACACTGTTGAAAACAACTTTTACAGTTATTCAATTCAGTGGGTACAATAGAAGAGCATTACCCAAGAAGGCAAAATTCAAAGATCCCAGAGGGTCTCAGCCCAAAATGTTAACTGTTTACTCTTTTCCATAGATGCTGCCTGGCCTGTTGAGTTCCTCCAGCATTTTGTGTGTGTCCTCTAGACTGTGCCGTCTTCTCGCAACTACCATCAGGCAGGAAGTACAGAAGCCTGACTTCTCACACCACCAGGTTCAGGAACATCTATTGCCAAGTGGCTCTTAAATGTCCCCAATTTATCTGCCACCACCACTGGTGTATAAAAGAAAACTACCTCTGACATACCCCGTAATGTCATGGAGTCACAGCACAGGAACAGGCCCTGTGGCCTATCTAGTCCATTCTGAACTGTTACTCTGCCTCATGCCATCAACTAGCAACTGAACCAAAGCCCTTCATACCACGCCTATCCACGTACTTATCCAAACTTCTCCTAAATATTGAACCCACACCCATCACTTCCCATGGCAGCTTGTACGGTCCTACTTGTAGCACCTTCTGAATTAAGAGGTTCCCCTTAAACACTTCACCACCTAATTTCCTCCCACCGCCTTGTATTAACCACTTCTGCCTTTGCAAAGAATGCCTCTGGCTGTCCAAGATGCCTCCACAGAGAAAAAACCCTAGCTTGCTCAACCTTCAATCTATGTTCAGTTATAGTTTAATTAAAATTGTTCTTGCGAATGCTGTTTTTCTGATGCTATATGCCTGTGATTATGCTGCAAGTTTTTCCATTGTACCTGTGCATAGTCATGGAGTCCTACAACACAGCAAGCCACAAGACACAGAAGTAGGATTACACCATCCAGAATCTGCTCTGCTATTCCATCATGGCTGATGTTTTATCCCTCTTAACTCCATTTTCCTGCCTTGTCCCTGTTACCTTTGACATCCTTATTAAGCAAAAACCTATCAACCTTTAAATACACCCAATAAACTGGACTGCACAGCCATCTGTGGCAATGAATTCCACAGATTCACCACCCTCTGGCTGAAGAAATTTCTCCTCATCTCTGTTCTAAAGAGACATCCTTCTATTCTGAGGCTGTGCCCCAAGTCCTTGACTCCCCTACCACTGGAAACATCCTTTCCATGTCCACTCTATCCACACCTTTCAATATTCAATAACCTTCAATGAGAGCAGATCCTTCAGCCCTTCTGATCTGCCTAGTCCCATCAACATTGTTTACATGACAGTAAGTTGCCCTGCTGTTAAGAGGATCCCCAGTATTTGTGACATTTACCAGGAGCGTTGCAGACAAAGGGCCAAGAACATTATGGAGAATCCCTACAACTCATCCCACAATCTCTCTGACCCATTACTGTCAGGAAGGTGGCACAGAAGAATCAGGACTAGGACTGCTTCCTCCCCAAGGCTGAGAGACTAATGAATACTCTGGCACCACCAAGGCCTTGTCACTAGGACAGCAAACTGTTTACTTGTGCTGTGCACTACATGCATTCTATTAACTTGTTATTGGTAACAGTTTATTTTATGTGCTGTGTGAGATGTGTGTACAGTCAGATGACAATAAACTTGAACTTGAATTGTCGTGACCCACCTGTGTCAGTGGGATTTCTGGATTCATCTGTTGCTGTCCCTTCGTGCTGTTCCAAGAGTTCTTGAGCTTCGTCATCCCCGAAGCCGGTGTCAGGGCTACTGCTGGGCTTCTCCTGATCCTCCTCTGCACTGAGGGATAGAGAGGTTTCCTGCTTGCTGATCTC
This sequence comes from Hypanus sabinus, assembly GCF_030144855.1. Lineage (NCBI taxonomy): Eukaryota > Metazoa > Chordata > Chondrichthyes > Myliobatiformes > Dasyatidae > Hypanus > Hypanus sabinus. Next base: position 81,680,944 of record NC_082709.1, read on the forward strand.
CAGCACGGCAGCCAACAACTCGTCGTCACTCATCTTGTCAAAGGAGGAATCCAGCACTGCTGTGGTGGGCAGGCGCTCTATCTCCTGCTTGCTTGCTTTCAAAGCCTTCCATGGGGATAGAAAGCACAAGTCAGATAGCTGGCCAGTCTCAGTCTTAAATTCAAAACAATCTTTTTATGGTATCTGGGGACCTTTCCTAAATTACTTTTCCAATTTATAAAGTTTAACCGTGCATAGACTTTTATGTATATTTTTATCTTCTCTTCTTAAGTGAATTTTTTTTTCTAATTATCCATTATCACCCATCAGCTTTTTTCTTTGGTAGTTGGTAGGGGGTTGACTTTCTTTTATATAAAAAAATTATTTTATGATGTATGACCTATCTTTAAATTTTTGATTACAGAGTGGTTTACCTTTATGTGATATGCTATAACATTTTGATCAATTTTATTACAATATATGAATGTACACAATTTATGTTGAGATGTATCTATGTGTTGCACTTTGTAAATCTTGTTTTTATCTTCTGAATAAAAATATTGTAAAAAGAAAAAGAAAAGCTGGCCAGTAAGCATAAAGATGACAAGATGAACTCACATCATACTGGATACAGCCTAGTCCATCACAGATAAAGCCCTAATCACTACTGAGCACACCTACACAGAGTACTACCACAGAAAAGTACAACCCCACCCCACCCAGCAGGTCGGGTAGCATCCATGGAAATGAACAGACAACATTTCAGGCCGAGACCATTCATCAGGACTGAAGAGGGAGGGAGCAGGGACCCCCTCCCTCTTCAGTCCTGACAAAGGGTCTCGGCTTGAAACGTTGACCGCTCATTTCCACGGATGCTGCCCGACCTGCTGAATTCCTCCAGCGTGTTGTACATGTTGCTTCGACTCCAGCATCTGCAGAGTACTTTGTGTTTCCCACCCCACCCATCCAAGCCATGCTTTTTTTTCAATGCTATCATCAGGAAGGATACAAAAGTCTCAGGAACCACACCACCAGTTTCAGGAACAATTATCCTACCTCAACAATCAGACTCTTAAACAGAGGGGATAACTTCACTAACTCCAAACTGAACTATTTCCACCACTTCCAAGGATTCTTCATCTCATGTTCTCAACCAAAGGTGCAATTTATGTCTCTTTATGATCAGAAGACACTGCTGGTTAACAAAAACATCAAGTACTGCAGGTCTACTCCATCAGTGAGTTGCTCAATAGCGATGGGAGTGGGACTAGGTACAGATTGTGTTGCCACATGCTACAGGAAGGCGTTGGAATGCAGTGTGCATTCATTTGTGGATGGATGCAGGCTTGCTCTTGCTTACAACATCCAAACACCATCAAAATTCAAGACATCACCCTCAAAGACTTGGGCAGTATTATATTTCTTTTCATGTGGCTATGTTTACTTATATGTGCTGTATGCGCCTTGTATGACTGTTGGTATTGTGTTTTGGACCTTGGCCCCAGAGGAATGCTGTTTTGTATGGTTGTATTCATGGATATTCACGTATGTCTGAATGACAAATAAAGTTGATCTTGAACTTAATGTAGTGTGGGCAAAAGTGGCAGCTATGATTAGTGGTTGGGTCTTTTCGTCACTCTGTCTTTCCTTTCACAGCTGTTGCTTGTTCTCTGTGGCAAAGCGGAGGTCACTCTCGTGTAGCACAGCTCCCTCTTGAACAGATTTCCTCCAGGTGTATCTATTGAGTGCAATGTCCTCCCAGTTTTTAGAAGTAATATTGAATCTCTTCAGGCTGATTTTGATGTCACCTTTGAAGCGTTTTCTTTGACCACTAGGGGCTCACTGACCTTCCTTCAACTGGAGGTAAAGGATCCACTTGGGGAGACAAGAGTTAGGTATCCGGATGACATGACCTCTCCATTGCAGTTGGTGCTGCTTTATTGTGGTGGAGATGCTATTCATGTTGGCCTCCTCCATTACTCTGGTGCTAGTGAGCCTGTCCTTCCAGCTGATCCTCAACATATTACATTAGGGTTTTTGCTGGTCTTGTTCCAGGGCTTTCAGGTGCCGACTGTAGGTAGTCCATGATGCAGCCCCACAGAGAGTGGTGGGTGCAATGAATGTCCTGCCAGGGGTGGTGGTAGAGCCAGATACATACAGGGGAGATAAGAAACTCTTAGACAGGCACATGGATAAAAGAAAAGTGGAGGGCTATGTGGGAGGGATGGGTTAGATTGATGTCAGAGCAAGTTAAAATGTCAGCATAACACCACACGCCTTAAGAGCATGGAACACAGAACATTACAGCACAACACAGGCCATTTGGCTCACTATGCCGTGCTGACATTTTGACCTATTCTAAAATCAATTTAACCCGTTCCTCAGCACAGTTGTACTGAACTGTTCCACTGTTCTATAAAGACAAAACTGTGGACTGAAGATCCTGTACTCTTCTATGTTCTACGTTCAGCACATGTTGGCTGATAGGCCTGTTCCTGTGCTGCCCTGTTCCATACTTGATCTTTCTAAAGATTGGGAGTGGTTAAAGCGAATCCTCAGGGGTGCTGGCCTTACCAGTTGCATTTCTTCATCCTCCTGCCGTGTCTCTCGCTGAGCTTGCTCATTCATCTGCCTGCTGATCACCATGGCCCGCCTCACCTGCTCATCCTCACTGTCTGAGTCTTGGATCACGATCGAAGACTTGAAACAGTACTTCCTGTGCGAGAGAACATAACGGGAGGTTGTAAATGGGCAGCCCGAGTTAAGGAGCAGGACTTTGCCTTGATATAGCAAAAATCATTTCCACTAAACCAATGCAGCATGTTCTAAAATACTCTCTTTGTTCTGGCTCTGGGTGAACTACATTCAAAGCACAGTGAGAGGACCACCAAGTGACCTGTTAATGTAGTGGTTAGCATTATGCTATTACAGCACAACACTATTATAGCGCCAGCGATCAGCGATTGGGGTTCGATTCCTGTCGCTGTCTCTAAGGAATTTGCTTTTTAACCATATGGGTTTCTTCTGGGTGCTCCAGTTCCCTCTCACATTCCAAAAAAGTGTAAGTTAGGGTTAATAAGCTGTGGGCATGCTATATTGCTGCTGGAAGCACAGCAACACTTGTGGGCTGCCCCGCACATCCTCAGAGCATGTTGGTCATTGATGCAAAATGACACATTTCACTGTGTGTTTGTACATGTGATAAATAAAGCCAACCTTTCAAGAAGCTCAACCCTTATTTGATAACTATCATAAGCTATATGTGGATTCAGTGGAGAGTCTAGTTCATTTTGATGCTGTGGGTCACATAGCATCTACTCATTCACAATTTCCAGCAAATTTCTAGGCCATTTTAGAAGAATGGTGGGGGGGTGGGGAAGCAGAATCTCAATGAAATGTATTGAATATTGAAAGGCCTAGAACAGGGGTTGGCAACGTTTACCACTGAAAGAGCCAATATGGACCCATTTCCCACAGAAAAGAAAACACTGGGAGCCACAAAACCCGTTTGACATTTAAAATGAAATAACACTGCATACAATGGTTTTTTTTGCCTTTATGCTATGTATAAACAAACTATAATGTGTTGCATTTATGAAATTGATGAACTCCTGCAGAGAAAACAAAATTACATTTCTGCATGCAACAAAAACATTTTGAACTCCAAAAAAAAGACGTTGGGTTGAAGGTTACTCCATAGGTAGCCTCCCTTGGATCGAAGAATTAAAAGAAAGCGTGCACTGGCGGGTGTCAGGCATTGGCAGTGGTGACGTATATTAATAGCGATAAAAAACACGTTGTAGCGGTGTAGCGCTACACGCAGCGCTAAAATAAAGACACTGCAGTCAAAGGTAACTTTATTTGAACTAAACAGCCTTGATTTAAAGCCTCCCTTAACCCGTCCCCGTGGGCGCGGATGCTCCAAAAGACACGTACTCACAAACCCCCGTAGGCTATCTCCCTTAGCCGGAACGGTGGTTAATTGTGAGCCGGTTCGGATGTGCCAGGAAATGGGGTCTCCACAACGTTTTTAGATTGTACAAGATCACCATAATCTTCAAATTTCGAAATACATTTCAAAAACTAACAAACTATGGGGAGCCGCAGCACAGAGATCAAAGAGTCGCATGCGGCTCCGGAGCCGCGGGTTGCCGACCCTTGGCCTAGAAAGAGTGGATATGGAAAGGATGTTTCCTTTAGTGGCAGGATCTAGAACCAGAGGGTACAGCCTCAGAGTAGTGGGCTGTCCATTTAGAAAAGAGAAGGAATTTCTTTAGCCAGTTGGTGGTGTATCAGTGAAACTCATTGCCACAGCTGGCTGTGGAGGCCAGGCCTTTAGGAATTCTTAAAGCAGAGGTTGACAGATCTGTGATTAGTTCGGGTGTCAATAGTTATGGGGAGAAGGCCAGAGAATGGGATTGGGAGGAATAATAAATCTGCCCTGACGAAATGGTGCAGATGCGATGGACCGAATGACCTAATTTTGAGGGTGTTCAGAAGAACTTTACCAGGTCATTGCCTGGTATTAACTACCAAGAAGAGGTTAGATAAACTTGGATTGTTTTCTCTGGTTGAGGGTAAACCTATAGAAGTTCAGAAAATGAACCTCAGGGTAATAGTTGGTGACGTACATGTACTTTGATAATACATTTACTTTGAACTTTGCTTAGAACATTATGAGAAGAATGGGTAGGGTAGAATAAAGAAGATGTGAGGTTTTATTTTTATACACAGAGTGGTAGGTGGCTGGAACCTGCTGCCAAGGGAGGTGGTGGAAGCAGATACAACACAACATTTAACAGGTAGATAATGGAGGGATATGGATCATGTGCCGGTAGATGAGATTAGTTAAAAATGGCATCATGACTGGCACAGACATTGTGGGCTGACAGTCCGTTCCTGTGTTGTACTGTTTTATACTCAATGTAAGCAGGAAGAAGCTCTCAAAATTTACAAATTCTGATCAAAGTTAACACATTAGCTGAAGATAAAAAGATTAACTTTATTTGTCACATAAAAATCAAAACAAACAATGAAATCTGCCATTTGTGTCAAATCAAATCTGCCTGCAAGTGTCACCATGCTTCTGGCACCAACACTGCATGCTCACAACTCATTAACCCCAGCCATTCGTTTTTGGGGAAGTGGGAGGAAACCAGGGCACCCAGAGGACACACTTATAGCCAAGGGAAGAATGTACGAACTCCTTAGAGACAGTGGTAGGAATCGAACCCCAATCTTACAGCTGACAGTGTAAGGCATTGCACTAACTGCTTTGCTACCCTGAGAACCCCCTTTCACCCTTCAATCTTATCTACTCCATTACATACCCAACTAGTGCATTATTCACCCACTGGTCAATTCCAACACCCAACCCTCATTCCCTCTTCCATACCTGATGTCCTCTTGCCTCAACAGCACATCCATTTACCATGCCACCACCAGGAGTGCGCCTCCCCTCCACATACCCTCCTGCATCCCATCACTTCTCTGCTTACCCAGTACCACTCCCCTGACCCATAAGACAGCAGAATTAGGCTATTCAGCCCATCGAGTTTGCTCTGCCATTTCATCATAGTGGATTTATTACCACTCTCAATCCCAATCTCCTGCCTTCTCCCCGTAACCTTGAACACTCTTTCTAATCCAGAACCCATCAACCTTCACTTTAATATACCCAATGACTTGTCCTCCACCGGGGTCTGTAGCACTGAGTTCCACAGATTCACAGATTCTGGTTAAAGAAATTCTCTTTATCTCAGTGGGCTCCAGCAGTCAACAACCCCTGAATTACACCAGGAGACTATATTGTGTGCACTCACCTTCCCAACGTGAATGGGGCAGTTGTAGAATTCACTGACTGAGAGGTTTTCAGTGGCCGTGATCTGTGAAATTCCAACAGCAGGTATTGTGTTAAGACTGCACAAAATCTCTGAGTAAACACTCATTCCACCCATACAAAACATAACCAAAATTAAAGCTTCATTATTACTGAGGCTTTTATCAAATAGTCACACAAAACAGACTTATCAGGCTACCAGACTTATAAAGCATCAGCTGTGCCTTAGTCAACACTACTTTCACCTCCAGAGCACATCTTGGATTGAAATCCCAATTAGTTCATTGTGTACTGAGAGCACGACATTGCCAAAGGGGTTGTTTTGGATTATTAAACCAAGTCTTGATGAAGGGTCTTAGGGTCTTGGCCTGAAACATCAACTGTTTGTCCATTTCCGTGAATGCTGTGTAACCTGTTGAGCTCCTCCAGCATTCTGTGTGCGTTGTTAAACCCGGGGCCTGTTTACTCTCCTGCAAGGCAGGGTCGAGTTCTGTCCACTGGCCTAGCCAATGTTTCTGCCAAAATTACAAATATGCAGGCAATACTTCTTTCAAAAGAGCACACCTTTCTACACAGAAGACACAGTCAAGAAAGCACATCAACATTTCTACTTCAAGAGCCTGAACAAATCTGGTACATTCCCATCGGCCCTTGCTAATTGCACAGTACAATAACTGCTGTGCCCATGACGGCAAGAAACTGCAGAGAGTAATGGACACAGATCAGCCCATCACAGAAACCAGCCTCCATCTATCAATTCTGTCCATACTCCTTGCTGCTTCAGTAAATCAGCTATTGTAATCAAACATTCATCCACCCCCAGATATTCTCTTTTCTCCCCTCTCCCCATCGGGCAGAAGATACAAAAGCCTCATGGCATATACCATCAGGCTCAAGGACAGCTTCTATACAAGAGCTGTCATAAGATCTCTTGTACAATAAGATGGATTCTTGACCTAAAATCTATTTTTTATGGCGTAGTACCTTATTGTCTGCCTGCACCGTACTTTCTCAGTAACACTTTATTCTGCATCCTTAATGCTTTTCGCTTTTACTACATCTGTATCGCTAGCATTCAAAACAAAATTTTCCACAGTAACTCAGTAGAAATGGCAAAAATAAACTGATTTACCTTGTCCCAGGCCACCCAAAGCCTTTTGTCAACAGTCTTTAGCACATGTATAGCTAGGGTTCCTAAAACCTTTGTACAGTACTTCAGTAATTTTATATATTGCACTGTACTGCTGCCACAAAAAAAAGTTTCATGACACAGGTGAGTGATGATAAACCTGATTCTGATATGGGTCACTATTGTGGACTGAGAGTGGAAGGAGGCAGGGAAAGGGGAGGGAGCGGGAAGCACCAGAAAGCCATTCTGTAATGATCAATAAACCAATTGCTTGGAATCTAATGACCTTGCCCAGTGTCTCAGATCTGGATGTGTCTGCATTCGTGCCAACCCGCTCGGCACTCCTCTGCCACCTGTCCCACACCCCTCCTATGGCACTCCACCCTCACCAATCCCAATGTCCTTTGCTCCCACCAGATTTATAAACTCACTCTCTGCTCCATGTTGACAAATACAGTACTATGCAAAAGTCTTAGGCACATATGTATTGCTAGGGTGCCCAAGACTTTTGCACAGTATAAGCAACAGCAGCCAGAACATAAATGATAGATACAGTAAATTATATATCAGATTGAGCAATTAAAGTCCCCCCCTTTTCCATGCTCATCAATACCACTCCTCTATCCAAAACCTTCCCTTCTTGTTAATTGTGCACCCACTTCTAACTTACATTGGACCTTGTCCGTTCCAGGCAAGTGCAAAGGGCTCTCGTGTCGTCTCAGTGCAGTGAGCGGCCAGAGTCAGGTACTTGGGGATGATGACCTGTTGACCAAGCTTGTTATTCAGAGAGAGCTGCACGTTAAAACTGTACCGTTTCAAATGGAGGATGAGGACTCTGTAAGAAAATGTCAGTCTGTAATTAGAAGCTAAGAACACAACTGGCTGGTGGTTTTTTTGGATAGTGTACTAGATTGTCATCGGTTACAGAGGACAGACTCTGGTCCAGACTTGATCTTTAGGTGGAAAGGTTGATTCTCCGAGTATGGGCCAGGGACCAGAGGTTAGAGGTTTGATGTCTGCAAGTCTGAGAAACCGGGCCAAGTGCTTCCACTATTTTTGGTTTTCATTTGTGAGATAGTCATTACTGATCCAAGGACAGACGATGTCTCTTTGGGTGTCATCAGTTAAAAGTCTAGCCTAGGTTATACAGTCAGGTGTGCTGCATAGCATGTGGGTTTCTCTTCCTACCTAGGCTTGAACATGTTCAGTACACCAGACAAAGCTGAAGTATTGAGTCCAAGTCTGGTCCACACTAACAATTAAGTGGAAGAGATTTTCTAATTTTGGTCCAGAGGCAAACATCAGGCATGATGCTGGACTAGAGAATTTAGGATGGTTCTCCGGGAAGCACAGAATTAGAAGGTCTGTTCAGGGCATGCAGATTTAAATCAAAGGAACCAGTCCATGTTGTCATAAATTTAAACTAATCACAAAAACATTGCAGCGAGGACCTCTTCTGCAAAGTATGGTGATCTGGAACTGCCTGCTTCTAACTGTTGTGGAAGCTGAGTCAATGGGACCTTTCAAAAGGGAATTGACAAGATCTTTGAGGAAAAGAAGGGGGAAACTGACTGCGCCCACTTCAGATCTTTTGTAGATCCGATGGGCTGAACAGCCTCCTGTATTATAATGTGGAGACTGAAGGGCCCAGAGGCAACCTGACCTGGGCTTGGAAGTGTGAGTAGAGCATGAATAAAAGGGGCTTGTCTTATCCTAAACTTGCAGGTTAATAGGTTTAATACAACCAATTTTAAGAGATTTTTGATAGGCACATGAAGCTTAGAAAAAGAGGGCTATGTGGTAGGGAAATCCTAGGTAGTTTCCAGAGTAGGTTACATGGTTGGCACAACATTGTGGGCTGAGGAGCCTATAATGTTCTGCAGATTTCTATGTTCTATATTCACAGTAAATTGTCCCTAGTATAAGGGTAAGTATTTTAATCCAAGTTGAGTTGATGGGAATGTGGGGGTTAAGGATGCTTAACTATCGATGAAGACTTGGTGAGCTGAGGGGCCTGTTTTACCAAGTCAGCAAAATAAAAGCTGACCCTGCCAGCAAGATAACACAAACAAAATGCCAGAGGAATTCAGCAAATCAGGCAAGGAATAAAGGTCCCAATGAAGTCTCAGTGTGAAATGTCGACTTTATTCCTCTCCATAGATGCCGGCAGCCCTGCTCAGTTCCTCAAGCATTACTGTGGATTTACAGCATCTGCAGTCTTTTGCAGTAATAATAACATTATAGAGTACTTTTCATAGATATAGTTCAAATTGCTTTACATTGGGATAAAAGTACAAATACTTGTATATAAAAAAAAACATGAAAATCAAAGACAAAAAGAAGTTAGTCGAAAGCAAGGTTAAATAAATAGGTTTTGAACTGGCATTTAAAAGTGTCAACTGAGCCTGTATCCCTTTATAACTTAAGGTATTGAGCTCCACAGTTTAGGAGCACAGTTCAAAAAAGCTGATCTGATAATTATCTTTAGAGGGAGATCGTTTAAGAGGCTAGCAGAAGACCTGAGAGGTCCCAGACAATAAAGAGCTTTAAAAACAAGAGAACTTTATAAAATCAATTCTAAAATATTTACTTATTGATTGACTGATTGAAATCTAGTATGGAATAGGCCCTTCCAGCCTTTTGAGCCATGCTGCCAGCAATCCCCCAATTTAACCCAAGCCCAATCACGAGACAGTTTAAAATGACCAATTAACCTACCAACCAGAAGGAAGACCTTTGAACTGTGGGAGAAAACCGGAGCACCAAGAGAAAATCCATGCAGTCACGGAGAGAATGTAAAAACTCCTTATAGGCAGTGGCAGGAAAGGAAGCCATTGCTAGTACAGGAGTGGTATGCTCCCTCATCCTGGTTTTGGTTAAAAGTCTAGCACTGGATTCTGACTAAGTTGAAGTTTGTTAAGAGAATACTTAGAAAGGCTAGTAAAAAGAGCATTGCAGTAATCTAATCTATTCAACGTAAAAGGCAAAATTAGTTTTTCAGTATCTTTATGTGGCAGAAACAACTGTACCTTTGCAATATTGCTTCAGTGTAGAAATGCTGCACTGGTCACTTTCTTTACATGGGATTTAAAGTTCAAATCTGAATCAAGGATAACATCCAGGGTACTTACTTCTGATTTTACAATGCGAGTCAAATTCCCAAATTTATGTTTATGTATGAGTTGTTTATATAAACTTTTTGCACTGTTGGTTCAGACACTTCCTCTGGCAACTTGTTCCACCTGCACACCATGCTTTATGTGAAAAAGCTGCCACTTGGGCCCCTTTTAAATCTTTCCCTCACACTCTAAACCCATTTTCCCTAATTATGGACTTTTATCACCCTGCAGAAATGATCCACCTTAACTACACCACTCATGATTTTAAACATTTTTATAAGATCACCCCTCACTCTCCTATATATAATGCAAATGTGTAGGGAGCATGTACTCCCTTCCACCAGATCTCTGAACAGTCCACATACTGATACCTCACCATTTTGCTCTTTGATCGATCTCCCCCACCTCTCTCTGACCCCTTTCATCTACTTCTGTATTAATATTTTCTGTAATTTCTAATAATATTCAATGTATAGCACTGTACTGCTGCCACAAAACGTCAAATTTCACAAGCCAGTGATAATAAACTTGATTCTGATTTTAGGAACGTCCAGTTACACATCTCAGGTTTTGCTTGTGAATCAAGCTGAAGATGAACACAGTACAGAGGACCCAAATTAAGTTAGTTTGCAGAATCAAGGAGGGCAAACTCTCCAACAATGTGAAGGGACCCCAACCTTCTACCTCACTTGTCACCCGTCTCTACCCACTTGACCACTGACCTGGGCAACCTGCTGAACTTGTGGGTCACAACTGCGTTTTTCCCATTGCACTTCTCACAGGAGTATTCGATTTCTTCAGCCTGGAGTGAGAAAGACAAATCAGTTAGCCTCTGATTTCCCCAGCTCTTGATGCAGCTCCTTCACTCAGCCATGTAACAGCAAGAGGATGGGATGGGGCTGAAATTAGGAGCGCAACTCCCAAATTCCCCCCTCCTCTCAGGTAGCAAGTCAAACCAACTGTGCTCAAGTCCAATTTACAATCTGTTTCAAGTTAGGTGGATGGAGGTGTCCACTACCTCAGTTCTTCCTTGTTTAGCAAATGCCCCAGGATCCAGCTATGTCCATCTTTATATAAAAACCTTTCTAAGAAAAACTGCTGCTCATTGGATGTTGCTTTTTTGTTTTTCACACCATTCTCTGTAAATTTTAGAGACTCTTGGGTGTGAAAATCCCAGGAGATCAGCAGTTTCTAAAATCCTCAAACCACCCCATCTGGCACCAACAATCGTTCCACAGTCAAAGTCACTTAGATCATATTTCTTTCCCATTCTGATGTTTGGTCTAAACAACAAATGAACCCCTTGACCATGTTTGCATGCTTTAATGCATTTGAGCTGCTGCCATATGATTGGCTAATAAAATATTTACATTAAGGAGGTGTACAGGTGTACCAGATAAAGTGGCCACTGAGGATGTATATGAAAACAAAAGGCTGACTAGAATACTTAAGTATTAAATGGTCATCTTTCCTACTAAATTATCTATAGAAGGTTCGTATTCACCTGCTCTACCTTGAAACCACTTGTCCTAAAATGAATAGAAAATATATTTCACCAGGCTCCTAAACTGTGGAGCTCAATACCCAAAACTTAAGGGATACAGACTCAGATGAGACTTTTCTTTTATCTAACATCTTTTTTTATCTTTTTTTTCCATTGTAAAGCATTGCCGACATGAAAAGTGCTCTATAAATTAGACATTATTCTTTAAGAATTTTTATTCAGGCACTTTTAAATCCTTTATTTCTGCCTCAGTGATATGATTGGTTGGTGCACTACCACACATCACCTATAGGGTCCATGCAGAGCAGTGAGTCACCAGAATGCTGTCTTGACTAGAGACTTTGTCTTATCTCGGGATAAGCTGAGCAAACTAGGGCTTTTCTCTTTGGAGTGAAAGAGGATGAGATAAGTTTTAAGAGGCATAGATCAAGTAGACAGCCAATGACTACCTCAGGGTGGAAATGGCTAATAAGAGGAGGCATAATTATAAGGTGATAGGAGGGAAGTTTAGGGGGAAATGTCAGAATTAAAAAAAAACAAAGGAAGTAGTCAATGTGCAGAATGCCCTGCCAGGGTTGATGGTAGAGGAAGATACATAAGGGACATTTAAGAGACTCTTAGACAAACATATGGATGATAGAAAAATTGGAGGGCTATGTAGGAGGGAAGAGTTAAGGCTTGCACAAAATCACAGTTGCATCTCAACATAAGGTGACTGACAGGACATGATAAAATATTGGTGGTTAGGGGGTGTGGAGGGTGGGTTAGTTAGTGGAGGTGTTGATCAGCCTTGCTACTTGGGGAAAGTAACTGTTTTTGATTCTGGTGGTGCTGGTGTAGATGCTATGTAGCCTCCTTGATGAGAATGGGACAAATAATTCATTAACATGGTGCATGGGATCCTTCATATGTTATTGGCCCCTTTTCGGCACATTTCTGCGTAAGTTTCCTTAATGGTGGGTAGGCTAGTGCCAGTGATGTGTTTGGCAGTTTTGTCTTGGGAGACTGAGCCATGTGTCTCGCAGTGAAGTGGCCGCAAGTCACAGGCACAATTTTAAGTTCTAGAGGTACTGCAGTGGGTTTTAATGGTATCAAACTGTTGAAGCCCCTCGGTCAGTGAGGTCAGAGGCCCAGTATCTGCGAGTCTGGGGCCACAGCTTAGAAGTTGGAGGTGGCTTGTCCTAGGCTTGGAGATCTGTGTGTGAGAGTGAGGGTTGGGAAAGCGATTTGTTTTGTTATTGGTTGTTGTATTTTGGTGGTGTGTTGTTCTGCTGAATATTGTGGGCATTCTATAATCGGATGGAATGTGTGGCAATATTTGATGGTTGACCCCAACACATAGAATGCAGAACTCACATAATAAACTTGATTCTGACAGTGTCTGTTAACAATACAATCCATGCTGACCACAGCATCCTCCCTGCTGGTCCCAGTTGCCTGTGTTTGGTCCATAACCCTCCATTTTACTATCCAAATGCCTCTTAAATGTTGCACTTGTACCCACCTCAACTACTTCCTCTGGTAGTTCAACTTATATCTAATCAATTACTTTCCAAGTGAAGTGACTGTTGCAAAGTAGGAAGCAAGAATGTCAATTTAAACACATCAATTATGGGCAAGCCTGAACATTCCCAACAATTTGGCTGGCACAGGAATAAATTACTGGCAAGAACCTTTGTCGTAAACACAAGAAATTCTGCAGATCAGGCCACATCCATGGAAAGGAATAAAGAGTCAACGTTTCACGCAGAGACCCTTTTCATGATCTGGTCATTAAATACTGTTCCCTTTTGGCATTTATTTTAATTTGTAAAGATCAACACTAGACTAGCATCTTATTTGTTTATCTAATACAAGCTCGTTTGTTCTGACAACTTTGTTCGTCCCATGACACACTACAAAGCAAATGTTGAATAGTGGCCCTTCATTCCTTTCTCTTTTCTGCACCTCCTCTGGTTCCCCTCATCTTTCCCTTTCTTCTATGGTCCACTGTCCTTTCCTAACAGATTCCTCCTCCTTCAGCCTTTCTACCTCATCCACCCACCATCCCCTTGCCTGGTCTCACCTATCACCTGACAGCTTGTACTCCTTCCCCTCTCCACACCCTTCTATTCTGATAGCTTCAGCCGAAAACATCTACTGTTCATTCTTTTCCATTGGTGCTCCCCGACTTGCTGAGCTCCTTCAGCATTTTGTGTGTCAACCACTAGTCATAGACCACAGCACAGAAAAATGCCACTGGCCCATCTTGACTGTGCCGATGAACTAGTTCCTTACCATGCTTCCTGCCACCACCTGCCCCAATCCCCTCACCTCCCAATCTTCTCCTAACCTTCCTTTAAGTGCAAGTGTCGTCATTCATACATACACAGACACAAACATGGCAGTAGGTCAGGGGAAACACACCCTGAAGAAGAGGTCTATTGAATCCTGGATTGATCTTGGGGGCAGCTGCTTTCTCCGCCGCGGGAGGTCAATGGAAAGATCATTGAACTGCTCCCGCTTGGTGACACTTTCACAACACCTACAAGATCAAAAGACCAATAAAACAAAACGTATTAGCAGTAATTACAACACAGTTTACCAATACACACACCAATGGAAAGAAATAAATGGAGGGCAATGTGGGAGGGAGGGTTAGATTGATCTTGGAGTAGGTTAAAAGGTTGGCACATTGTGGGATGAAGGGCCTGTATTGCTCTATGTTCTAAATAGGAGACCCAGAACTGTTTAGAAGTGCCTTGGGCAGTTGCAATAAGACTTCCCTAATTTTATAGGGCTAGGGGTTTTCTCTTTGGAGCGAAGGAAAATGAAAGGTGACTTGATAGGGATGTACATGGTGATAAGAGGCATAGATTGAATAGATAGCCAGAGATCCCCCCCCCCACCCCCCAACGACCCCAGGGCAGAAATGGCATAATTTTAAGGTGACTGAAGGAAAGTATGAGGAGGGGTGGAAGAATGTCAGAGGCCAGTTTCCTTTATTACATAGAGTGGCTGGTGCGCAGAATGCCTGGGGTGGCCGTAGAGGCAGATACATTAGAGACTCTTAGATAGGATGAAAAAAAATGGAAGGCTATTTGGGAGAGAAGGGTTTAGATTGATCTTGGAATAGACCATAAGACATAGGAGCAGAATTAGGCCATTTAGCCCATCAAGTCTGCTCCACAGAGTAGGTTAAAAAACATGGGCTGAAGGGCCATGTCCTAGTTTAAGTGATTGTTCCAGCTGATGCTGTAAACACCCCAACATTATCTAGGTTCTGTTTGGCAAATGTTGTACACCTCTATGGCTCTACACTAAAGAAAAGATGGATCTGTCATCTAGTTAAAGCGTGCAACCCCAGTTCTCCAACTCTCCCATCAAACCTCTCAACTGACGTACATTTTGCAACTGATTGTGTGCAGGACCTCAAACTCCACGTTGCAAATGACTGGGCAGGCATAGACCCTGGCAGCACCAGCCTCATGGCATACTCGAGCCGCAGGACTCTCATCGGCTGCCACTGGCTCATTCTTCCACGTTTTGTTCAGCTTCTCCATGTCCTCCTTCAGCTGGTCCAGGCACTGACTCAAGAACTCATGGGCATCCTAAACAGACCAAACCATGGGAAGAAGCAATCATGAACAGGAATGCAACGTGGCCACCTAGCCTGTCTTCAGCTCTCATGGCAAGCAGACCATCAGACTGTAAGACGGAGTCTGAGCCAAGCCAGACTCAGAGTTGTACAGCACAGAATCAGGCCCTTTGGCCCAATGCGTTCATGCTGACCCTTATGCCAATCTACACTGCTTCAATATACATTGTGTTTTAAAGGACAGCTTTCATATTTACAGTATTGTGCAAAAAGGCATACGCACGTATAGCTCAGCTACCCAAGACTTTTGTACAGTACTGTACTTGTCAACATGGAGCGGAGAGTGAGTTTGTAAACTTGGAGGGAGCAAACAATGTTGGCAATGGTGAGGGTGGGGGACAAGTGGCAGAGAAGGAGGGTGGTGGTGGTGGTGTGGGTGCAGACACACGCAGTCATGAGACACCAGGCAAGGCCAGTTGATTCGAAACAAGTGTGTGTGCGCGCATATACATATATATATACACACACACACACACACACCTCCCCCCCACCTCAGACTTTTGCACAGAACCGTATTTTTATTGGTTTTTAAAAAAATTGTGCTTAATGTGGTATTTTATGCTGCACTTGATCCGGAGTAACAACCATTTAATTTTCCCTTACTTTTGTGTACTGAAGAATACCAATAAACATTCAAATTTCATTGAATTTCAAATTTGTCCACATTAGATCTGTATTCTTCTATGCCTTTACTACGTAATCAACCTAAATATCTCTTGATTGAACACGAGGCTATGTAGATGTTAGAAATACAGAACAACACACACAAAATGCTGGAGGAACTCAACAGGTTAGGCAGCATCTATTGAGTGGAATAAACTATTGATGCTCCACAGCCGAGACCCTTTATCAGGACTGGAAAGGAAGGGGAAAGAAGCCAGAATAAGGTGTTGGTGGGGATGGGGGGTGGGGAGGAAGTAGTACAAGCTGGCAGATGATAGGTGAGACCAGGTGAGAGGGAAGGTGGGTTGGTGGCATTGGGGTAATGGTGAAAAGCTGGCAGGTGATAGGTGGAAGAGATAAAGGGCTGAAGAAAGGAGGAATCTGATAGACAGGAGAGTGGACCATGGGAGAAAGGGAAGGAGGAGGGGAAACGGAGGTGTTGGCCAGGTGAGGATAAGAGATTGATTGAGAGGGAAACCAGAATGATATATATGTACAATGTCTGAAATACATCTTATGGAAATGTTTGTTTGATGATGAACTTCAATTAAAAAAAATAAATTACAAAGAGAGGGAAACCAGAAAGGGGAATGGAAAAAGAGAGAATAGAGAGTGGGGGAGAACTTACTGGATGGGGGAGAAATCAATATTCCTGTCACCAGGTTGGAGGCTACCCAAATGTAGTATTGGGCATTGATCTTGCAAATGAGAGTGACCTCATTGCGGCAGTAGAGGAGGTCACAACCAACATGTCAGAATGGGAACAGGCAGTGGAATTAAAATGGGTAGCCACCAGAACATCTCACCTTTTGTGGTGGACAGAGTGAAGTTGGCACCCCACCACCCTCCTCCAATTTACATTGGGTCTCACTGATGTAGAGGAGACCACATCAAGAGCACTGGATCTCTTAACTGTATTTAACTCCACCATGCCCTCTGCAGTGAGTTGCAGATATCAACGAATTTCTGTGTAAAAAAATCCTCAGAAATCTTTAAAACTGTTTCTTCTCCCCTTAAAACTATGCCTACAGTATCATTAACCAGGATACAGGTTGCAAGACATTACAATCTAACTCTTCCCTCCTACATAGCCCTCCATTTTTCAACCATTCATGTGCCTAAGAGTCTCTTAAATGCCTCTAATGTATCTATGCGTGGAAAATACTTAGCCCTAGTACCTCCCCCACATTACCTTAAAACATGACATCGAACACTGAACACAGAAAATAGAACACTGCTGCACAGGACAGGCCCTTTGGGTCAACAATGTTGTGTCAACCTTTGAACCTACTCTAAGCTCAATCTAAACCTTCCCTCCCTTTATCTATCATCCTTGTGCCTATTTAGGAGTCTCATATGCCTCAAACATCTGTAACTGCTGGTTAGACAATCCAACCCAACGCTTAAAAATTCATATTTCACCCTCACACAAATATACATGTTCATTTTAATATTAGAATTGTTGATTGAAAAAGGGCCAAGTTCACACTATTGCAGCATTTCAAAGACATCTGTGCAGATACATGGATTGAAAAGGCTTAGAGGGATCTGGGACCAAACTAGGCAAATGGGATTAGCTCAGGTAGGCAACCAGATTGACATGGATGAGTGGACCAAAGGTCATAGTCTGCTCTGCCAGTCCATCATGGCTGACTTATTATCTCTCTCAACCCCATTCTCTTGCCTTCTCTCCATAACTTTTGATGCCTTAACTAATCAAGAACCCACCAACCTCCACTTTAAATACACCCAATGACTTGGCCTCCACAGCCATCTGTGGCATGGCAATGAATTTCACAGATTCACCACCCTCTGGTCCTAGACACTCTCACTATTGCAAACATCCTCTCCACATCCAAGGGTTCAATGAGATATCTCCTTATTCTTTATGCTCCAGTGAGTACAGGCCCAGAGCCATCAAACACTCCTCATATGTTAACTCTCTGGTCCCTCAAGCCTGCTGTATTTGGAGAAAGGTTTAGGGCCAAAAACCTAAATCAGGACTGACTGAGGAACTCAGTATCAAACACTGGCATGTAGGAGCACAAAGGGTGACTATATAGAGATGTATAAAATCACAAGGATCTATATTCTGAATGTATAGTCTTTTCCCCCCAGGGCTGCGAATCAAGATCTAGAGGCTCCCACTCGCCCTCAGTTAATGGCGTAAAATGGTTGGGAACCCCTGGAGGTGAGAAGGGAGATTTAATAGGAAACTAAAGGGGAACTTTTTCGTGCAGAAGGGTGGTCAGTAGTTAGAACACTGAACATTCCTAGACTGTTTGAAGGACTTTGTGGTTTGATATATAGTATTGAGTGTTACTCGCTTATTTTTTTGCCATTTACGTAATTTGATTCTTTTTTAAATGTTGGTTGCTTGATGTTTTCTTTGAACGGGCTTCATGTTGTTTCTTTGTTTCTTGGCTGTCTGTGGGAAGACGAATCTCAGCGTTGTACACTGCATACATAGAATAATGAATGTACTTTGAACCTTTGAGGAAGTGGTTGAGGCAGGTAAAGTATCATTTAGGAAGCACATGGATAGGTACAGGACATGGAGGCATGGGAAGTTAGCTGACTAGCTGAGTGGGCACAGTGGGCAGTTTGGGCCAAGGGCCTGTATCCTTGCTATAATGCTCTATGACTTTTTAAACCACCCTGTACATAGTTACTCATGGATGTTGTCTTAGGACTAGACTGTCAGATTAGCCATGAATTCGCTGGTTAATGGAATATCTGTCCTGATGAAGGATGTCAGCCTGAAATGTCAATTGTTCATTCCTTTCCACAGATGCTGTCTGACCTGCTGAGTTCCTCCTGCATTTTGTGTGTTACTCTGGGTTTCCAGCATCTGCAGAATCTCGTGTTCAGTATATAGAACAAGATTGCAGAAGTGGTTGAGGCAGGTGCATTAACATCAACTCCGACAGTTATATATAGGAAAGTTTAGAGGGATATATGACAAAGGCAGGCAATTAGGGCTAACTTAGCAAGAAATCTCGGTCAGTATGGACCAATTGGGCTGATGGACCTGTTTCTGTACTATGTAACTCTAAACCCAACACTGGAGATGTACACAACAACCCCCTCTAATGGCAGGTAAACTTACTGCATCACCTTCACTGACATCGGATTCAAAGCACAACAGCAGCTTGAGCAAGACTAGAAGACACTGGAGCAGAATTTGGCAATCTGGCCTATCTAGTCTGCCCCACCATTCCATCATGGCTGATTTATTATTTTTCTCAACCCCATTCTCCTTCCTTCTTCCCACAACCTTTGGCATCCTGAGTAATCAGCAGCCTATCAACTTCTGCTGTAAATATATCCAAAGACTTGGCCTCTACAGCTGTTTGTAGCAACAAATTCCACAAATTCATTACCCTCTAGCTAACAAAACTACTCCTCATCTCTGATCAAAAGGGATGTCTTTCTATTCTGAGGTTATGCCCTCAGGTCCCAGACTCTGCCACAACTGGAAACATTGATACATACTTTTAAGAATACAGTAACATTTAACAGAAGCCTGAACTGTGACAGCTACCAGACATTAGTTTGCTTTCCATCTTTGTGCAGCATTTCAATATTCTTACCAGTGCAATTCCTTGTTCTTTGCCAGTTTCTTCCTTTGCTTCAAGAATATAGCAATGAATGGATTGATAAGACAATAGAAAATTTCCCACCAAAAATTTAGTGATAAACAAGAGATTCTGAAGATGTTGGAAATCCAGAGCAACACACACCCCAAAGTGCTGGAGGAACTCAGCAGGTCAGGCAGCCTCTATGGATGGGAATAAATTGTCGACATTTCGAGCACAGACACTTTTGAATTATCTGGTCATTACATACTCTGCTCTTACTGGCCCCTCTATTACTTTTTAAAGATCAAGACTAGATCAACACCATGCTTGCTTATCTAATGCAAACACATTTTTTCCCCAACAACTCTGTTAGTCCCATGACATACTATAAAATTCCTAGCAATCCATAGGGACAGCACAGGAGGGTAGTGGTTAAGGTAACGCTGTATAGACGAGCTCGTGAGGAGTTTGTACACTCTCCACATGACCGTGTGAATTACCTCCAGGTGCTCTGGTGTCCTCATACATTCCAAAGACATACAGATTTGGCTTAGTGAATTGTGGCCTTGCTGTGTTGGTGCTGGAATTGTGGCAACAACTGCAGGTGACCCCCAGCGTATCACAAACAATGATACAAATGATGTACTTCACAGTACGCTTCAAAATACACAGGACATATGAAGCTAAACTTCAATCAATCTCTAGCAGATAGTGAAATGAGAGAGAGAACATTATCTAGTGGATAAGCCTTTGGGAATCAAAGACACTTTATCAATTCCCAGACCTCACCCAATTGTTTAATCATCACCTTTCCTGAGATATAGGAGCTTGAAAGCCTGGTTGAGCAGAATCACAAACAGCTTCATCCCTACTGTTAATCAGACTTTTGAATCAATCACCACTCTCACATCCCCTTCCCAGTGGTGCTGCACCTTCCCACACTCTTAATTCTACAGAACCTCTTCCATTATGGTCAATTAAGCATTTCTTAAGCACTACCTAGCTTTGCACCATTATTTTAGTGCTCACCATATTTGTTGTATTTAGTATTATATTGGGAAATTGGTCCAGTTAAAGTATCTTACATACCATACAGATCAATCCACTGCGACAGTGCACTGAGGTAGGACAAGGAAAAAAAAGTGACAGAATGCAGAAAAAACTGCAACAGAAATTCAGAGTAACACACACACACACACACAGAATTCCAGAGGAACACAGCAGGTCAGCCAGCATCTATGGAGAGGAATAGAGTCAACATTTTGGGTCAAGACTCTTCACCAGGACTCATGGTCTCAGTCTGAAATATCAACTGTTTTAATTTGTGAGCTTCAGACAGCCAAGGAATTTCATTGCACCCTGGCATATCTGACAAACTAATCCAAATCTCACTTTCCTTCATTTCCATTCCAACGCTGGTGTCATCCAAATCACTTAGAGATAAGCTTAGAGGCAACACAGAAACAAGCCTTCAGCCCATCTATTCTGTGGCGAACTGTTATTCCCCCTTGTCACATTAACCCGCACCTGGACCATAGCACTCTATACCCCTCTCATCCATGTACTTGCTTAAATTTCTCTTAAATGTTGAAATCAAATCTACATCCATCACTTCCGCTGGCAGCTCCCCCTAAGTGAAGATCTCCCCCCCCCCCAGGTTCCTCTTAAACCATGACCTTCAGCTCTCATCAGATCCAACCTCAGTGGAAACAAAGACTTTGTTCTAATTCCTCTTTGCCCCACATCCTACACAAGGGCTTTATCAATGATGGAAAGCAGACCATCCCAGCCTCTCAGTCCCGACAGCCGTGATCCTTACGTTCTGCACGTATCCCGAGAACCTCTCCGCAGTGGCTGATATGGCACTCTTCACCTTCTTCAGCAACTCCTTCTTTACCTCCAGGCTACAGTTATCCTTCTTCACCATGAGCTGGACAAACCGCCTGCCAAAGATCAAACACACAAAGGTCAGAGGTAGCTACACACCCACTCTCCCACAGAACAGACAGCATGAAAATACTGCTTCCCAAAGTTCAAAGTGAGTTTATCAATGCTGATATACAGTCAGTGGCCACTTAAAATATTAAGTACCTCCTGTACCTAATAAAGTGGCCACTGAGTGTACGTTCATGACTTTCTGCTGCTGTCCACTTCGAGGTGCAATGTGTTGTGTGTTCAGAAGCTCCTCAATACACCACTGTTGCAACACTTGATTATCTGAGTTACTGTCACCTTCCTGTCAGTTTGAACCAGTCTGGCCATTCTCCTCCAACCTCTGTCATTAGCAAGGAATGTGACCACAGAATGTTACTTGACTTTTAAAAAAAAAGTTTTTTGCACCATTGTTTGTGAACTCCAGAATCTGTTGTGCATGAAAATCCCAGATTAGCATTTTCTGAGATAATCAAACCAACCAATCTGGCACTAACAATCGTCTCCGGGTCAAAGCCACATAGACCACACTTGCTCCCCATTCTGATGTTTGGTCTGAATAACTGATCCTTTTGACCATGTCTGCATGCTTTTATGCACAGAGTTGCTGCCACGATGGGCTGATTAGATATTTGTATTAACAAGGTGTACAGCTATACCCAAAGAGATGGCCACTGAGTGCATAAAACCATATACTACCTTGAGATATTTTTTTTGTAAATGTCTGGAAGAAAAGTAAAGAAATACAATAGAACTAATGAAAAACTATACACAAAGATACGCTAACAAAGAAAAATCATACAAATTAAAAATAAATAATACTGAGGATGAGTTGTAGAGTCCTTGAAAGTCCATCTGTAGGTTGTGGAATCAGTTCAGAGTTGCAGTGAGTGAAGTTTTCCACGCTAGTTCAGAAGTCTGATGGTTGTAGGGTAATAACTATCCCTGGGGACTTGATGGTGTGGGATCCACGGCTCCTGTACCTCCTTCCAGATGGCAGCAGTGAGAAGAGAGCATGGCCAGGACAGTGGGGACACTTGATGGGATGCTGTTTTCATGCAGCAGGTCAGCACAACATAGTGGGCCGAAGGGCCTGTACTGCGCAGTATTGCTCCATGTTCTAACCCACACTCCACTGAGACGCAAGCAAGAAAAGGCCTCACGCTACTCCATATACACCCCAACCCTACCCAATACTGATTGGCAGAAATGTTGTATTCACAATCCCTGTTTCTTGAGAGCACGTGCATGGGCTGTGTTAGTGTGCACAATTTAAAAGTGAAATTAACACTTCTACAGAAAGTGTCAGTAACTTCTCAAAACTGCAAATTCACATCACAACATAGAACAGTGCAGACCCTTTGGCCCAATATGATGTGCTGGCCTTTTAACCTACCAATCTAACCCCCCCCCCCCCAACATAACCCCCTATTTTTCTTTCACTCATGTGCCAATCCAAGAGTCTAAGGTACCTCCCTTTACCACTACCCCCGACAGTGAATTCCACACACCTACCACTCTGTACAGAAGCTACTCTAATACACCCCCTATAGGTTCCTCCAATCACATTAAAATTGTGCCCTCTCATATTAGCCATTTCCACCCTGGGAAAGTCTCTGGCTGTCCACTCGATCTATGATTCTGATCTTCTCATACATCTCTATCAACTCACCTCGCATCCTCCTTTGCTGCAAAGAGAAAAGCCCTAACTTACTCATAACTCTAATCCAAACAGCATCCCAGTAAATCTCCTCTGCACCCTCTGTAAAGCTTTCACATCCTTCCTGTAATGAGGCAACCAGAACTGGACACAAACCAGGGTTTTATAAAGCTGCATTATTACCTCACAGCCTTTGACCTGAATACCCCGACTAATGAAAGCCAATATCATACACCTTCTTAACTATCCTATTAACCTGTGTGGCAACTTTGAGGGAATCTGAGGATGTGGACCCCAAGGTCCCTCTGGTCTTCCACACTAAGAATCCTGCCATTACCCTGTACTTTGACTTCAAGTTGTATCTGTAGATTTTTTTGATTCTTTCCCAGATGATCTGATCACACTGATCCGTATGGCTTAAGCTGTGCATTCCAGAGGAGGTTGGGGTATCTGAATAAATCTCCTCTGCACCCTCTCTAAAGCTTCCACATCCTTCTTATAATGAGGTGACCAGAAATGAACACACTACTCCAAGTGTGGTCTAGTCAGAGTCTCTCTAATGCAGACAACATCCTCTGCAACATCTATAAAACTTACACATTCTCATTCTTTCTATAACGAGATGAACAGAGCTGGACAGTTCAGAAATACTTACTTCAGTAGAGTATTTGCTGGGATCTTCCTCCAGGGGATTCCCTGCTTCAAAAGATCCATTGAGAGAGACTGAAGAGAAAACAGGGACTGCAGGATGGCATTCATATAACAGGTATTGCCAAGGTTTGAAAACCTGCCAACCAAAGCAGACAAATGCCATTAGACAGAGCAGAGATACAACATAGTATGGCACTTTGTCTCTTGAACCTGTTTGTTCAGTTATCGAGATAATTTTGTAGTTACTTGCTCATCAAGTGGCTAGGCAAAGCTGAAATGCCATCTACAAATTTGCTGATTATACTATTGTTGGCAAAATCTCAGATGGAGATGAGAGGGTGTACAGGAGTGAGGTATACCGGCTAGTTGAGTGGTGTCACAGCAACAACTTTGTAATCAACGTTAGTAAGACCAAACAGCAGATTGTGGACTTCAGAAAGAGTAAGACAAGGAAACACAAACCAATCCTCAGAGAGGGATCAGAGAGAATGAGTAATTTCAGACTCCTGGGTGTCAAGATCTCTGAGAATCCAACCTGGCCCCAACATATTGATGCAGCTAAAAAGAAGACAAGACAGTGGCTATATTTCATTAGGAGTTTGAGGAGATATTGGTCTGTCACCTAAAGCACTCAAACTTCTATACACGTTCCTTGGAGAGTATTCTGACAGGCTGCATCACCGACTGGTATGGGGGAGGGCCACTGCACAGGATCGAAAGAATAATGTTATAAATTAGTCATCTCCATCACAGCTGTAGCCTCCATAGTATCCAAGACACCTTCAGGGAGTGGTGCCTCAGAAAGATGGCATCCTTTATTAAGGGCCCCCATCAGCCAGGACATGTCCCTTTTCTGATCGTTACCATCAGGAAGGAGGTACAGAAGTCTGAAGGCACACACTCAGCTGTTCAGGAACAGATTCTTCCCCTCTGCCACCCAATCTCTAGATGGACCTTGAACCCATGAACAGTACCTGACCTTTTTAAAAATTTGTTTTTGCACTGTTTCTAATTTAACTATTTAATATGCATATATATATATACTTACTGTAATTCAATATTTTCTTTATCATGTATTGCGCTGTACCTCTGCCGCTAAGTTAACAAATTTCAAGACGTATGCCAGTGATATTAAACCTGACTCTGATCAAGTAACTGCTTTAAAATATTGAAAGACAACCTCTCCCACATTCACCTTTTATTTACTTTATTTAGAGATGCAGCACAATAACAGGCCTTCTGGGCCAATGAGCCCATGCCACCCAATTATACCCATGTGACCAATTAACCTACCGACCCATACCTCTTTGGAATGTGGTGTCGCACGTAGATAGGGTCCGAAAGAAAGCTTTTGCTACGTTACAAAATAAGTCAATATATTGAGTACAGGAGTTGGGATATTATGTTGGAAGTTATACAAGACATTGCTGAGGCCTAATTCGGAGTATCGCATGCTGTTTTGGTCACTATCTACAGGAAAAATGTAAACAAGGTTGAAAGAGTACAGATAAAATTCACAAGGATGTTGAAGAGTTTCAAGGACCTGAGTTATAAGATTGAATAGAACTGTACTCCTAAGATAGAGGCAGTTTTGATGGCGGCATGTAAAGTTACGTGGGGAATAGATAGGGTAAATAAAGCAGACTTCTTCCACTGAGGTTGGGTGGGACTACAATCAGAGGTCATGGGTTAAGGGTGAAAGGTGAAAAAGTTTAAAGGGAACTAAGGGGAAACATCTTCATTCAGAGTGCTGTGAGTGTGGAATGAGCTGCCAATACATGCCAGCTCAATTTCAATGTTTAAGAGAAGTCTGGATAGGTACATGGATGGGGTATGGAAGGCTATAGCCCCGAGCGCAGGTCGTTGGGAGTAGGCAGTTTAGGAGGTTTCAGCATGGACTAGACAGGCCAAACGGCACGTTTGTGTGCCACACTTCTCTTTGACTCTATGTGGAAGGAAACTGGAGCAGCAAGGAAACCCACACAGTTTCAGTGAGAACAGACCAACTCCTTACAGACAGCACCAGGAATTGAATCCGGGTTGCTGGTGCTGTTATCTTTTGTCATCAATATCACCAACGTGGATGACAATGCAGCAAACTGGATCAGCAAATTCAGGGATGATGCCAAAACTGGGGGTGCAGTGAAGAAGGCTATCAAAACTTACCGTGGGATCTGGACCAGATGGAAAAATGGAGATGGAATTTAATGCAGACAAGTGTGAGGTGTTGTTCTTAAGTAGGACTAACCAGGGTAGGTCTTACACGATGAGTGGTTTCTGTGCCTTAGTGTTCTATGACTATGTTATTGGACCACCCTAAACTTTGTTGTTTGATGTTCCTGAGATGATGCAGCAAGAATTCTGAGTTAAAAGCTGTCAAGAAAAGGTCTAGTTACTCTGCTGCACCAAACTGCAGCTGTCTTTATCACTTACTCTGTCAGTTTGCTTCACATACTCATCACACTGTGGAAAAAGCAGCCTCTCAGTTCCCTTTTATTTATTTTTCTTGCAAAGTGGACATCTTTCTTCATTATCCTCCATTTCCCAAAAGATTGCTCAACTTAACTGTAGGTGGGTAACATCAAAAAGGGGAACAAAACAAATAACAAAAACAAAATCACTCAATTACATGTGAGTGTAGAGGGTTGTAAGGCAAGATAAAGCTATTAAACAGGAAGTACTGTGCAGCACTTGGGCTGAGCAATCACTGCAGTGACACATAGAACAGTACACCACAGAAACAGGCCCTTCAGCCCACGATTTGGAGTACACTGAGCAGTTTTGGACCCTGATCCAAGAGAGGCTGAGCTGGTGTTCGAGAATGATCCCAGGAAAGAAAGGGTTAGAATATGAGAAGCATTTGATGGCTCTGGCCTGTACTCACGAGTTTAGAAGAATACAGGGCAATGTAACTGAAACCTACAAAATATTGAACGGCCTAGATATGGTGGAAGTGCAGTGGATGTTTTCTATAATGGGGGACTCCAGCATGAGAGAGCACTGCCTCAGAATAGAGGGATAGTCATTTAGAATAGAGATGAAAAGACATTTCTTTAGCCAGAGGGTGGTGTAGCTGTGGAATATATTGCCAAAGACAGCAGTGGAAACCAGGTCATTGAGTATATTTAAAGTGGTGATTAATAAGTTTTTGATTAGGAAGGGCATCAATGGTTACAGGGAGAAGGCAGGTGAATGGAATTGAGAGGGAAAGATAAATCAGCCATGAGCGAATGGCAGAGCAGACTCAATGTGCTGAAAGGCCTGATTCTGCTCCAGTGTCTTATGGTCTAATGCAAGCTTTGAATCTGACGACAGCTACAGTAGGCTTGTTTACCACTAGAGGGCGCTGTTGTCTGCCTCTCCAGTGACGGGATACTAAATCAGCCACAAAGGAATGGCAGAGCAAACACAACGGCCCAATTCTGCTCCCATGTCTAATGATCTACGGCAAACATTGAGAGATATGCTGCTCCCACAAAACACCAGTGACAGCAAGGTGCTAAGCAGGTCAAATCACAGGAGGAGTTTACTGCTGAACACAGAATGGAACATAAGTACCAACTGGTATTGGGTACTGGTGGAAAGATTTCTGTGGATAAGCCCGGACTGGTATTTTATAGTCTGAAATGTGTCATTCTAATTATACAAGTGCCCAGCAAGATTCAGTCCAGTACCATTGATCCCTTGATGGAATTCCCCAGAACCTTCCTTCTAGACTCTCATGAATCGATGGAGGGATGGGGGCAGGGCAGCGTAGCAGTTACTGTATTGCTTTACAGTGCCAGCCACCACTGATCGAAGTTTAATTTCTGCCTTTACCTGCAAGGAGCTTGTACGTTCTCCCTGCGACCTCATGGGTTTCCCCCAGCTGCTCCAGTTTGCTTCCCCATTCCAAAGACATCCCAGTTAGAGCTAGTAAGTGGTGCACATGCTAAGCTGGCGCCAGAAGCATGGCAACACTTGCAGGCAACCCCCAGCACATTCTCGGATTGTGTAAGTTCATTTCTTTGTAAGTTTCGAAGTACATATAATAAATAAAACGAACCTAAATCTTCTTCATTCACTCGACTGGATTGGAGAGCTTCAGTAACAAGAGAGCAGCTTGGGTTCAATTCCCACTGCTGTCAGTAAGGCATTTGTACCTTCTCCCTGAGTCCATTTGGGATTCCGCTGAGAGATCTGTCTCCCCCCGCCCCCCCCCCCCAACCATGTTGCAAAGACGGTCAGGCCAGGGTTAAGAAGTTGTGGGAATGCTATGTTTGCACTGGAAGCGTGGCGTGGCGTGGTCAAAATTTCTGTTACTGTGAACAGTTAAGTGAGTAGAAGATGAACTGATCTCCAAAAGTCATAAAGTTAAAGATGAAGCATTCTTTTCAACATTATAAGCAAGACTAGTGTACTATTTTTGTTTTGTACAATTACAGAGTGAAAAAAGGAAAGGAGCACCATGCAAAAGTTTGGGCACCCCAAGAGATTTAAGCTCTAAGATAACTTTTACCAAAGTCTCAGACCTTAATTAGCTTGTTAGGGCTATGGCTTGTTCACAAGCATTGTTAGGAAAGGCCAGGTGATATCAATTTTAAAGCTTTATAAATACCCTCACTCCTCAAACCTTGTCCCAACAATCAGCAGCCATGGGTTCCTCTAAGCCGCTGCCTAGCACTCTGAAAATTAAAATAAATGATGCCAACAAAGCAGGAGAAAGCTATAAGATAGCAAAGCGTTTTCAGGTAGCCGTTTCCTCAGTTTGTAATGTAATTAAGAAATGGCAGTTAATAGGAACGGTGCAGGTCAAGTTGAGGTCTGGAAAACCAAGAAAACTTTGAGAGAACTGCTCGTAGGATTGCTAGAAAGGCAAATCAAATCCTCCATTTGACTGCAAAAGACCTCAGGAAGACTTAGCAGACTCTGGAGTAGTGGTGTACTGTTCCACTGTGCAGCAACACCTGAACAAATACGACCTTCATGGAAGTCATGAGAAGAAAACCTTTCCTGCGTCCTCATCACAAAATTCAGCATCAGAAGTTTGCAAAGGAACATCTAAACAAGCCTGATGCATTTTGGAAACAAGTCCTGTGGACTGATGAAGTTAAAATAGAACTTTTTGGCCATAATGAGCAAAGGTATGTTTGGAGAAAAAAGGGTACAGAATTTCATGAAAGAACACCTCTCCAACTGTTAAGTATGGAGGTAGATCGATCATGCTTTGGGCTTGTGTTGCAGCCAGTGGCACTGGGTACATCTCACTGGTAGAGGGAAGAATGAATTCAATTAAATACCAGCAAATTCTGGAAGCACTGTCTGTAAAAAAAAAAGCTGAAGATGAAAAGAGGATGGCTTCTATAACAGGATACACACCTCAAAATCCACAATGGACTACCTCAAGAGGCACAAGCTGAAGGTTTTGCCATGGCCCTCACAGTCCCCCGACCTAAACGTCATTGAAAATCTGTGGATAGACCTCAAAAGAGCAGTGCATGCAAGACGACCCAGGAATCTCAGAACTAGATGCCTTTTGCAAGGAAGAATGGGCGAAAATCCCCCAAACAACAATTGAAAGACTCTTAGTTGGCTACAGAAAGCGTTTACAAGCTGTGATACTCGCCAAAGGGGGTATTACTAAGTAGTGACCATGCAGGGTGCCCAAACTTTTGCTTCGGGCCCTTTTCCTTTTTTGTTATTTTGAAACTGTAAAAGATAGAAATAAGAAAGTAATCTTTCTTAAAATATTAAAGAAATGTCTCATATTTAACTTTATGCCTTTTGGAAATCAGGTCATCTTTTACTCACAGTAACAGAAATTTTGACCAGGAGTGCCCAAACTTTTGCATGCCACTGTATGTAACAATTAAAAACTTCGCCATGGAAGGTCCAAGCCCAGCTGTGAAAGGAGGATTGGGCATGGGGCTAGCAGCACCATCCTGTAAAACCCCAGAGACCATAAGACGTAGGAAAAGAGGTACAGAATGTCAACAGAAACAGACCTGACATCTGGGAGAGGAAGGATCTTCAAAGATGGGCTACATCTCAGGACAACTGAAAAGACTGGTCCAGGACACAGGACTCCTGCAGAGCTGCTGTCAGCAGCCTATGCCTCAGTAGGGGTGATGGGCTTAAGAAGAAATGACAAATAAAACTAATCTCTCTGAATCAACAAGACCGGTCCCATCAGCAGAATGGCTGGTTCAGAGCTCCAGTAAAACAAAACACCAGAGGTGGGCCAGGTTCGTGCAGTTGACCAGGAGCCTGCCTCATTCCTTACCCTTGAAGCTGCTGTGGGAGCTGGGTTGGATGGGGCACCCGTGGTTTATTCCATCCCATGTAATCTTGATTTGGACGTAGTTTCTTCACCGACTGGGGTACGGGCTGAGGTAAAAGTCCCAGGTTTCTTTTTGCTGAGGAAAATTGACCCGAGAGGCCAGACCTGTCAGAAGCAAGTAAATTAAATAAGTCAACCCAACAACGTTTATCCTCTGTTACTGACCCCTCTTCTTTTATTACCTTTGTTCTCAATAGTTTAAAGTTCACAGTACGTGCAAAAGACTTAGGCACTCTAGATTTTTTATACGGTTTCAGATGGCATGCCATGCACAGAGTCCTGATATTAACATAATCAACACTGTCTGGGATTACCTGAAGCAAGCAAGACAGCCAAAGTTCTGCAGCAGAACTGTGGCAAGTTCTCTAAGATGCTTGGAACAACCAACCTATTTTATATATATATATATATCTCTATAAAAAACTGCATGACAGTGTAATTAAGAAAATTGATGCAGTTTTAAAGGCAAATGGTGGTCATAACAAATACTGATTTGATTTAGTTTTTTTTCTACTGTTCTTTATAGTAATGTTTTAGATATTCTCATTTCATTTTGAAAACATCTTTACCTTACAGAATTTTTCTTTTACATGTGCTTAATACCTTTGCACAGTATTGTATGTCACCATAAACTACCTTGAAACACATTTTTGCAAGATTTACAGAAAAATAAAGAAATACAATAGAATTTATGAAATACCATACATAACAAAAACTGAGGAAACAACCAATGTGCAAAAGATGACAAATCATGCAAATAATAATAAATACTAAGAACATGAGCTGCAGAGTCGATGAAAGTGAGCCTGTAGGTTGCGGGAACAGTTCAGAGTTGTGGAGAGTAAAATTATCCATGATGGTTCAGGAGTCTGGAGGTTATAGTGTAATAACTGTCCCCATAACTGGTTTTGTGGGACCCAATGCTCCTGTATCTCCTACCCAGTTGTAGGGGCAAGAGAGGAAGGCCTCTCTCATTTTTATTTTGGAGAACAACTCCAAAAAGGTCCCTGGTCTGGAATCTATCTTCCCTCGTCTCTTTGTGCCCACAACAAATATTGCTCATCCACCACTTGCTTGCAGACTAACACTGGCTTTTCATCTTACAATACCAAGTGTAAAGAGGGTTTCTTCTTTTTTGTTAACTAGCAGGAATGCTAATTTACTGATAACGAGAATGGTATTCCTTTGTAAACCAAATGGGGATTAATGTTCTTTCTTCTGAGTCTGTAAGCTTTTGTTGACGGGCTTTTGGGCAGATCGGCGCGAGGGGGTCGAGAGAGAGGACGCAATGCTCTAAGCTGGGCGAGGATCGGACCCCAAAGGGGGGTCCGAGGCCGGGAGATTCTCCGGGGGGGGGGGGGGGGGGGGATGAAGCTAGATGTGCTTGGTTGACCACTCGGAGGGTCCTGAGCTGTTTGGAGAGTCCGAGGAGTTCGGAGGGTCCTGAGCTGCGAGTCGAGGAGTTCGGAGGGGATCGAATGGTGGCCAGAAGACTTCAGAAATTGAGCTCCAACGGCTGAGCATGTAGTGGTTTGGACTTTGATAAGTTTGGCGCCTTTTCTTTAATTTTCTCTTCATATACACTGTATCGTTATTAATCACTTAGTTATAGTAACCTTTATAAATTGTACTCATTTAATCGCATATGGTGTACTGTCTGTTTTTGGGTGAGGCGGGGACCTCACACAGCATCCACACCAGCTGATTACCCAGTTTGGCGGGGCCGAAGGCTGCTCACCCTAGACGAGAACGAGCTGAGTGAGCCTGAGGCGACCCAGGGGGTTACACAAGACTATAAAAAAATTCATTCTAAACAAGCTTTTATAACCTAAAACATGTGCCTGGAGGCAGAGGGGTTAGGCTATATAGGGACAGGAGATATACATCCCAAAGTGGAAGAAATATTCTCAAGGAAAGACGACACAACCATGGCTAACAAGAGAACTCAAAGGCACCATAAAAGGGCAAATAGAGCAAAAATTAGTGGGAAGTTAGAGGATTGGGAAGTTTTTACAACCCAACAGGAGGCATTTAAATAAGTCATTAAGAAGGTAAAGATGGAATACGAAAGTAATAGCCAATAATATTAAAGATGATAGCAAAAGTTTCTTCAGATACAAGTGCAAAAGAGAGGAGAGAGTGGATATCAGACCCCTGGAAAACAATGCTGGAGAGGTAATAACAGGGGACAACAAAATGGCGGACGAACTGAATAAGTATTTTGCATTAGTCTTCACTGTGGAAGACTCCAGCAGCATGGTGGAAGTTCCAGGTGTCGGGGGCATAAAGTGAGTGAAGTTACCATAACTTGAGAAAAGGTTCTTGGGAAATTGAAAGGTTTGAAGGTAGATAAGTCACCTGGACCAGATGGGTACACCCCAGAGATCTGAAAGAGATGGCTGAAGAGATTGTGGATGCATTAGTAATGATCTTTCTAGAATCACTAGATTCTGGAAGACTGGAAAATTGCAAATGGCACTCTACTCTTCAAGAAGGGAAAGAAACAGAAGAATAAAACTATAGGCTGGTTAGTCTGACCTCAGTGGTTGGGACGATGTTGGAGTTGAATATCAAGGATGAGGTCTCAGGGTACTTGAAGGCACATGATAAAGTAGGACGTTGTCAGCATGGTTTCCTTTGGGGAAAATCTTGCCTGACGAATCTGTTGGAATTCTTTGGAGTATTAACAAGCAGGATAGACAAAGCAGAATCAGTTGATGTTGTGTACTTGGATTTTCAGAAGGCCTCTGAAAAGATGCCACACATGAGGCTGCTCAACAAGCTACGAATCCATGGTATTGGAAAGATTCCAGCATGGATAAAGCAGAGGAGAAAAAGCATTCAATAGATAAATTCCTGGGGTTGGACTGGATTTACCACTGGTTACTAGAGGAAGTAAGGGAAGATGTTGCTGGCCACAGGAGTATTGCCAGAGAACTAAGTGACAAGTGCTGTCCATTCTTCAAGAAAGGTAATAGAACAGTCCTAGGGATTTATAAACCAGTTAATTTTATGACAGTAGTGGGCAAACTATTCGAGACAATTCTTTGGGACATGACTTACAAGCATTTGGAGAAACACTGTGTTATTAGGCAGAGCCAGCGTGGCCTTGTGAGGAACGTGTCATGCCTCACAAGTTCAATTGAGTTGCTTGAGGGATTGACAAAACAAATTGATGAAGCTAGAGCAGCAGATGTGGTGCTTATGGATTTTAGTAAGGCTCCCTGTGGTAAGTTCATCTAGAAGGTCAGAAGAATGGAACCAAAGGAAACTTATCTGTGTGGATTTGGAATTGACTCCTCAGAAAGCAAAGGGTGGTAGCAGATGGGAGTGTATTCTGCCTGGATTTGTTGACTAGTAGTGTTCCACAGGGATCTGTTCAGGGATCCCTGCTCTTTGTGATTTTTATAAATAACTTGGATGAAGAAATGGAAGGATATATTAGTAAGTTTGCAGATGACAGAAAGTTGGTGGTGCTGTGGATAGTTTAAAACATTACAACAGGACATTGATAGGATAAAGTGACAGGCTGAGTGGAGAAGTGGCAGATGGAGGTAAACCTGGAAAAGTATGAAGTGATTCATTTTTATTTTTAAGATTAAACTTGAAGGCGGAGTGCAAAGTTAATGGCAGGATTCTTAGAAGTTTGGAGGGGCAGAAGGGCCCTGGTGTCCATCAATCGCTTGAAGTAGCTGTGCAAGTTGATAGGGTGGTTAAGAAGATGATGGCGTGCTGGCCTTCATTAGTCAAAGGACTGAGTTTAAGAACTGTGGAGAAGTCATGTTGCAGTTATATAAAACTCTGAATAGATCACACTTGGAAGTATTAACCAGTTCTACAGAGGGTGCAGAGGATATTTACCAGGATGCTTCCTGGATTAGACAGCATATCTCACGAGGACAGAGTGAGCAAGCTTGGTCATTTCCACTTGGAGCGAAGGTGCTGACTCAATAGCGATACACAAGTGGCAGAGACAGAGGGGACAGCCAAAACCTTTATCCCAGGCAACTATGGACAATACTTGAGGACATCCGTTTA
Source organism: Hypanus sabinus (assembly GCF_030144855.1). Classification (NCBI taxonomy): domain Eukaryota; kingdom Metazoa; phylum Chordata; class Chondrichthyes; order Myliobatiformes; family Dasyatidae; genus Hypanus; species Hypanus sabinus. The sequence continues at coordinate 81,714,995 of NC_082709.1, forward strand.
GGGTGAGTGGTGGAAGGTTTTATGGGAGATGTCAGAGGTTGGCCGTTTGTAAACACAAAGTGGTGATGCCTGGAATGCAGTGTTGAATGGTGGTAGAGGCTGATAAAATAGGGACATTTAAAGGGCTCTTTTACAGCCACATACATTGATGAAAGGAAAATGGAGGGTTATGGACTATTCAGGAGGGAAGATGATAAAGTAGGTTATATACAGTAGGTCGGCACAACATTGAGGGTTGGAGGATCATACTGTGCTGCCTGACAGTGGAAGAAGATGGAGATAAGAGTGGAAAGGGCGCAGCAGTTAGCGTAATGTTATTACAGCGCCAGCGACCCAGGTACAATTTCCACTGCTATTTGTCTGATCTCCTCATGACTGTGGATTTCCTTTGGGTGCTCCAGTTTCCTTCCACATTCCAAAGATGTACAAGTTAGTTAGTTTATTGGTTGCATGGGTGTAATTGGGTATCGCAGGCTTTTTGGGCCGGAAGAGCCTGTTACAGAGCTGTATCTCTAAATAAGAAAGTAAAATGGCTCCAGATGGGTTGATAACTCCTTTTGTGGCTAAAATCTGTTTGATAATAGAGCCTGTAAAACATCCTCATTGGAGTTTGAGAAGATTTGGTATGTCATCAAAGACTCTGGCAAAGAGCTTTCTTGCCCTCTGCCATCAGATTTCTGAACAGTCCATAAACCCAAGGACACTATCTCATTATTTTAATCTTTTTGCACTTTTTTTAATGAATATGTATTCTTATTGTTATTTAGAGTATTTTGTAAGCATCGCCAGAAAACAACAAATTTCTTGACATGTCACTGATAATTAATTGGATTCTGATAATAGCTCCTGTACAGCACCCTCAACTACCACCTTAAAGAGGCAATTTGTTGTTAATTGCTGATTACCGTAGATTCCGGACTACAGAGCGCACCTGATTAAAAGCTGCACGCTCTAATTTTAGAAAGAAAATCAATTTTGTACTTGTACAGGCCGCACCGGATTTTAAGCCGCAGGTGTCCCACGTTGTTATATGAGATATTTACACAGAAAGATAACACACGTGAGGATTTTTTAACTTTTAATTAAATCTGTATGGTAACATAAACAAGTACATATTGCAAATGCTTTTTTTCGAACAGTGCCTGTAACACAGCTACTTTTGAATATACATACGTATCGGTAACACACAAATTACGTTGCGTATACTTTTTTACTGAACAGTGCACGAACAACATTCCAATATCTCCTAACGACTGGTAAAAAAAATATATATACTGCAGCCTACCAGGAAAAGTTATTGATCGCCTTCTTCATCTTCCTCCTGCGCACAAAAACCATCAAAGTCCTTCAGTGTCCGACGTCAAACGTCAAAGGTACTTCATCCATATTTATGATATCATCTGGCCCGATGGAATTCTCCGCTATCTTTGTTTGAGTGAATGTGCGGAAGTTAGCAAGTTGTTCCTCGTGGACGGGAGGGAGCTGCTGACACAGAGTCGTGCGTACCCTGACGGACAGGGCTTTTCGTCTCATAAATCTAAAACACCACGATGGCCCACCTCTAAAATCTTCGATTTTCATTTTGGTGGCGATTGCTTTAGCCTTCAGTCTGATCTGCACGGTGGAAACACCGCGGCCACCTGCTCTCTGTGCGTTAACCCAGTCTTCAAGAAAGTTTTCAAGTTCGGGCTATCTGCTATGATTACCTCTGAAAGCTTTTGTCGTCTTTTTGCATTGACTCAGTTCTTCACACTGGCGTCTCCACCGTCTCACCATTGATTCATTTATGCCAAGATTATGTGCAGCAGCTCGATTTTCTTCTTCAACCGCCAGATCGATCGCCTTTAACTTAAAAGCTGCATCATATGCTTTTCTTCGAATGTTTTCCATGTTGATGAGGGTGAGTACAAATGACTGATTTACAATAACTTAATTGTGAAAGTGCGCTTGATTTATCGTACAATTTCATTGGACCTCTGTGAACTACTCATCAATTTTATTGGTCTACTGTTACGAGGCAAAATGTTTTTGGCGGCACGAAAAAGAAATGCATTAGCTGCACCGTAGTATAGGCCGCAGTGTTCAAAGTGTGGGAAAAAAGTAGCGGCTTATAGTCCGGAATTTACGGTAATAACCAACACTGATTATTGTTAATTCACCCGTTTTCCCTGGTTGTATCGTCAATGTCAGCTTTCATATCCAGAGTCATTGAGCAATGTTTCGGGCCTTCTCAGCCCCACTTGTCCAAGCCGGCCAAGACTCCCATCCAAGCCAGTCCCATTTACCCACATGTGGCCTATATCCCTTTAAACTCTTCTTATCCACATATCTTCTAAACACCCACCTCAACCACTTCCTCAAGCAGCTCCTTCCTATACTGACAACCCCTGTGAAAAAGTTACTCCTCAGGTTCCTATTAAATCTCTCCTCTTTTTTAAACCTGTTGCCTGTAAACCTTAGTTCCCCAGCCCTGGAAAAAAGACTGCATTCCACCTGATCTCTACCTCTCGAGCCTTTTATTCAACCTCATAGGTGACAGGACTCAATCCAGTACCATCGTCACCATGCTGCTGTACCAGAGCAATACAAGTACCAGTGGGAAAACGTGCAGTCAAGTAATCATACATTTTAGCCCTCACACACCCTCTGTAAAGGATTTCAGACAAAACTACAAGATGTCCCATCTAGTCTGCCGAGCAGGCGTGTACAGGTTTATTCAGTGCCAGCAGTTTCGGATAAAACATGCTTCACATCCAACAGACTTGATGTATGATTTCACCCAGGGCTACAAAATGCCTCAGCAAATAGTTAACAAAGCAAAACAAATACAGATGGGTCTAAGTGGCAGAAGCCCCCGGCAAGGCTTACCTGTCCAAGAATGAGTTTCCTGCGGAGTAATCCTTAGAAGAGGCTCGACTTCCATAGAAGGACTGGAGTGGCATCAGACCTGCAAGAGGAAGAAAGATGCTGAAGTGCAGAGTTTGAGTCGGGAGTCAGCTGGAGACGCTCATGGAGTGAGTACCGTTTTGGATTCGCTCCATAACTTTTACTTTTTTTAACCTTTGATCACCCTTATTCAGCTTATTTTTACCTATACTGAAAGTTTCTTTATTCTTTTTTTTTGGATTTACTGCCAAGCGTTTGTTGTGAACTTTTGATGATATGCAAACAGAAATGTCTCTCAGGTCTAAGGGACGGGATCCCGGATGTAATCCGAACGGTAACGGAAAAAAGCAGGCTCCGACACAACAAACACCATTAACTTTTGAATTGTTTATGGAGGTTTTGAATCAAAAATTTGCTGAACTACAACAATTTTTTAAAGAAGATATAAAGGCTTTTCAAGAGTACATGGTTAAGATGGATTTAGTAATTAAACAGCAACAAGCTCTTATTGCGTCTCTGCAAGAAGAAGCTCGGAAGCGAGATTTGACTATTGGAAAACTGCAACAGGATTTAATTTCGACCATTAAGCTGATGGAAGCCCTTAAAGCCAAGAGTGACGATTTTGAGAATCGCTCCAGAAGACAGAAGGTACGTATACTTGGTCTTCCAGATGGCATAGAAAAAGATGACCCTTCGAAATATTTTGCTCAACTTTTAAAAGAAGCGTTTCCGACAATTTTCCCGAATAACCCCCCTTTATTGGATCGGGCACATAGAATTCGGCGTCGATCACCGAGTGTTACAGACAAACCTTCGCTGATAATTGTCCGGTTCCATTATGTACATGACAAAGAACAAGTTATAAGAGCAGCTCGTCGACTAGGAATGATTAAAATCAAAGATTTTTCCTTCCGCCTGACTGAAGATTTTAGTTCAGATCTTTTAAAAAGAAGGCTTCTTTTTAAACCTTTGATGGCTGAATGTTATGAGAAAAATCTGAAACCTGCGCTTCTATACCCTGCGAAGCTTCGAATTTCTCCGTCGAATGCTCCACGACAAGTTTTCCTTTCAACTTCAGAAGTGAGAAAATATCTGGAGGAGAACTTCCCTACTGCTACAGACACCAGTCTTTAATAAATGAATGATTCTGATCGTATAAGATGGTTCTCGATCTCTTAAACCAGAATTATAATCTGGTTATTGGTGTAGGTTCATCCTACACTTTATACTCAAGTTAAAGTGTGTTTGCGTCATGTTAATTGTTTTGCCTTATACACTTTAATCATTTAACTACATACTTGTCTATTAACTTTGTTCCTTCGAAGGTATATTTTTAATTCTTTGAAGGTAAATTTTTCCTTGATTAAGATGGTGGTTTTTTGGAAAAGATTTTTGGTTTTGCTTAAGATGGCATTATGTTTATATTTTTCGTGTTTCTTCTAGACAAGGCATCGCTTATCTCAGTTTAAATATTTTTTGTTTTGTCTGGGCCAGAGCCCGAGTTATAATTGTTTTTAGTGATTATATTTTTATTCTTTTTACAACTAACTATACTTAGAAATATGGTTTTTATTATAGCGATTTTATTTTTAAAGTCGGGGTGATTCTTTTACATATATCCTTTTTATATGGAGTGTTCTTCAGCTGACATGGGGGTAGGATTAGTCTTACTTTTTCTCTTTTTAAGTTATATTTTGGCTTTTTCTCGGGGGGTGGGGGGATGGTCTGTTTTCTAATTCTATTTTTTTTGTACCAGTTTGTGTTAGTTTTTTTATTCAGGCTGTTTTTGAACTTCAAATATGTCTGTGTTGTCGTCACTTCCGGGTCTTCTCACTACTTTTGTTCCTCTTCCGGGTGCATGAGTTTATAAGTTGGTTAACCCTTTCTATACCAAAGGTTGATTATAGAATTATGGCTCAGACCATTAATTTTGTGTCTTGGAATACTAATGGTTTAAATCATCCAATTAAACGAAAGAAGATTTTCAAAATATTCCAAAGACTTAATGCTCATATCATTTTTGTACAAGAAACTCATGTGAGGAGGGAGGACAAATTTCGTTTTTTTAGATTTTGGCGGGGTCAACAGTATCATGCAAATTCGAATGCTAAAGTAAAAGGAGTTTCAATTTTTATTGACTCCTCTATTTCATTTGTTCAACATGATATTTTTTCGGATCCGAATGGCAGATTTTTGTTAATTACGGGTTTACTTTGTAATAAAAAGGTTGCTTTGGTTAATGTTTATGCTCCAAATGTGGATTGTCCTGACTTTTTTAAGTCTTTATTTACTTCTTTACCCAATCTAAACGAATATAAGTTAATAATGGGTGGTGACTTTAATTGTTGTTTAAATCCTCTGATGGATAAATCTTTATCTATTCAGACTTTACCTAATAAGTCGGCCACTTGTATTAACTCCTTTTTGACTGACAATGGAGTTTTTGATGTTTGGAGATTTTGGCATTCTAATGACAAAGAGTTTTCTTTTTTCTCACATGTTTATCACTCTTATTCAAGAATTGATTATTTTTTTGTAGACTCTTGTTTTATTCCATTGGTAATCGGTTGTAACTATGATATTATAGCTATCTCTGATCATGCTCCGTTATTACTTTCTATGAAATTTACGGATACAGCTTTTAATGCTAGACAATGGCGATTTGACTCTACCTTGTTGCAAGACTCTGACTTTATTAAATTTATGGAGGAGCAGATCGACTTCTTCTTCTCAACTAATTCTACAGATGATATCTCCTGCGGAACACTTTGGGACACTTTTAAAGCTTATATACGTGGACAGATTATTTCTTATTTTGTTGGTTTGAGGAAATGTATCAAGATGGAAACTCTTTTATTGGTTGATAAAATTAAAGAGATTGATAAGAAATATTCGATTGCTCCTAGTAAGGAGCTTTACAAACAAAGGGTTGAACTTCAAATGGAACATAGTTTATTACTTACATCCTCGATTGAAAATCAATTAATGAAAACTAAATCTGATTTTTATATACATAGTGATAAATCTGGTAAACTGTTAGCTAGTCAATTGAAGAATGCTCTGGTTAAACGTCAAATCACTAAGATTGGTCAGCAGAATGGGAATCTGACAGTTAATCATGATGAGATAAATAAGGCATTTCAAGATTTCTATACCTCCCTGTATCAATCTGAATTTCCTCAAGATTATAATACCATGTCTGATTTTCTGGGGAAATTAAATTTTCCAAGGTTATCATCTGATGATCTTTTGATATTGGATACTCCTATTACGGATGTAGAAATTAAAGGGGCTATTTCCTCAATGAATTCTGGGAAAGCACCGGGTCCAGATGGTTATACAGTTGAATTTTTAAAATTTTTTTCCGCTACTCTTTCCCCTTGGTTAGGTAAGGTTTTTGAGGAGGCCATTAGATTAGGGAATTTGCCACAATCTTTTTATAGAGCTTCCATTTCTCTAATATTGAAGAAAGATAAAGACCCTACTAATTGTGCTTCTTATAGACCTATATCTTTATTGAATGTAGACTCCAAGATTTTTTCTAAGTTACTGGCATCTAGATTGGAGAAGGTATTACCCAAAATTATTTCAGATGATCAAACTGGCTTTATTAAAAATCGTTATTCTTTTTTTAACATTAGGAGATTGTTGAATATTGTTTATACTCCCTCACATGATACTTCAGAATGCGTGATTTCATTAGATGCGGAGAAAGCATTTGACAGAGTTGAATGGCCTTACTTATTTAATGTGTTGGAGAAGTTTAATTTTAGTCCGATATTTATATCATGGATTAAATTGATTTATCATACTCCAGTAGCCTCAGTGGTTACCAATAATCAAAGATCTCCCTTTTTTCGCCTATTTCGGGGCACTAGACAGGGATGTCCTCTTAGTCCATTACTATTTAACATTGCCTTAGAACCTTTGGCAATTGCCATCAGACAATCACAGGATATTTTGGGTATTAATCGTGGGACAGATATTCATAAGTTATCTTTGTATGCAGATGATTTATTACTATTCATTTCTAACCCGGAGAAATCCATTCCAGCAGTTTTATCATTATTGGCTCAATTTAGTGAGTTTTCTGGGTATAAGTTAAATCTTAATAAAAGTGAATTGTTTCCATTAAATAAACGGGTCCCAATTTATGGAAATTTACCCTTTAAATTAGTTAATGACTCTTTTACTTATTTAGGGATCAAAATCACAAAGAACCATAAAGATTTGTTTGGATTTAATTTTTTACCCTTAATTGATCAGATTAAAGGTTTGTTTACTAAGTGGTCACCTTTGTCTCTATCTCTAATAGGTAGGATTAATGCTATTAAGATGGTTATTTTACCTAAGTTTTTATATATTTTTCAAGCGATACCAATTTTTATCCCGAAATCTTTTTTTACTAATGTTGACTCTAAAATTTCTTCATATATATGGCAGTATAAAAATCCCAGGTTAGGTAAAACATATTTACAGAAGACAAAAAAGGAAGGCGGGTTAGCATTACCTAATTTCAGATTTTACTATTGGGCAGTTAATATTAGATATTTGTTATGCTGGTTGAAAGATGGGGGTGGATCTTTTGGCCCTTGTTGGGTGAGTTTAGAAACTAAATCGGTATCAGCTTATGCTCTGGGTTCTATTTTAGGGACTTCTCTCCCTTTTGCTCTTTCTAAATTGCCGAAACGAATTGACAACCCGATAGTTAAACATACATTGCGTATATGGTTTCAATTTTGGAGATTTTTTGGGTTGACTCAATTCGTTTTAAATAGTCCTATTGTATCTAATTGTTTTTTTCACCCTTCCATTATAGATCAAGCTTATTCAGCTTGGAAAACTAAGGGATTATTAAGATTTTCTGATTTATTTTTAGATAATTGTTTCATGTCTTTTGAACAATTATCCAACAGATATAACTTGCCGAGATTTCATTTTTTTAGATATTTACAGATTAGACATTTTTTAAGTTCTGTACTCTCTACGTTTCCAAATTTTGTGCCTTCAGATACTTTGGAGAGTTTATTTGAATTAGACCCTTTTCAAAAAGGGCTTATTTCAAAACTTTATAATATAATTATGAAGATACGTTCAGAGCCCCTTTATAAGACTAAACAGGATTGGGAAAGAGAGCTTAGTTTTAGTATTTCTAGTGAGAATTGGGATAGAATTCTTCAATTAGTTAATACATCATCGTTATGTGCCAAACATTCACTAATACAATTTAAGGTTGTACATAGGGCCCATATGTCCAAGGATAAATTAGCTCATTTTTACTCTCATATAAGTCCTATTTGTGATAGATGTCATTCTGAAATTGCGTCTTTAACTCACATGTTTTGGTCATGTTCATTTTTGGAGAAATATTGGAAAGATATTTTTGATATTATTTCTGCGGTTTTGAATATTGATTTACAACCTCATCCTATTACCGCAATTTTTGGTTTATGAATGTTAGATTCACAGCATTTATCTTCTTCAGCCCGTCGAATGATTGCATTTCTAACTCTGATGGCTAGAAGATCTATATTGTTGAATTGGAAAGAAATTGATCCTCCCACTGTATTTAATTGGTTCTCTCAAACTATGTTATGTTTAAATTTAGAAAAAATTAGAAGTGGTACTTTTGAGACTTCTATTAAATTTGAAAAGTTATGGAGACCATTTATTCAACATTTTCATATGATGTAATATGACCCTGTGCCAAGTACATTTGATTTCCCAGCTTTTAGCTTATGTATTTTGAGAGGACCGGAAGTGACGGCATTGATGAATACTTATTTTTGTGAGATATTATAAACAGCCCACTTTTTTTTTCCTTCTCTTTTGTTTTTTTTCTTTTATATTACTTATTAGTTATAGTTATTAGATTAGATTAGTTAGTTTTGCATTATATAAATTTTTTTTTGTTTTTTTTTTCTTTTTTGTTTTTTTATATTATACATTATGAAATATTTAGATTTACTATGTCCATACATATATCTTATGGCTTATGTCTTGGTAAACTCATTTATATTGTAACTATTATGTATGTTTTTTTTTCATATGTAATGGAATGTGTATGTTGGTAATTTCTTTATCAATATATCATCTGTATTCTGTCTATATTACTAATATTAATAAAAAGATTTAGAAAGAAAGAAAAAAGAGTTTGAGTCCACTGGACTGCATCAACCCATCTGGAGGAATTCTATTTTCTTATTTAGAGATACAACACCGTAACAGGCTCTTCCGGCCCAACAAGCCCGCGACCAATAAACTAACTAATTTGTACATCTTTGGAACGTGTAAGGAAACTGGAGCACCCGGAGGAAACCCACACAGTCACACTGAAAACAGACACACTACTCGCTGATAGCGGTGGGAATTGAACCTGGGTCACTGGCGCTGAAATAACATTACACTAATTGCTGCGCCCTTTTCCACTTTTATCTCCACCTTCTTTCCCTGTGAGGCAGCATCTATGGAGTGTAATAAACAGTCGACATTTCTGGCTGAGAAGGAAGGGGGAAGAAGCCACAATACAATGAAGAGTCTCGGCCCAAAATGTCGAATGATTATTCCCCTCCATAGATGCTGCCTGATCTGCTGAGTTCCTCCAGCATTTTGTGTGTGTTGCTCCATGTTTCTACTACCTGCAGAATCTCTTGTGCTTATAGTTTTTGAGCTAGCAGAACACCAAGAGCAAAATCAGTTTTCTGCACTTCAAATCTGAGGAACCTTGTTTGCTCGGAGCCTTAGAAATAGTGGAATGGGGGAATGAAGACACCATGGACCAATCTTAAGAGTTGGTTCAAACAAAGAAAATACCCACCAGAACTCCTGTTCTCTTCAACTTGCTTCAGGCTTAGCTGCTTTTCACGGCAGAATTTCCGACCAGAGTCTCCACTTGCCTTATTGTTGCTGTAACAACAAATTTTTATTAATAAAAAGATCAGTTTATATCCACATTAGCCCCACTGAACACCGAAACCAGATACAGCTGTCAAAGTTACAGTCATTTGCAGACGTACAGGTGCAATGGAAAACTTACTTATAGCATGTGCACAAGGTCAACGGGACTGGGTAGAATAACAATTCAGCGTGAACTTGAAGGACCAAAAGGCCTGTTTTCCATTGAAACCTATGTTATATTGAAAGGCCTAGATTTAGTGGACATGCAGAGGATGTTTCTTATAGTGGCGGAGTCTTGGACCAGAGTCTCATAGTTGAAGCAAGTTCCTTTAGAACAGAGATGAGAAAGAATTCCTTTAACCAGAGGGTGGTGAATCTGTAGAATTCAATGCCACAGACAGCTGTGAAGGCCAAGTCATTGGGTATATTTAAAAACAGAGGTCGATACATTCTTGATTAGTAAGGGTGTCAAAGCTTACAGGGAGAAGTAGAAAGGGGTTGAGAGGGATAAGTCAGCCAAGATGGAATGGAGGAGCAGACTCAACTGGTCAAATGGCCTCATTCTGCTCCAATGTCTTAGGGTCTTATGGAAACATGTCCCTGTCCTGTGATCTTTGAGATAGAGTTGATTTATAATTTAGCTCTAGATATATCCATACTCATGTCATTCTACAGATGCACAGTAGAGAGCATCTTAAAAAGCTGTATCACTGCTTGGTGTGGAAGCCACTGCAGCAGACAGGAAGACTACAAGAAATGTTCAAAACTGCCCAACGCATCACTGGCACCAACCTCTCTGCCATCAGACATATATAAAAAAAGGTGCCAGAAAAAGGTCAGTGTTATCATGAAGGATCCCACACACCATGCCAATGGACTGTTTGTCCCAATCCCATTAGGAAGGAGGCTACTTAGCATCTGCACCAGAACCACGAGACTCAAAAATAGCGACTTTCCCCAAGCAGCAAGGCTGATCCACACCTCAACACACTAACTCCACCACTAATTCATTATTTCCTGTCAGTCACATTAGCAACACTTTATGGACATACAATCAATGTATACAAGGTATTTTATGTATTCATATTTATTATGTGATCATTATTATTTTGTTATGTATTATTAACAATTATTTTGTTCTCCTTATACTTATGTAGAGGAAATAACATTGAACAATTTTGAATCTTAATCATAACCCAGTGTAAAACAGTATAATGCATCTTTCTCTGACCTGGGCTATTTCATTCCTATGTTAAGATACAGCCTCAATTGCTTCAGAGTTCCTGTGGGTACTGACCTGGAAGCATCATTCTCTTTAGGATAATCTTCAGTCAGCTCCAAGTCTGGGGAAAGCATCCTCTTTCTTTTCTCACTCCTTTAATAACAATATTGACAGGATTAATATATCAAATTCACTAAAAATTATGGTGCAAAACATTTGGAGAGATATCAGAAAGACACCCATAAACTGAGTGGCTTCACTACTGGAAGCATTCCTGACTGTCCTGCCTCCCTGGTAAAGAATATAGAACAGTGCACCACAGGAACATGCCCTTCAGCTCACAATAGTGTGCAAAACCAACTAAATCAGTAATCAAATGGCTAACTAATCTCTTCTGCTGATATAATGTCCATACATGTTGGGTCAGAAGGGTGTGCGTGTGTGCACGCAAGCAAATAAATAAGGACTTGGGAAGATTAGGAGAATTTTCTATGGTCAGGTTGTTTTGGTTATTGCTAGCAATGCATTTCACTATATGGTTCAACATACATGATAAATAAATGAATCTGAAACCAAACTGTTCTATGTCCTAATACACTTATTGTCCAAGCAAAATGACTTGTTCTCATCCATCTTACACTGATTTGACTGATGTCTCCTAACCATCATTAAATTGTATATAGATAAGGCACAGTGGAGATAAAGGTGTACAGCCTCCTACCTGTTCTCTGACTTGACCGCTCGGGATACAGCATGAGAGGGTGACGTAAATGCTGGCCCCAGCCGGTTGCCCGGGGCGCCGCTTGCCTGCAGAGCTTTAGGTCCATGCTGAAGGTTTGATCGGCCCGGACTGCTCATACTTTTCCGGTTTGGAGTCTCATCTCGTCTCCCTGGCGTCTGCAAGAAACGTTTCAATCGGAGCTCGTGTTCAGAAGGAGAAAAGGAAAGCAGCAAATGCAGGAAAATTCATTTAAAAAAAATCAAAGCAAATAAGGATGATCTCGACCAGGCACCAAATAACTTGTTCTATGTGCAGACATTTCCAAGGGTATCTATTTAGCGTTACAGTGCAGAACTGGCCCTTCTAGCCCAGTGAGCTGTACCACACAACTATTTAATCCTAGTGTAATCAAAGGACAATTTACAATGGCCAACTCATCAGTATGCCTTTGGACTGTTGGAGGAATCCCATGCACAAGGGAAGGACGTACAGAGGACAGGCAACACACACAACAGGCCAGAGGAACTCAGCAAGCCAGGCAGCATCTATGGAAAAGTGTAAACGGTTGACATTTCTCTTGGAGACCCTCATCAGTCCTGATGAAGGATCTTGGCCTGTATCATTGACTGTTACTCTTTTCCATCTCGGCCCCAAACATCAACTGTTTACTTTTTCCATAGATGCTGCCTGAGCTACCGAGTTCCTCCAGAATTTTGTGTGTGGTTGCTTGGTTTTCCAGCATCTGCAGATTTTCTCGTTTGTGTTTATAAAGAGGATGCCAGAATTGAAATCCAAACTCCAACGTCTGAAGCTGTAATACAGGCAGTCCTTGGGTTACGTATGAGTTCCATTCCTGAGTCCGTCTTTAAGGCGGATTTGTACGGAAGTCGGAACAAGTACCTCCGGTATTATTTAGCGTCAGTTAAATCAAATGTTTGTCAGTATATAGTATATATTTTACCTTTCTATGCATATAAAACACTTAAGAAACATATGTATTCCAATAATTAAACCACCGTGTTGCTTAGTAATAATTGTAGCTTTCAGCGGGGCAGCGCCTTTCAAATGCTCCCATTATTCTCACTTTAAAATTGTTCCGATCGTTGACCAAGTGTAGCCTAACGCTTTTCCAATGACTGATGGTGTTTCACCTCTTTCAAAACACTTTATTATTTCCATTTTATTTTCAATTCCAATTGCTTCCCGTCAATGGATCAGACACACTGGCAGCAGCAGCTCCCGAGGTCCGCTGGGTCCTCAGGACCACCGCATTGAGACAGGCTAAGTTGGACAAGTGGGGGTTTGGTTTGGGTAGTTGATCCTCCACAATATTCCGCGTGGGAATTTAAACTGGAGGTGGCAGTGTTTTTTATAATGAGGTCAAGTTGCGAGCTCGACATCAACCCGGCACGGGAACGGTCTATCACTGGATCAAACTCAGGAATCTCCATTCTCCAGCTCAGCACTGATCTCACTGTGCCACCAGCCGACCTGAAAGGGGGGGGGGGGGGGGGCGGCGGCAGGCGGGGTCAGGGTGAATCTTACTAAGAAAAATTTAAGCCAAATACTAAGTTAAACACTCAACACAGTGTTAACGGCAATGACTTAAAATGGCGGATGGTGTTCTCCTTCCTCAGTTCGTAAGTACGAGCTGTCAGTTAAGTCAGACATTCGTAACTCAGGGACTACCTGTAGTGTTGCAATAACTGTTACGCTACTGTGGGACCTCAGTATAGATTGGAATATCCTTTAAGTATTTTGTCAAAGTCTCTGACAAACTGGTTGCATCATGGCCTGGTACGGAAACGATAATGGCCAGGAATGGAAGTCTACAGGAAGTGGTGGATATAGTCCAATGCATCACAGGTAAAGACCTCCCTACCAATGAACAAGAAGCACTGCCACAAGAAAGCAGCATCCATCTTCAAGGATCTCCACCATCCAGGCCATGCTTTCTTGTCGCTACTACGATTGGGCAGGAGCATTAGATCCCACACCACTTGATTCAGAAAGTTATTACCCTACACCCATCAGGCACCTGAGCCAGTGTGGATAACTTCACTCAGCTCAACACTGAACTGGTTCCACAACCTAAAAACTCACTTCCAAGGACTCTATAAATCATGTTCTCAGTATTAGTTATTTATTTTTTTTATTAGTTGCAGGATTTATCTTCTCTTAAAAATGGTTTTGTCAGTTTTTGCTTATGTATAGATTTTCATAACTTCTATTGTATTTCTTTATTTTTCTAAAAAATACCCGCAAGAAAATAAATCTCAAGGTAGTATATTGTAACATATTACTACTTTGCTCACTTTATAGAAGCTATCTTATGCATCTATATTTATTGTCCTTTTTATTATTGTGTTCTTTATCTTATTACATTTTAATGGTTGTGCACTGGATCTTAAGTAGCAAGTATTACATTCCCCTTTACACTTTGTGTGCTGTAAATAACATTAAACAATCTTGAATATCAAGGATCAACTTTGTTCGCTATATAGTTAACAGGTATTTGGAATTTGCTGTGGTGTGTTGGCCAGGGTGCACCATGCAATAAAAACATTCAAAATTACAGGCATAAAGAATGAAGTTATATAAAAGTGTTATAATGTAGCGATGTGCTACACACAGCACTGAAATAATGACATGCAGTCGGTAAGTCGTTTCAAGACTAGTTTATTCAAACTTCGCGGTGCTGGCATTTAATTCCTAGCGCCCGCCCTCTCCGGGCGGAAATGACATCAGAGGTGCATTACCAAAATCTCCCCCCACACGCTGGCTATTTGAGAGCTAGTTCGCCTGCGCAGAAAGTGGGTCACCACAATAGGTTAAAATACAGATATAGAATAAAAAGGTACATAAATACATGAATACCAACATGTATTTACAATGTAAACAGCATTATAAAATGTGGTTAAAAGTGTTTACAGTGCAGTGATGGGGGTAATAGAGGAGGGTAGGGTAAGTGGTAGAATGGTTGATCAGATTACCTGCGTAGGGGAAAGAGCTTTTAAGATGATGTGAAGCTTTTGTTTTAATAGAAGGGAACTTCTGGAAAAGACAGCTTGCTGAGTGTGAAGTGACCACAATGATCTTCCTGCCCATTTCTTTGTCCTAGACACTTACAAGTCCTGCAGTGATGGCAGACTGCAGGCAATGACCACTTCTGCTGATGCATACTTTCAACATTAATCTTACTTTGAATTTGATATTCACAAGTTTTCAACACTTCAGAACAGAATCTCAACAAAGCAGTTGCTGCCCTGGTTAGAAGTTTAAAAAAAAAGTCCCATAGCCTCCTCTACAGCCTCAATGAGGCCACTCTGAAGTTGGAGGAGCAACAGCACATTTTCCAACTAGGTATCCTCTAACTCAATGGCATGAGCATCTATTTCACCCCTTCCCTCTTTCTTCTACTTCTCACTCTGGCCTCCGACCCCCTCTACCTCTTCCCCTTCCCCTTGGTGCCCCTCCTCCCCTTTCTCCCATGGCCCACTCTCCTCTCCTATCAGATTCCTTCTTCTTTAGCTCTTTACCTTTTCCACTTATCACCTCCCAGCTTCTTACTTAACCCCCCTCTCCCAACCTGGCTTCACTTATCACCTAGCTTGTACTCCTTCCCCTACCCTACCCTTTTCACCCTTTCCTTTCCAATACTGGTGAAGGGACTCGGCCCAACACATCAACCGTTTATTCCTTTCCATAGGTGCTGCCTGACCTGCTGAGTTCCTTCAGCATTTTGTGTGTGTGTTGCCTTTAAAGTCCCATTATTTCACAACACAAACTAGGCAATAGTTACCCACCTGATTCTCTATATTAGAGAGCTGACGGTGAGATTCTTTTGAGACAACTCTGTTTCCTAACATTCCTCCAAGATTGCTGGATCCTTGACGGGTCTTCATCCCTGGAAAGTTATAACAAGCCGGACGTAAGATAGAACTGAAACAAGCTGGCCACTGAATGGAATGACCCAGATCCAAGTTAGACAGCAAGGTGCAAGTCAAACAGTCCCTGTCTTTGCAATGGGGGAGGGGGGGGGGAAATACTCGCTCAATCCCCATCTAGATGGATTCCAATTGCACCTACCTGTCCAGGAACATGGTAACAGAAATTACTGCACATATTTAATGCATTGGATTCAGATTTATTTATCCCATGTACATAAAAAAAATCCAGAGAAAAGCATGAGTTACATTAACAACCAACACAGCGCAGGGATGTCACCACACATTCTGAGACCAACACAGCATGCAAGCAAAAACTCTTTGCTCTCTTTTTGCTTATATTTCATCTGATAATTTATGGTACATTTAGGATTTATAGTATATTTTACCTACTGCACTTAAGTAAACAAATTACACAACATACATTATGTTGGTGACAATAAACCTGATTCTGATTAACAACGAAATAACAGCAGCAAAACAAGATGGTTTCCTTTCTCCCACCTGCAGACACACGAGAGCCCTCCAACCCCAACTCCCAGAACTAACACAGATTTAAAAACCTCCATTAACTGTGCTGATATTTTTTCTTTGAAGAGTTTCAGAGTAGAGAACGTCTTCAAGTTTCTGGGTGTCAACATCTTGGAGGACATGCAAAGGGCTCAACACATTGATACAATTAGGAAGAAGGCACACCAGCAGCTATCGCTCATTTAGAGCTTGAGGAGATTTGGTATGTTACCAAATACTCCAGTAACTTTCTACAGTGAAAGCTTCTTGCTGGTAGTGACTGGTGCGGAGGCTCAAATGCACAAGGATGCAGAGGGTTGTAAACTCAACCAGCTCTATCACAGCACTAGCCTCCCCCATCATCTAGGACATCTTCAAGAGGCAGGCTCATGAGGCAGCGGCATCCATCATTAAGGACACTCACTATGTGGGACATGACCTCTTCAAATTACTACCATCAGGGAGGAGGTACCAGAACTTAAAAACTCACACTCAACAATTTAGGAATAATATCTTCCCTACTAGATTTCTGAACAGTCCATGATCCCAAAGAACACCACCTCCCTATTCCCTTTCTTTTTGCACTATTTTATAGTGTAATTTGTAATTTATAGTAATTTTACTTCTGCTTCATCTGCTCCTATATCTTACGGTCTTATACTGGAAGAATTGGATCGGCCATGATTGAATGGCGGAGCAGACTCAATGGGCCAAATGGCTTACTGCTGTTCCTATATCTTATGGTCTTTAAATCTTTGCTTTGTACTACCGCCACAAAACAAATTTCACTTCATGCAAGGCAGTGCTAACAAATCTGATTCCGATTCCTGTTATAGAAAAGATGTTATCAAACTACAAGGAGTGCAGAAAAGATTTAACAAGATTTGCCTGGACTTGGGAATCTGCAGTACAAGGAGCAAGTATGTAGACTAGGACTTTATTCCCTGGAACATGGGAAATTGTGGGGTGACCTGATAAGGGTATACAAGATCTAAGGGTATATATACAGGGTGAAAATACCTAGTCTTTTCCCAGGGGAAGGATTGTTAAAAAACAGGGCTGTGGCTTAAGACCAGGGGTAAGAGATTTATTCGATAGATTTTTATATTTTGCACTGTTGCCACAAAACAAACAACTTCATGTCAGCGTATTACATCTGATTCTGATTTACAAGGGAACACTCATAAACTTGCAGAATGTTTATATAACTGACAAATTGAGTTCAAGAATAAGATGACTTCAGTTGCAAGCCCAGAATCTAAATAGGGTGCAAAAGGGTCAGAGAGTTCAACAACAAAAATCATTGAAAGCAGTGATGCAGATCAACAAGGATATTTAAAACAAAAGGCAAAACTGAACTCCAGGTTTTATTTCTGGAGAGTCAGTCAGTAATCAGACTTTAAATACCAGAGGGCACAGCTGTGAGAGGGAGAAAGTTTAAAAAGATCAACGCAACATAAGAGCAGAATTAAGCCATTTGCCAATTGAGTCTGCTCTGCCGTTCCATGATGGCTGACTTATTTTCCCTCTCAACCTATTCTCTCACTTCTTCCCAAGTTCTTTGATAATAGAATCTATTAATCCCTGCTTTAAATGTACCCAATGACTTGGCAACTGGCAAAATACCTCATCTGTTTTAAAGGGACATCCTTCTACACTGAGGTAGAGCCCTCTTGTCCTAGACTCCCCTAAGAAGCCTCCCTTCTACAGAGTGTCAACACTTCTCACTACCTCGGTAAAGCAGCCAGCGTAACCAAAAGACCCCACCCAACCTGGACATTCTGTCTTCTCCCCTCTCCCATCGGCCAGAAAATACAAAAGCCAGAAAGCACGTACCACCAGGCTCAAGGACAACTTCTACCCCACTGCTCAACAGACTTCTTGTACTATTAGATCGACTTCGGGCCTTACAATCTACCTCATTATGCTCTTGCATTTTACCATTTACTTACAGTGAACTTTTAAGGAGCACCTTGTTCTGCGTTGTTACTGTTTTACCACTTTCTGTCTTAGTGCCCTGTGTAATGATTTCATCTGTATGACCAATATGCAAGACAAGCTTTTCATTATATCTTGGTACATAGGACAATAATAAACCGATACCAAATCAAACCCTAACAATTAATACATGCTGTAGTGGTATCGTTAAACACAGAATTCAAAGACTTTTCCCCCTAGTGGTATGCTGAACTCCCTTGTATAGTATTAGAGGTGATTAGCATAAAGGTTTTTAAGGAAAGTGGATCCGACTTGAAAAGGAAATAGAGGGTTCCAGTTCTGATACATTTATCAATTGTACATTGAAACATGCAGTGAAATACATTATTTACACTAACAACCAACATACTCAAGGATGTGCTGGGGGCAGCCTGCAAGAGTCGCCAACACAGCATGACCATTACAGATTACTATCTAAATGGAGTTGTTAGGAAAATGGGAAGTACAACGAGATCTAGGTGTTCTTGTACATCAGTCAATGAAAGCAAGCATGCAGGTACAACAGGCAGTGAAGAAAGCTAATAGCATGCTGGCCTTTATAACAAGAGGAATTGAGTATAGGAGTAAAGAGGTCCTTTTGCAGCTGTACAGGGCCCTGGTGAGACCCCACCTGGAGTATTGTGTGCAGTTTTGGTCTCCAAATTTGAAGAAGGACATTCTCACTATTGAGGGAGTGCAGCGTAGGTTCACAAGGTTAATTCCCGGAATGGCGGGATTGTCATATGTTGAAAGATTGGAGCGACTGGGCTTGTATACACTGGAACTTAGAAGGATGAGAGGGGATCTGATTGAAACATATAAGATTATTAAGGGATTGGCCACGCTGGAGGCAGGTAGCATGTTCCCGCTGATGGGTGAGTCCAGAACTAGAGGCCACAGTTTAAGAATAAGGGGTAGGCCATTTAGGACAGAGATGCGGAAAAACTTTTTCACCCAGAGAGTGGTGGATACGTGGAATGCTCTGCCCCAGAAGGCAGTGGAGGCCAAGTTTCTGGATGCTTTCAAGAGAGTTAGATAGGGCCCTTAAAGATAGCGGGATCAAGGGATATGGGGAGAGGGCAGGAACGGGGTACTGATTGTGTATGATCAGCCATGATCACAGTGAATGGCGGTGCTGGCTAGAAGAGCCGAATGGCCTACTCCTGTACCTACTGTCTATTGACCACAATGTTCAGCAAAACAACACAAGCATCAACAATAAAACAACAGCAAAACAAATCTCTTTCCCATTTCCACACCCCCACCCAGGCTGCCTTCGGGCCTCAAATCAATAATAATAACAACTTATTTAGAGCACTTTTCATACAGACAATGTAATTCAAAGTGCTTTAAAATGGGATAAAGTGCAAACATGAAAATAAAAGACTAAAAAGATGTTAGTTAAAAGAAAGGTTAGATACTATAAATAGGTTTTGAGCTGGTGTTTAAAAGTGTCAACTGAGTCTGTATCCCTTAGTTTTAGGAATTGTATTTCACAGATTAGGAGGATAGTTCAAAAAAGCTGAACTGCCAGTTATGTGTTGAGGGAAATTGTTTAAATTTAAGACCAGTGGAAGAAGACCTGGAGCTCGAGCAGGATTATAAAATGGCCTTGTCGCAGACCGTCAGACCTCCAAGCTCTGGATACGTTGATGGTACCTGGATGACAGCAATCCCAATGAGCATCAAATGATACACTTTCCATGCTGAATGTGATACTCACCGCCAGAGCTGAGCTCCTCCAGGTATTCCTTCAGGAGCAGAGCATCAGTGCTCAGAGCCTTGTCGATAATCAGGCTGCTCTTGTCTTGCAACGTCACCAGCAGCCGGCTGTGCTGCTTCATCGAGGGGCTGATCTGCACCACCTTCACATTTTGGCTGAGCTAGACATACACAAGGGGGCACAGAGAAAGAGCCTGGTATCAGAGACTGTTATTCACTCTGGCAAGCCGGACAGATGCTACATGTACCATTCACCACCTCCTTCAGCACAATTCAGTCATTACAGATGAGGTGACACTTCACCCGTAAGTCTGTGGGGTCTATACTTGGTGCTCCCTCCTCTGTATCAGTGATACCTGATGCAGAACTGCTTCATCGTGCACCTTCACTCTCTCTCCCACCATAACATCCTGCATTTTGTGGGGGATGGAGCTAAGGTGCATGAGGGTCCATTTGACTTCGCGCTCCGACACGACCATCCACGGTGACACCACATTCAGGTTGGAGAAATAACACTTCATATTCTGTATGGGTAGCCTCTAACCTGATGTCATGAACATCACTTCTCCAGCTTATGATAATTTCTTCCTTCTTGCTTTTTCCATTCCCCATTCTGGTTATCCTCTCAGTCCTTCTCCTCACCTGCCTCTGAGGCCTGTCCTCCTCCTCTTTCACCCATAGTCCATTGTCCTCTCCTATCAAATTCCTCCTTCTTCAGTCTTTTACTTTTCCCATCCACCTGGTTTCACTTCTCACCTACCAGCTTGTACCCCTTCCCCACCCCATCTGGATTCCGTCCCCTTCTTTTCCAGTCCTGATGAAGGGTCTTGGACCAAAATGTCAACTGTTTATTCATTTCCATAGAAGCTGCCTGCTCTGCCGAGTTCCTCCAGCAGTTTGGGTGTATTACTATTGGACAAGTTTAGTGCAAGAGTCTGGATCCACTAGTCCACTCAATTGGGTCAAAAACTAAAGTTTGGAAAAAATAATCCAATGCATTCAAATGCACAACTTTGCAAAACTGGGTGCATATCTATGTCATATTTAAAAAAAAATAACCATTTGAACTTAGGAAATAAGACCAAAATAAATTAATGCTTGTTAAAAGCTGTCTTGATTGATCTTAAGATAATGGAAGGTGCAGAAGAGGGTTACCAGGCTGATGGCTTGGTAGCGTAGCAATTAGGGCAACACTTTATAGTGCCAGCAATCAGGGTTCAATTCCCACTGCTTTCTATAAGCAGTTTGTACATTTTCTTCACGACCACATGGGCTTCCTCCAGATTCTCTGATTTCCTCTCACATTCTGAAGATGTACAGATTAGGATTAGCAGGTTCTGGACGTGCTATGTTGGTGCCAGAAGCGTGGTAACATTTGCTGGCTACCTCCAGCACAATCCTCGGTTGCAAAATGACACTTTCACTATTAGCTTTTTATGGACTTGTGACAAATACAGCTAAAGCTTTCTTTTCTTTCTTTCTAAATCTTTTTATTAATATTAGTAATATGGACAGAATACAAATGATATATTGATAAAGAAATTACCAACATATAAATTCCATTACATATGAAAAAAACATACATAATAGTTACAATATAAATGAGTTTACCAAAACATAAGCCATAAAATATATGTATGAACATAGTAAGTCTAAATATTTCATAATATATGATATAAAGAAAACAGAAAAAAGAAAAAAACAAAAAAAAATATAATGCCAAACTAGCTAATCTAATCTAATAACTAATATAGAAGAAAAAAGAAGCAAAAAAAGAGAGAGAAAAAAAAGGGGGCTGTTTATAATATCTCACAAAAATAAGTATTCAAAGCCGTCACTTCCGGTCCTCTCAAAATACATAAGCTAAAAGCTGGGAAATCAAATGAACTTGGCACTGGGTCATATTACATCACATGAAAATGTTGAATAAATGGTCTCCATAACTTTTCAAATTTAATAGAAGTCTCAAAAGTACCACTTCTAATTTTTTCTAAATTTAAACATAACATAGTTTGAGAGAACCAATTAAATACAGTGGGAGGATTAATTTCTTTCCAATTCAACAATATAGATCTTCTAGCCATCAGAGTTAGAAATGCAATCATTCGACGGGCAGAAGAAGATAAATGCAGTGAGTCTAAGATCGGTAAACCAAAAATTGCGGTAATAGGATGAGGTTGTAAATCGATATTCAAAACCGCAGAAATAATATCAAAAATATCTTTCCAATATTTCTCCAAAAATGAACAAGACCAAAACATATGAGTTAAAGACGCAATTTCAGAATGACATCTATCACAAATAGGACTAATATGAGAGTAAAAATGAGCTAATTTATCCTTGGACATATGGGCCCTATGTACAACCTTAAATTGTATTAATGAATGTTTGGCACATAACGATGATGTATTAACTAATTGAAGAATTCTATCCCAATTCTCACTAGAAATACTAAGACTAAGCTCTCTTTCCCAATCCTTTTTAGTCTTATAAAGAGGCTCTGAACGTATCTTCATAATTATATTATAAAGTTTTGAAATAAGCCCTTTTTGAAAAGGGTCTAATTCAAATAAACTCTCCAAAATATCTGAAGGCACAACATTTGGAAACGGAGAGAGCACAGAATTTAAAAAATGTCTAATCTGTAAATATCTAAAAAAATGAAATCTAGGCAAGTTATATTTGTTGGATAATTGCTCAAAAGACATGAAACAATTATCTAAAAATAAATCAGAAAATCTTAGTAATCCCTTAGTTTTCCAAGCTGAATAAGCTTGATCTATAATGGAAGGGTGAAAAAAACAATTAGACAGTTAAGCTTAAATCTTAAAATCATAGAGGGCATGCTCTATAAAGAGAAGTTGGACAAACTTGGGTTGTTTCCTCTGGAGTGGTGGAGATCCGGTAGGTTATAAGATTGTGAGAGACATGGATAAAGCAGCTAGCCAGTATTTTATCCCCCATGATCAAAGTATCAAAAACTAGAGAGTATGCACTTAAGGTGAGATGGGGTAATTCTAAAGATTTGTAGGACAAGCTTTGTTTTCTGCAGAGTGATTGGTATCTACAAAGCACTGACCAGGATGCTAGTGGAGGACGGTATGATTGAGGGATGCAAAAGGCTATCGTAGATAAACACACGATTGTACAGAGAGTGGACGGATTTGGACCTTACGTCTGTAGAAGGGATCTGTTCAGTACTTAATTACTAGTTTAATTAGTTCAGCACAATGTTGTAGGTCTAAAGGCCTGATTCTATTATATATTATTCTATTTATCTGCCTAGTCCCATTGACCTGCCCCCAGACCATAGCTTTCCATACTTCTTCCATCCTCATACCTATCCAAATTTCTCTTAAATGTTGAAATCAAACCCACATCCCTCACTTCTGCGACAAGAACACGTATACTGAATCGTATCATTTCGATGGTGAGATTGTGCTTGCCTGTGAGCATGCACATGTTCGACAACTGATTGCACAGTGAATCTATTGGGCCTCCCACAAATGGAAGAGACTCTCTTTCTATGCAGGTTTTCTAGAGCACATGTTTTCATTTCAGTGGGTCTGGCTCGTAGCTCCCACATTGTACGTTGCCCGGCGAGTAACGTGGCTAACGTGACTCAGTAAAATCGTTTAATCATACTACTTCAACATCATTCTTGCTCCGGGATATGCAACTGATATAATTCAGTAATAGATTTGAGTTCAAATAACTCAAATTATGTTCCAAATCTTCACTTATTTTGGTGCAACAGTACCTGGAATATCAAGACGTACAAAAAAGCTGGATGAACTCAGCAGGTCGGGCAGCATCCGTTGAAAGGAGCAGTCAACGTTTCGGGTTGAGACCCTTCGTCAGGACTAAAGAAGGAGGGGGCAGGGGCCCTAAAAAGAAGGTGGGGGGGGGAGGGTGGAAAACTAATCAGAAGAAAGATCAAGGGTGGGGGAGGGGAAGCAGGGAGGGGATAGGCAGGAGAGGTGAAGGGGAAAGCACTATGGGTAGTAGAAGAAGGCAGAGTCATGAGTGGTGATAGGCAGCTAGAAGAGGAGACAGAGTGAAGGTGGGATGGGGGAAGGGAGAGGGAGGGATTTACTGGAAGTTGGAGAATTCCTTCACATTCTCATTCGGGTATGTCCATACATGGCCTCCTCCACTGCCATGATGAGGTCAAACTTCAGTTGGAGGAACAACATCTCATATACCGTCGGGGTAGTCTCCAGCCCCTTGGTATGAACATTGAATTCTCCAACTTCAAGTAATTCCCTCCCTCTCCCTTCCCCCATCCCACCCTCACTCTGTCTCCTCTTCTAGTTGCCTATCACCTCTCATGACTCTGCTTTCTTCTACTACCCATAGTGCTTTCCCTTTAGATTCCTTCTTCACCTCTCCTGCCTATCCCCTCCCCCACCCTTGATCTTTCCTCTGATTGGTTTTCCACCCCCCCCCCACCTTCTTTATATGGCCCCAGCCCCCTCCTTCTTTAGTCCTGACGAAGGGTCTCGACCTGAAATGTTGACTGCTCCTTTCAAAGGATGCTGCCCAACCTGCTGAGTTCATCCAGCTTTTTTGTACGTCTTGAATTGACCACAGTATCTGCAGTGTACTTTGTGTTTAGTACCTGGAATGTTTTAGCAGGGCCTCCAGATTTGAAGATCACGATCAGAGAAGATTTATTGTCCTTCTCGACAATTTCAAAGCTCCCCTCCCTCCATTTTGTGGTGCCGGTCTGGATGCTGTGGATCCGGATCTGGCCAAACACTTTCATTAGTGCCATTGTGCAAAGGATTTAAATCAGGCTTGCAAGCAGCCGTCAACTCCACCAACAAACCTGTAACAGAGATTATTATAAATGGATTAGGTCCCCTGAAGAAATTAAATCTCACATAAAACTACCAAAGATACATCCTGTGACCAAGGACAACCAAACTCATGTTTTAAATCAAAAGCAAAACAATTGCAAATGATGAGAGTTAGGTAAGGCAACATCTATAGGGAGAGAATCAAGAGTTAATCTCAGATTGCTGACCCTGCATCAGAACCAGAATAATCACTGACATAGAATGAAGGACCTTACACAGCACAATAAAGGCTCTTCAGCCCACTAACCTACTCTGAGGTCAATCTAACCCTTCCCTCCCACTCAACTCTCCCTTTTTCTATCGTCCATGGGCCATCTAGGAGTTTCTTAAATGTCCCAAGTGTATTTGCCTCTACTGCTACCTCTGGCAGGTTGACCCATGCACCCACCACTGTGTGAAAAATATGCCTCTGACATCTTCCCCATACTTTCCTCCAAACACTTTAAAATGACAGGAATTTCGTTGTTTTGCAACAGCAGTGTAACACAAAGGCATAAAATTACAATAAAGATTGCTAAAGAGAAGAAATAATGAAGTAGGGTTCATGTACCATTTAAAAATGTGACAATCTATTTTTATTTTGTTTAGAGATACAGCGTGGAACAGGCTCTCTGGCCCAATGAGCCACACTACCTAGAACCCACCTATTTAACCCTAGCCTAATCACAGGACAGTTTACAATGACCAATTAACCTGTATGTCTTTGGAATGAGGAAACCCACCCAGTCACGGGCATTGTAAAGCATTGTGCTAAGGGCTACACTACTGTGCCACCCCACATCTGATTGCTGGAGGAAGAAGCTGTTCTTGAATTGTTGGATGTTGGTCTCTGAATATCGAACCCGAAATGTTAACTTGACTTTTGAGTATCTGCAACATTTTATATTTAATTCATGTTTTTAAGTTCCTGAGGGAAAGTGGAACACTACTCCCATTTCTCATTCTCCCCAAAGTGAGCCATGGCATGTCCTATCCTGCACCCACAGAAGATGCATTCCACCATCTCTCAGTTGACGAAGCTACTTTAAGCATAGATATTAATCAGCAACAAGGCTAAGTTATTAAGCTATGTTACAGAAGTTTAATGTTTTATAAAAAGGCCAAAATAAGAATTACTTTACCCTTAGAGCTCTTGCGTAGTCGTGCTTCATCTAAAGAGATCGTTACTCAAAATCAAAGTAAAATTTATTATCCAAGTATGAATAAAGTTTAGATTAGGCCTTTTTTAAAAAAAACATGTACACTGAAGCATCAAAACATACAGTGAAATGTGCTGCTTGCATCAACAATGTGCAATTCTCAAGTGTCACTACACTTCCAGCGCCAAGAAGCATGCCCATGATTCTCTGATCTTAACCCTTGGAATAGGAGAGGAAACTGAAGCACCTGAAGGAAACCCATGCAGTCACGGGGAGAAGGTAAAACCACCTTACAGACAGCAGCAGGAATTGAACCCGTGTCTTACAACTGGCTCACTGTAAATCAACGCACTAACCACTAGGCTATCATATTCTACCTTGAGATTCATTTTCTTGCATGAAAATATTACATGAAAATAAAGAAATACAATAGAATTTACTAAAGAACTCAATAATAAAACTGACAGAAAGCCTATATGGAAAAAGAGAACAAATTACAAAAAAAAAAATGAGAAGACGAGCTGTAGAGTTCTTGAAAGTCAGTCTGTAGATTGTGGAATCAAGTCAGTGTTGAGGCGAGTGATGCTATCCACGACGGTTCAGGTGCCCTAACGGTTGTTCCTGAACCAGGTGGTGTGGGATCTTATGCTCCTGTATTTACTTGGTCTTGTGATCCATTGGTCCACTCCTAGATTTTAAGAGTAATTTAGCAAGTCAGGCAGCATCTATAGAGAGAAATAAAGAGTCAATATTTCAGGCCAAGACTCTTCATCAGGACCCATGGTCTCGGGCCTGAAATGTTGACTGTTTTAATTTGTGAGCTTCAGAAGGAATTTCATTGCACCCTGGCACATCTGACAAACTAATCCAAATCTCCATTTCCTTCACTTCCATTCCAACACTGGTGTCGTCTAAATCACTTAGTGATATAGAGGACAACAGCACAGAAACAGGCCTTTCAGCCCATCTATTCCATGCTGAGCTGTTATTCTCCCTCGACACATTGGCCCAAAACCCTTCATCAGGACTGGGAAGGGGGAAGATACCACAATAATGTGGGGCAAGAGAAAGGAGTACAAGCTGCCAGGTGTGTGAGGGAGTAAGAACCTCGGAGGTGATAAGGGCTGGAGAAGAAGGGCCCCAGGTGAAGGAGATACGTAAGTGAGGAGAAGAGGCATGAGGCCAGAGTGGGGAATAGAGAAAGAGGAAAGGGGGATGGGGAAAAATGGCTGGAAGTTGGAGGGCAGAGGATACCTAGTCAAAATATGAGATTGTAGCGGTGTGCTACATGCAGCGCTAAAATTATGACACGGAGTCGGTAACTGCAGTTGAAGGAAAAAACTTTATTCGAAATCCTCAGCCTCACTTTTAAGCCTCCCTCAACCTGCCCCCCCGTGGCGCAGAGGCTCCAAAGCTCTGTGCTCGCAAACCCCCGTAGGCTATCTAATTGTGAGCCGGTTCGGATGTGCCAGGAAATGGGTCGCCACAAGATGTTGCTCCTCCAATCTGAGAATGGACTCATGGTAGGAGAGGAGACCACAGACCAACATGTTAGGACAGGAATGGAAATAGGAATTAAAATGTTTGGCCACTGGGAAATTTGATTTTTTTGCCGATGGAGCAAAGGTGCTCAAAGTGGCCCCCCAAAGACAGTCGGATCTCAGCAAATAGAAGAGGCCAGATCTGGAGTACCAGATGTAGTCGATGATCCCAACAGATTAGCAGATGAAGTCTTATCTCACCTGTAAGGACTGTTTGGGGACCTAAATAGAGTTGAGGACAGAGGTGAATGAGCAAGTGTACACTTCAGCCACTTGCAGGGATAAGTGGGACGGGTTGAGTGGACAAGGGAATAACTGAGGGAACGACCTCTGTAGAAAGCGGAATGTTGGGGGGGGGGGGGGGGGGGAATACAGACGAGTTTGATGATAGGGTCCTGTGGAAGATAGCGGATGTTGCGGGAAATGATGCGTTCAATGCGGAGTCTCAAGGGGTGGTGGGCAAGGACAAAAGGAACTCTATCCCTGTTAAGGAAGTGGGAAGATAAGCTGAGTACTGATATCCAGGAAAAGGAGGAGACGTGAGTGGGGGCAGCATCAATGGGGGAGTTTGGAAACCCTGTTCTTTGAAGGAGGACATCTCTGATGTGAAGTGCTCCCCTTCCACCTTCCTTTCCAGTCCTGAAGGGTCTTCATGTGAAACGCCAACTGTTTCTTCCTCAGCATAAAAGCTGCCTGACCTGCTGAGTTCCTCTAACATTCTGCATGGGTTGCTCTGGATTTCTAACATCTGCAGAATCTCGCGATTAAGAATAATTTTCCAGCAACTTTACTGCCAAATCTGTTACCAACAGTTGTTTTTGAATTGGAAGAGCTCACTTGCACCATTAATTCCTGCAATTTCTGACACTACAGATCAGTGTTACAACTCTCGCTTGTAATACTTCTAAACATACCTATAACTTGAACAAAATCCAAGTTTTGGGTACCTTTACAACAGTGAAAAACCTCAACCATTCCAGATGTGTAATTTTGGAATTTTTAGGTCAGCGTTCCTGGGCTTGGATATCTGCCCTCTTATCAACTGACATGATAGGCCAAGTCATTGAGTACATTTAAAACAGAGGTTGATGGTTTTTGATTAGTCAGGGTGACAAAGATTATGTGAAGAAGGCAGGAGAATGGTTTGAGGGGGACAGTAAATCAGCCATAATCAAATGGTGGAGCAGACTTGATGGGCTGAATGGCCTAATTCTGCTCCTACTGTAGGTCCTGTGATAGAAATCATGGAAGACAGAAACATGGAGAGATGTGTAAGAGGGAAAGGTTAGATTGATTTTAGAGTAGGTTAAAAAGTCAACACAACATCGTGGGCTGAAGGTGCTGTAGTGTTCTATATTCAATGACAAATGTTTAAAATTCTATAATTCCAGGATCTCCCAATGATAAGACAAGAGCTACCATTGGGAAGGAGGTACAGTAGCCATTGGACCCACATCACCAGGCTCAGGAACAGTAAATACTCTTCAACCACCAAGGCCCTGAACTAGCATGGATAGCTTCACTCACCTCAATGCTGAACTAAATCCACAACCTCTGGATTCATTTTCAAGGACTCTACAACACATTTTCCATTTTTATAAACTTACTTATTTGTATTTGCAGCTTGTCTTTTTCTGCGCATTGGTTGTCAGTCTTTAAATGTTGTTTTTCATTGATTCTACTGTGAATGTCCACAAGAAATTGAATCTCAAGGCAGTATATGGTGACAAATACATACTTTGATAATTAATTTATTTTGAACTTTGAGTGAAAAATTGTGAGTTGCCAGGACCAGCAGCTGAACACTAGTAGCTTAGGAGAGGCTAAAATCAGAAAATGATTCAAAGAACTGTGACCATGGTGATAGCCAGGGAATTAGGATTCATTAAAAGAACTAAGGCATCATCGGAAATATAATAAGACCCGAAGGACCACAATACCTC
Source organism: Hypanus sabinus (assembly GCF_030144855.1). Classification (NCBI taxonomy): domain Eukaryota; kingdom Metazoa; phylum Chordata; class Chondrichthyes; order Myliobatiformes; family Dasyatidae; genus Hypanus; species Hypanus sabinus. The sequence goes on from NC_082709.1 coordinate 81,744,362, forward strand.
AGTGATGCATTGCTCACACACAGCACGAGCTTCAAAAACACAAATTACTCTTGGGGGAATCATCAGCAATACACTACATGGGAGTCAGCTTATGTTAAAGGATAAACACATCTCAAATCACATGATTATAGAAGAGGAATCAGAATCAGGATTATCATCAATCACATACATCATGACACTTCAACATGGGGAAATCTGCAGATGCTGAAAATTCAAGCAACACACACAAAATGCTGGTGGAACATAGCAGGCCAGGCAGCACCTATAGGAAGAAGTACAGTTGACATTTCGGGCTGAGACCCTTCGTCAGGACTAACTGAAAGAAAAGATAGTAAGAGATTTGAAAGTATGAGGGGAGGGGGAAATCCAAAATGATAGAAGACGGGAGGGGGTGGGTGAAGCTAAGAGCTGGAAAGGTGGTTGGCAGAAGGGATACAGAGCTGGAGAAGGGAAAAGAACATGGGATGGGAGACCTAGGGAGAAAGAAAGGGGGAGGGGAGCACCAGAGGGAGATGGAGAACAGGCAAAGAGTGACGGGCAGAGAGAGAGAAAAAAGAGGGGGGGAATAAATAAATCAATCAGGGATTGGGTAAGAAGGGGAGGAGGGGCATTAACAGAAGTTAGAGAAATCAATGTTCATGCCATCAGGTTGGAGGCGACCCAGACGGAATATAAGGTGTTGTTTCTCCAACCTGAGTGTGGCTTCATCTTGACAGTAAAGGAGGCCACAGACTGACATAGAATAATGGGAATGGGCCCATTCCATCTTGGCTAAATTATTAACCCTCTCAACCCCATTCTCCTGTCTTCTCTCCATAACCTTTGACATTCTTACTAATCAAGAACCTATCAACCTCCACTTTAAACATGCCCAATGAATTGGCCTCCACAGCTGTTTGTGGTAATAAATTCCTCAGGTTCACCATCCTTGGGCTAAAGTAATTCCTCCTCATCTCTGTTCTGAAGGCTGTCTCTATTCTGGGGCTGTGCCTCTGGTCCTAGACTCTCCCACTGTTGGAAACATCCTCTCCAAGATTATTTCTATTTGTCACATGTTCATCAAAACATGAAGTGAAATGGATTATTTTCATCAATGACTAACGCAATCTGAGATTCTCCTGGGGACAGACACAGATATATCCATGCTTCTGGCACTAGCACTGCATGCCTACAATGTTCATTTGGTATTCTTACAAGAGAAGCCGGTACTGACCAGTACCAGGTGTGGGGGTTTGCAGTAAATGCACAAACATAAAAATATGCCCAAACATTATCACTGTCCGCAGACAGCTGCTTCCTAATGTGAGAAACCACCTCTCTCTTCTACCAAGATCAGTAAATTGAAGGCAATAACACACAAGGTTGAGCTAGTGATGACATGCCTCTGCCACTAATATGTTTAATACTGAGTTCAACCCAAATATTTCCACTAGACCACATTTACATCACTCAGTCATTTTGCCTCTTTATGTCCCATTCCCTTCCTGTCTCTGCACTTAGCACTATCTAACTTAACTTCTATCTCTGATGAAAGACCATTAGCTAAAGTTGCAAAGACGTACGGGTCAGGGTAGTAAGTTGTGGGCATGCTATGCTGGTGATGGAAGCAAGGCGATTATCTGATCTGCCCCCAAAACAATATCCGACTGTGTTGGTTGTTGATGAAAACAGCCCTTTTCACTTCATGCTTTGATGAATATGAAACAATAAAGCTAATCTCTTTTTAAAGCAACACACACAAAATGCTGGATGAACTCAGCGGGTCAGGAAACATCTATGAAAATGAATAAACAGTCAACATTTTGAGCCAAGACCCCTTATCAGAACTGAAAGGAAGGGTGAAGTTAGGGGGAGGGAAAGGAATACAAGCTAGAAGGTGATAGGTAAAGGGGAGAGAGGGGATGAAGAGAAAAGTTGGCAGGTGATAGCTGGAAAAAGTAAAGGGTCAGACAAGAAGGAATCTCATAGGATAGAACAGTGAACCACAGGAGAAAGGGAAGGAGGAGGGGCACTGGGCTGGAAGTAATAGGCAGGTGAGAAGAAATGGTAAGGGGAGAGCCAGAGTGGGGTTATTGAAGAAGCAAGGGAGAGGGGAAAAAATATTACTGGAAGTTGGAGGAATTAATGTTCATGTCTTTAGGTAGGAGGAAAGCCAGACAGAATGAGGTGCTACTCCTCCAAAATGAGAGTGGAGTCATTGTGGCTGGAGACGAGCCCTTGGACCAATGGGGACTGGATTAAAATGGTTCGTTACCAGGAAATTCTGCTTGTTGTGGACAGGGCTAAGCTGCTCGATAAAGTGGTCCCCAAATCGATGCAAGGTCTCACCAGTGTAGAGGCTGCAGCATCAGAAGCACCGGATACAGTAGTTGACCCTGGAAGGACTGTTTGAGGACCTGAATGGAAGTGTGGTAAAATCCTGTTGAAGATGTGTAAGTTGTGGAGAATGATGTGCTGGATATGGAGGCTCATGGGGTCCTAGGCAAGGGCAAGAGAAACTCTATTCCTATTAAGGTAGTGGGAAGATGGGGTGAGGGTGTTTGGGAAATGGAGATACAGATGAGGGTAAAATCAATGGTGGAAGAAGGGAAATCCCATTCTTTGAAGGAGGAGGACATCTCAGATGTCCTTGAATGGAAAGCCTCACCTTGGGAACAGATGCTGCAGAGACCAAGGAATTGAGAAACGGAAATAACAGTTTTACAGGAGATAGGGTGAGAAGAGGTATAGTCAAGATAGCTATGTGAATCGGTTTTTTAAATTAATCTTTTTTAAAAAATTCCTCAAACCTTGTCACAATAATCAGCAGCTGTGGGCTCCTCTAAGCAGCTGCCTAGCACTCTGAAAATTAAAATAAATGATGCCGTTTCCTCAGTTCGTAATGTAATTAAGAAAAGGCAGTTAACAGGAATGGTGGAGGTCAAGTTGAGGTCTGGAAGACCAAGAAAACTTTCTCTGAGAACTGCTCATAGGATTACTAGAAAGGCAAATCAAAACCTCCGTTTGACTGCAAAAGACCTTCAGGAAGATTTAGAACACTATGGAGTGGTGGTGCACTGTTCTACTGTGCAGCAACACCTGCACAAATATGACCTTCATGGAAGAGTCATCAGAAGAAAACCTTTCCTGCGTCGTCACCACAAAATTCAGCGTCAGAAGTCTGCAAAGGAACATCTAAACAAGCCTGACGCATTTTGGAAATAAGTCCTGTGGACTGATGAAGTTAAAATAAAATGTTTTGGCTGCAATGAGCAAAGGTATGTTTGGAGAAAAAAAGGTGCAGAATTTCATGAAGAACACCTCTCCAACTGTTAAGCACGGGGGTGGATCGATCATGCTTTGAGCTTGTGTTGCAGCCAGTGGCACGGGGAACATTTCACTGGCAGAGGGAAGAATGAATTCAATTAAATACCAGCAAATTCTGGAAGCAAACATCACGCTGTCTGTAAAAAAGCTGAAGACGAAAAGAGAATAGCTCTACAACAGGATAGTGATCCTAAACACACCTCAAAATCCAGAATGGACTACCTCAAGAGGCACAAGCTGAAGGTTTTGCCATGGCCCTCACAGTCCCCCATCATCAAAAATCTGTGGATCAGCCTCAAAAGAGCAGTGCATGCAAGATGGCCCAAGAATCTCACAGAACTAGAAGACTTTTGCAAGGAAGAATGGGCGAAAATCCCCCAAACAAGAATTGAAAGACTCTTAGCTGGCTACAGAAAGCATTTACAAGCTGTGATACTTGCTAAAGGGGGTGTTACGAAGTACTGACCATGCATGGTGCCCAAACTTTTGCTTCGGACCCTTTTCCTTTTTTGTTATTTAGAAACTATAAAAGATAGAAATAAAATACTTGCTTAAAATATTAAAGAAATGTCGCATCTTTAACTTTAGGCATTTTGGAAATCAGGTAATCTTTTACTCACTTGGCTATTCACAGTAACAGAAATTTTGACTAGGGGTGCCCAAACTTTTGCATGCCACCGTATATCTGATCTTCTTCTGATTTCTTCCTTTTTCCTAATCACATACTTTCCCTAACTCAGACCCAAGAATTAGCCTGTTTTCCTTCTATTTCAGTCTGCTGTTGAGTTTTACAGTGTCTATTAAGATCATGTCTTCAATGTGAGAATGTTTTCACAAACAATGCACAACAGTTTTCCTGACAGACCCACTATAAATAAAAGCTAATTTTCCCACTGTTCATCGAGTTCACGCTTACTATCACTTTCTGCTTTTCTTTTGCACTGTGACGGATAACTGAATGTACAAACGAGGCTTAATTTTCGAATAAGTACAAAACTGCAAATGTTCACAAAGGACGAACAAAGCACAACTCCGTAGCGCATGAGTGTTAATTGTAAACCAATTGGCAAAAACCTGCAATGCGCCGCTGGTGCAGATACCTGGCTCCTCAGTATCAAACAATTATTAAATGTGTATTGAATAGTTATGGAACGACTGCAGAACAAAAGTCCTTCTTTCCTAGTTTGACTCATTTAACATTTTTAAAAATTGAAAACAGATTAATGCGAAAGAAGATAACATTCGCCAAAAGATGTGCACTAAAAAATAAAATCGCTAAAAATAATTGCTAAGTTTTAGATTTATTCTCAGTAAAATCCTTTTCTAGCTCTAAGCTACTTCTTTTTACAAATCGGTTTTTGGTTAATACTTTTTGCATGAGTAGACTTTTTTATTATTATCACTGGGGTGCAATGCGCCACTTTAGGCACATGCACCATAGGTTGGCCATCCCTGTTGTAACAAATAATGCTAATCTTCAACCTTTTCAATCATTAGTGCAATTGGGGAGGGAATTTCAAGATCTTGGTCCAATAATACTGAGGGACTGCCAACATATTTCCAAATTTAGATAGCACCTGTCTTGGATCTCAGGTGCCTGGTGCCTTCACTCTTCTTGGTGGCATAGGTTGGGGTGGTCCTGTCATACACTTGGCAAATAATTGTCATGGCATTTATTAGAAAAGGTGCATACTGGAGTCACTCCAACTCCCCCACCCACGTGGCTTTACCTATCACCTAGCTTGTACTCCTTACACCATCTTCCCCCTTCCTTCCCAGTGCAGATGAAGGGACTCGGTCCAAATCAACTGTTTATTCCCTTCCGTAGATACTGAGTTCCTCCAGCATTTTGTGTACTGCTTTGAAGTCAATGGTTTGTCAGTGGCTGAGGAATGAATGCTTAGCTTAGAGGATGGGAGGCATCAAGCAAGTTGCTGGATCTGAATTCTTCTAGCAACTGAAGGTGTGATGGTGTATGAACACATCACTTATATCCTCAGCATCCAATTTGACATGATCTGACCAATCCTTCCTAATACCAGCAAACTACGCAAAGCACTGAACATGCCCCACAACCACAGCAAAAAAAAATAGCTACAAAACATTCAAAACACAGGGATAGTAATCTGTAGCACCTCACTAACTACCTGCATTGCTCATTTCCTGTCACCCAATTCCACAGCCACATCATTACCGACCTCTCCCCATCCCAGTTCAGTGCATTCGCTCTCAATCTCACACACACTCCACACTCTTCCTTCCCCTCCTCCAATCATGGAACCTGACCTACCCCTCCTCCCGCCTAGTTATTCCCTCTGTCCTTCAACTCTCCTCCTGCCCCCAATCCCACTCCCTCCCCTCCACCTCTCAATCCTGCCACTCACTCCCTCCCCTCAGTCCCAACACTTCACCTCCATCCCACCAACTCTAACTCCCTCTCAGACCCCATCCCTCCCCCAGCTCCCAATCTTACCACCTCACCTCCCTTCCATCCACACCTTTATCCTGCCTCTCTCATCCCTCAATCCGGTCACGCCAGCACTTTACCAGACTCTCACCCCCACCTCTCAACATCCTCTCACTCCCGATTCTCCACTCCAACGAGACCAGGCGAACGGTGAAGGGGACCCACACGGGGTCCCGGCATATTACCGGGCAGTTCCCATGGAAACCCTCACTCCCGCCACTTACCTGCCGTTCTCAGGGAGACCGCCTACCCGTCGTTCCCGCCACTTACCTGGCGTTCCCATGGAAACTGCTCCCCGGAAACTCACCGTCGGCCCCCGTGCAGACCACCCCTCCCCCCCCCTCCTCCAGCCCCGCGCGCTCCCGCCACTTACCGGGCTGCCCGTTCCCATGGATACCGCTCCCGCGCGCCGCCCGGGCAGACCGTCACCACCGCGAGATGGCGGGAACCAGACTCGCGCTCCCAGGCTGCACCGCGCGCACTAGCCCGACGGGAAACCCAACCCCCGCCCCGGTTCACCCCCCCCCCCCCCCGCATTGAATCGCTGCCGTCCGCCGGCGGATACCGGGGAAACGCGGAGTGGGGGGGGGGTAGAATAAATAAATGGCTCCACGTTCCGGTCTGAAAAGGCGGCCAGTAAAACCACTGCCGGCCTGCCCCCTCTCCATCAAAATATTGCCTCATCAAAAATATATTTTCTTTTTAACATTCTGTCTGATTTCAGCAATCCTCCGGTACTTTTATTCGACAATTGCAGCGAAGTAAAATAAATTTGAATAGAAATACTGAACTTCATGAAGCACCGAGGGGTGAAAGGGCAAAGGTTATGAGGTTTATGGCGCCGATCTTTCTTTTATTTTCAGGGCTGACCGTGCTGTGGTCACTGCGGTGGTTTTTTAATTGGGAATAATTTTAATAAGGTGATTTTATTCAGCCTCCGGGGGTATTTTGGCGGGCGGTTTATCAGGCGGGGTCAGGGGTCGGAGTGCGGCCTCGGGCTCGCTGGGCGCAGGCGGCGGCGGAGGAGCGGAGGATGCACAGCCTGGCGGCGGGCGCGGTGAGTGGCGTCCCAGGTCCCGTCCAACGGGGAACGGGGAGGGCTGGCAGGACCGGCACCCTGGGGACGGCTCGGGCTCGGGTTTGGGGCAGGGGAGAGGCTGGAGCTGCCTGCTGACCCACTGCACCGTGGATACGAGCTCCTTTCCTGCATCTCCTCCTGATCCTCCGTTCACCCCTTTCCCTATCCACACCCTGCCCTCCCCTCTTCCCCCAGAAGGCAAACAATAAGATGCAGGGCCATAACAAGCCAGGTTGTGAGGTCAAGAGCCCATTTTATCCTACTAGTAAGCCATGCAATAGTCTTGCAACAGCAGGATAGAAGCTCTTCTAAGCCTGATGGTACGTGCTCTCTCAGCCTTTTGTATATTCTGCCCTAGGGAGGAGAGAGAATGTTTAGGGCAGGGCTTTAATTATGTTGGCTGTTTTAGTGGTGCAGGAGAAGTACAGAGACCACATAACGGAGCACGTTTGACGGGCGTACTGAATTTCTTTAGCCTCCTGAGTACATGGAGGTGCTTGTGAACTTTCTCGACCGCGACATCTAAGTGGATGGACGAAGATAGGCTATTGGAAATGTTCAACCCCCCTCGATCTTAGCACTTCTGATATAAACAGAAGTTTGTGAACTGTGTTATGATACCATGTCACTAAACACCCTGTCTCCTTCCTATACGACAACTCATCGTTATTTGAGATGCAGCCCACTGCAGTTGTATCATCTGCAACCTTAGAGATGGAATCAGAGCAGAATCTGGCCTTGCAGTTATGAGTGTGAAATGCATAGCCACTTTCTGCACTGTCTCTCTCAGTCATATTTAATGGCCAGCTCATCCATTTATAGATACTGCTGGAGATTTGTTCAAAGGATTCAAGATAGATGCATGATTTAGGGACAGGGATGATTGGAGTGAGAGGTCAGGGGGCAGTAAATGAAGAGTTGGGAGCAAATGCCGGAGGTCAGAATTTAGGACGGAGGCTAGCAAACCCCAAAAGTCCCAAGAATGAGGGACACTGATTCCCGAGGTCAGTAAATGCTGGGATTCAGTGCCAGAGGTTGGTGGGTAGGTCGCTCGGGTGGAAGCCTCAAGGTCTGGAGGTCGGAGGCCCAGACAAGTCAAGTCAAGTCAACTTTTATTGTCATTTGGACCGTAACTGCTGGTACAGTGCATAGTAAAAATGAGACAAAGTTTTTCAGGACTATTGTTTACATGACACAGTACAAAAACTAGACTGAACTACGTAATAAAAAAAACAGAGAAAGCTATACTAGACTACAGACCTACACTGGACTGCATAAAGTGCACAAAATCAGTACCGGCATTACAATAAATAATAAACAGGACAGTAGGTCAAGGTGTCAGTCCAGGCTTCGGGTATTGAGGAGTCTGATAGCTTGGGGGAAGAAACTGTTACACAGTCTGGTCGTGAGAGCCCGAATGCTTCGGAGCCTTTTCCCAGACGGCAGGAGGGAGAAGAGATTGTATGAGGGGTGCATGGGGTCCTTCATAATGCTGTTTCCTTTGCGGATGCAGCGTGTAATGTAAATGTCCGTGATGGCGGAGAGAGAGAGACCCCAATGATCTTCTCAGCTGACCTCACTATCCGCTGCAGGGTCTTGCGATCCGAAATGGTAAAATTTCCGAACCAGGCAGTGATGCAGTTGCTCAGCACACTCTCAATACAACAAGGGAGAATGTGATGAGGATGGGGGGGTGGGAGATGGACTTTCCTCAGCCTTTGCAAAAAGTAGAGATGCTGCTGGGCTTTCTTTACTATGGAGCTGGTGTTGAGGGACCAAGTGAGATTCTCTGTCAGGTGAACACCAAGAAATTTGGTGCTCCTTATGATCTCTATCGAGGAGCTGTCGATGTTCAGCAGGGAGTGGTCGCTCTGTGCCCTCCTGAAGTCAACAACCATCTCTTTTGTTTTGTTCACATTAAGAGACAGATTGTTGGCTCTGCACCAGTCCATTAGCTGCTTCTCCTCCTCTCTGTAAGCTGACTCGTTGTTCTTGCTGATGAGACCCACCATGGTGGTGTCATCAGCGAACTTGATGATACGGTTCGAGCTGTGTGTTGCAGCGCAGTCGTGGGTCAGCAGAGTGAACAACAGTGGACTGAGCACACAACCCTGGAGAGCCCCTGTGCTCAGTTTGATGGTGTTGGAGATGCTGCTCCCGATCCGGACTGACTGAGGTCTCCCAGTCAGGAAGTCTAGGATCCAGTTGCAGAGGGAGATGTTCAGGCCCAATAGGCTCAGCTTTCCAATCAGTTTCTGAGGGATGATTGTGTTGAATGCTGAACTAAAGTCTGAACAGCATCCGAACGTATGTGTCTTTTTTGTCCAGGTGGGTTAGGGCCAAGTGGAGGGTGGTGGCAATGGTGTCATCTGTTAAGCGGTTGGGACACAGCCTGTCCTGGGGTTGGAGGCCTGTGTGAGTGAAAGGGGGTTGTTTTATTGTTGTTTTCTGTATGTTGTTTTGCTGAGCAGTGTGGGTATGCTGTGTTGGCACTGCAGTGTGTGGTGACGTTGGGTTGTGTTGGTTGGTAATACACTATATGTTTCAGCAGCACATACAAAGTGCCAGAGAAACTCAACAAGTCATAAACAGCATCTGTGGAGAGAAATAAGCAGTCAACGGTCTCAGCTTGTCATGTTTATCTCTCCATGACATATGGATGGCCACCTGACATACGGAGTTCCTCCAGCATTTTGTGTGTGTGATTCTGATTCTGCAAGTTCCAGCTATAAGTTGGTAAATGTTCCATTATTTTTTCTTCTTTTGGACCTGTTCACAGCCAGTTACTGCACTGGCCCAGGTGGATCGAGAGAAGATTTATCAGTGGATCAACGAGCTGTCGAGCCCCGAGACCCGTGAGAATGCCCTGTTGGAACTCAGCAAAAAGCGAGAGTCAGTTCCCGACCTGGCACCCATGCTCTGGCACTCATTTGGAACCATTGCAGCCCTACTACAGGTAAGGATGTGTGTCAGAAGATGGTGTGAGATATGTCCAGTAGAAGCTGAAATCCTTGCATTTCATCTCTGTTAGACTCTTAAGACCATAAGATTTCGGAGCACATTTGACCAATCAAGTCTGATCCCGCCATTATCATGGCTGATTTATTATAATACCTTTTTAACCTCATGCTCCTGCCTTTTCCCTGTAACCTTTAGCATCCCTTACTAATCGAGAACCTAGCAACTTGGCCTCCACAGCCCTCAGGTTACAGACTTCCACCACTGTTAGAGTTATCCTGTCCTATCCTATCTCTGCCAAGTCACCTCTCATCCTCCTTCACTCCAAAAAGAAAAGCTGTCACTTGCTAATGAGGCGACCAGAACCGAACACAGCTCTTAAACTCGATCCTCCAACTAATGAAGCCCAACACGCTATACACCTTCTTAACAACTCTATCACCTTCCACAGCAACCTTGAGGGATCTATGGATGTGAACCTTAAGATTCTTCTGTTCTTCCACACTACTATTAACCCTGTATTCTGCCTTCAAGTCTGACCTTCCAAAGTGAATCACTTCACACCTTTCCAAGTTGAACTCCATCTGCCATTTCTCAGCCTAGCTCGGCATCCTGTCAATATCCTGTTGTAACCTATGACAACCTTCTTTCTACACTATCCATAACTCCACCAACATTCTGCAAACTTATTAACCCCAATGCCACTTCCTCATCCAATTCATTTATAAAAGTCACAAACAGCAAAAGTCCCAGAACAGTTTGCTACAGAACACTGCTGGTCATTTGATAGAGCAATATGGAGAGATCCTGTAATGGAGCTGAAGATATTTTTAAGGGCTGGTGTGTGCCGTTTATTGGCAGAAGCTTGCGACATGGATTAGTGATTTCTGGCTAGTTGCCCGAATGCCTACTGATCTCATCCTTCACTAAAATGGATTTTGAGCATTATCCAAAGGATACATTTTAAACGAATCAAATGCTTTTAGAATGTAGCAGGAATTAAAGGCAAAGGGTTATGGCTGAGGCGAGGTGCAGTGCAGTATTGACTGGTCCATAACGGCGGGGAAGAGGGTTCTTCAGTCAGTGTCCATGGCAGTGGTGCAGAGGGGGTTAGGGAAGGGAATTTTTGGGAATTGTGTATTTATTTCGGTAATATTTGAGTGATTTTGTGTAGATATTGGTTGATTAAGCATTCTTGCTTGCTTAAATAATTTGTTAGTTATATGTATAATACGTGAATTGCATACATCATCACACTACCATGTGAAGTGAGGTATTTTTAAAATGAACTTGAGATGGCTATCGACCTGTTGAAGCGCAGCGAGATATTCAATCTAAAAAAAATGCAGTGAAGAACGGCGAGTTTAAAAAAAAAGCAGCCCAACACATGCAGAGACTGTCAAATTAGAAAAAAGGCAGAGAACAACAGAATTCAGGGTTCATTAACAGTGAGCACCTGGTGATAATAATCATAAATTAAAAAGGAGCAGAAATGACTGGCTACATCGGAAAGATAGACTCATTTCATTACACTACAGATAAGTGGATTATATATTGAGCAAATTGAACAGTATTTTGAAGCATATGAAATAAAAAAATGAGAAACAAGCACCAGTTTTGCTGAGTGCATTTGGTTTAAAGGCATACAGTTTGCTTCAAAGTTTAGGTGCTCCAACCAAACCAGCAGAAATGTGCTTTGCTGATATTTTCAAAATAATGAAGGATCATTTAGAACCAAAGCCTTTGTTGATTACAGAATGCTTTATGTTTCATAAGCAAAATCAAAAAGAAGAGTGCATTTCAGCATATGCGGAAGAACTTGTCTGAGTGTTGACAGTTCAGTGATGGTCTTAATGATGCACTGGGAGATTGTTTAGTTTGTAGGATCTTACAAGAAAGCATTCCGAAATGGTGCCTAACTGAAACACAACTTGCATTTAAAAGAGCAGTTGAAATCACGGTATCAATGGAAACAGCAGCCAGAGACACAACTGAGTTGCAGTCAGGAATGAAAATGAGCATGAGCAAAATTGCAATGTCCAAGCAGAAACATGCCTGGCTGAACAAATTGTGTTACTGATGTGGCAGGGGCTTGCATACACCAGTCTACCATTCATGTTTAAAGGCATACTTGCAGAAAATGCAACTAAGTAGGACACACACATGAAGCATGCCAAGCAGACAAAAATAAATGAACTGCACAGGGAAAAGAAAAAGATCAAAAGTGAAGTTGCACTTTCAGAAAAGCACCAGTCTGCATGTTGTTGATTATGATCAGAGTGACATAGGGCTGAGTAGCCTTGAGATTTTCAATAGACAAGCAATATGGCTTGCACCAGAAGTGAATGGCAAATTAATTAAAATATAATTGGACACTGGCTTAGCTGTTTCAGTCATTCCACAAAATGAGTTTGAACAGCATTTCAAAGATACTGAACGGAAGCCTGCAGATATCCAACCAAGGATCTATACTGGAGAAAAGATGGCTCCTCTGGGAATGACATTTGTAACAGTGAAATACAACAACCAACAATCTACAACACACACAAAATGCTGGTGGAACACAGCAGGCCAGGCAGCATCGATAGGGAGAAGCACTGTTGACGTTTCAGGCCGAGACCCTTCGTCAGGACTAATCGAAAGGAAAGATAGTAAGTGGGAGGGAGAGGGAAATGCGAAATGATAGGAGAAGACCGGAAGGGGTGGGATGAAGCTAGGAGCTGGAAAGGTGATTGGCGAAAGTGATACAGTGGCCTCATATTTTAATTCCACGTCCCATTCCCATTCTGATATGTCTATCCATGGCCTCCTCTATTGTCAAAATGAATCCAAACTCAGGTTGGGGGAACAACACCTTATATACCGGCTGGGTAGCCTCCAACCTGATGGCATGAACATTGACTTCTCTAACTTCCGTTAATGCCCCTCCTCCCCTTCTTACCCCATCCCTGACATATTTAGTTGTTTGCCTGTTCTCCATCTCCCTCTGGTGCTCCCCCCCTTTTTTTCTCCTGAGGCCTCCCGTCCCATGATCCTTTCCCTTCTCCAGCTCTGTATCACTTTCGCCAATCACCTTTCCAGCTCTTAGCTTCATCCCACCCCCTCCGGTCTTCTATCATTTTGCATTTCCCCCTCCCCCCACTATCTTTCCTTTCGGTTAGTCCTGACGAAGGGTCTCGGCCCGAAACGTAGACAGTGCTTCTCCCTATCGATGCTGCCTGGCCTGCTGTGTTCCACCAGCATTTTGTGTGTGTTGTTTGAATTTCCTGTATCTGCATATTTCCTCGTGTTTACTAACCAACAATCTACATTGGGTGATTACAAAAACAGGAAGACCAGCATTGTGGGGACATGAGTGACCTGAGACAACTACAACTTGGAGATGGATGGAGATCCATCGACCATTTACATGCCACATTGCCTGAAATAGAGCTAACTGAAAACAAATTAAGAAAGGTACTGGATGACGCCACAATTGTCCCCATGCTGTACACCGTGAACTGTTGCCAAACAGGGCAAACAGGTAGCAGTGCTGACCTCTGTGCCTCTGGAAGGCATATTGGACCAATGAAGGACCGTGCTACTCAGGGGAATCATGAAAGTGACAAAAGCAGTGGTCCGACTACAACAATTTTTTTTGCAGCGACATATCTGAGAAAACTTCTGATATGTTAACCAAACAGTTACCTGTGAACTGTGGCTTGGTTTTACGCTGCAAAAGAGTTCAAGGAGCTTTAGGAGAGTTGCAAGTATTTGGCTTTTGTGAGTATAAAGAACCAGAATCTATGCTGAAATTTATTGCATGAACTTCAAATGGGAGTCATAAAGCTGCTTGTAAAAGTAGAGGAAAAAACACCAGAGACACGAATTAACCTCTGAGGTTTTTATTCAGTGGAGAGTTTGCAACCACACGCACTCCAGGCATACAGTAGCTAACTCCAAATCTGTCGGTTTACAGAGGTCATACTTATACCCAAAAGCGGGGCACTACATTCGCAAATATGGTTACCGATTCAAATTCATCGATTGATTGGCTATTGCATAGCTAAGCACGCAAAATACTTGGAATAAATATAGACACAAGCGAAATACTTGGAGTAAGTATAGACGCAAGCAAAATATTTGGAATAGGTACAGACGCAAACAAAACACTCGAAATAGGTATTTAGCTCAGATATTTTGCCAGACGCATTGTCTTGCGGTAAGCAAGCTTCCCTTTCTTTGTGGTTGCCATATCCGTCTATTTTAGTTACTTGTTCCCTGTTCTCCTACACTTCCCTAATCACATACTCTGTCCCCAGTCCTGTACACATATTTTGCTACACTTACCCCTTGACCCCCCCCTACACGTACCCCTCACCCTCTCCACATTCTCAGCCCAGCCATCTCCATCATCTTCTTTTCACACAAACTGAGATTGATTCCATATTGCAAGATGTAAACAAGTCTTGGTTTCTGATTTTCTCAAGCCGGGAAATTGTCTTGATACGTTGTAAACATTTTGTCTGAAACGTGTCATGTTTCTTGCAGATGTTTTTCGTCATCTTCCAACATTCACTTCCATAAAGTAGCATGCTTAGGACGTTGCTTTTAAAAATTCTGATTTTGGTGTTAAGTTTAAGTTGTGTGGATTTCCAAACTGCATTGAGGCTGCCAAAAGCTTGATTTGCTTTAGGTAGTCATGCTAATATGTCCTTACCAATATCTCCATCACTGCTGACTTTACTCCCAAGGTGCGTGAACTCATCTACCTCTTCCACCTACTGATTATTGATGATTACTGGTTGGAGGTTGGAAGCTTTCATCTTCATGATCTTTGTTTTTCTCACTTGAATGTTCATCCCAAGTTGTGATGCATATGATCTGATTTCTCCTGAATGTCACAATGACAACTTGCAAACTGATATCGTCAGCAAAAACTAGGTTTTCAAGTATTGAGTTAAGTGTCTAGTGAATATCCCGTTTCTTTTCTGTGATTGTTTCCCTCATAAGCCAATCCATTGCTAAAGTGAAGAGCAAAGGTGATAGGATACTTCCCTGTTTAACTCCTGTGCATACCCTGAAGCTTTGTCAGTTGCTTTCGACAAATCACTTTGCACTGAAAGTCGCTGTACATCATTTGGATAATGTTTACAATTTTTTGGGGAAATCCATATCTTCTTGAAATTTTCCAGAGTGTTTCCCGGTGGATACTGTCAAATGCTTTTTCAAAATCCACAAATAGTGCATAAAGGTTGCTGTTCCACTCTGCAGATTGTTCGAGAATTTGTCTTAGTATGAATATATGGTTTATGCAAGATCAACCTTTTCTAAAGCCAGCTTGTTCTTTCTGAATGATATCTTCCACAACCTCTGAGATCCAATTTAACAGGATGTGACTGAAAACTTTGCTTGTAATTGAGAGGAGTGTACTCCTCTCCAGTTGTCACATATACTTAAATCTCCTTTCTTTGGCAGTTTTACAATAAGTCCAGTTTTCCACTCCTCAGGTATTTCTGCACTTTTCCAGATGGTGTTAAAAATTTGACACAGCACATGGCACATTTCTCTACCACCTCCCTTAAGCATTTCTGCACTTGTCTCATCTTCTCTGGGTGCCTTTCCTGATTTCATTTTCTTAATGGCTTGCTGGCCTTCAATTGTGGGTGGTTCTGTGGAGATAGCGAGGTCTTCATTACTCTCACAAATCTCAAGGGTTTCTTGAGGTGTTGGTCTATTCAAAACTGCTTCAAAATGTTCTTTCCATCTGGTGGTTATTCCTTTCTCATTTTTGATAATATTGCCATCCTTTGCTTTTATAGCGATATCATGCTTGTTTCCATAGTTCCCCTTCATGCACTTGATTATTTTGTATAATGTTCTCATAGCCATATTTTTTGCAGCTTCTTTTGCTTTTGAGGCAAGTGTCTCAAAATTATCCTTTCTGCAGCCTCGTTTAACATCCTTGTCATTCTCGGCATATTCAGCAGCAAGTCTCTCCTTCAGGCAACGGGAAGTTGTACTCAGCATTCTTTTCCTGGTTTCTTTCCGGATTGTCTCACTAATCCATTCTTCTTTCCGTTTCTTCTGGTATCCCAGAATCTCTTTACTAATCTCCTTCATCACATTATTAAAGTCATGGATTGTCATGTCAGTATCTTTGCCAAGTATGCTAAATCTGTTTGTAAGTTTGAGTGTAAATTTTCTCTGTACCTCAATGTTTTGAAGTTTGCTGGAATCAAAGTATCGGCCTCTGCCTAAGCCCAATCTCACTTTCCTGAATTTTAGTTTCACTTTTGCTACAAGGAGATGGTGATCGCTGCCAACATCTGCTAGCCTTTTTACCCAAACATCTTTGAGTGATCTCTTCCACTGGTTGTTGATAATGATATGGTTAATCTGGCTTTCTGTTTTCCCATCTGGGGATTTCCACATGAGTTTATGGATATCTCTATGCTGGAAAATGGTGCTTCCTACTGTAAGATGGTTCATTTCACAAAAGTCATGAAGTCTTTCACCATTGTCATTCATGATTCTCAACACCATGCCTTCCAACAGTACTTTTGTGATTAGTGTTTTCACTTCCAACTCTTGCATTAACGTCCCCGTTATAATGAGCACATCGTGTTTCGGGATCTTTTCCACGGCAGCTTGAAGGCTGTTATAAAACTCATCTTCAGTTTCTTCTTCCGCATCCTCAATAGGTGCATATGCCACAATTATGGACAGTTTAGTGAACTTAAACGAACATACAGGAGTCTTTCATAGATGGGGTTCCATTCTAATAAGGCCCTCAAGGCATCCTTGTCCATGATGAGTGCCACACCTTGTAAATGGTGGTTGTCCGTGCAGCCTGACCATAGTATTTTATCGGCAGATGCTAGGGGTTGCTTTCCAGAATCTGTCCAATGTGTTTCTTGTATTCCAAGCAGCTGCGGTCAGTAGTTATGCAGCTCTTTGATGGTCTGTGCAGGCTTTCAAGTTTGATATAAAGTTTGAACGTTCCAGCATCCAATATGGATAGTTCCTTTGGGTGAAAGAAGATTAGCTCTCAGTCCAGAGATGTCCTGGTGGCTTTGATCTCCGTCCATCATAATTTCTGTTCCCAGTTCTGCATCACTCTTCTCACCGGTATCAATAAATTTTTTTGTTTCGGTTTCTGTAGCGATAAAGATTTTACAGGGTAGGGTGGCTGGCTCTACGCCCAACCCCCAACCTGGAGGACCAGGTGCTGTATTCGTCTGGCCCTTCACCTGGAACCTGCCCAGCAAGGTTGAACCTACCAGGGACTGAAGATCCAGCTGGTATAACTCCCAGGATCATTAAGGCACACAAACCTCCCCACCATGACAACGAACAGCACATGGGGAAGAAGCAGGTAGTAGTGATGTATATTTACTACATCAAGCAGGTAGTAGTGATGTATAATACTTAATACTTCGGAAATATTTGAGTAATCTTGTGTATAGGTTGATGAAGAATTCATTATGGGTTGTATGTATAAATGTGTGAATTTTGTATGTCATCACTCAACCACATGATACATGCGCACCTCGTTTAAAGTAAACACCAAGTTAGACTCACATTTCGGACTCTCATGTCCACCTTTAAAATAGCTTATTGTTTTGAAGTTACAAAACTTAGCAGTCAGTTTCCCCAGCAGGTTGAAGTTTTGGTCAGTTGTCCATGGCGGGGTAAATTTTGGTCAGTTTTTCCACAATTTTTTTTTGAAATTTTCACCTCTTGTTTCTTTTGTTTTTCTGCTTCTTACTGTTTCTTTTTCTATTTTGTGTTTTTTCTCTTTCAGTTTCCTGTTTTTTTGATTCTTGGTTTTTCATCTTGTTTTTTTTTCGATTTTCTTTTCTTTTTTCCCCCTTTTTTGTCCTTTTTAACCTTTTTTCTGGTTTTCTTTTCCTGTTTTCCATGCTTTTTGCTCTTTCCTCAGCCTATCACCCACAGCTTGGGAAAACTGGTGATGTTGGTGGGCAGCTGCTGTGTAGGTCTGTGGTCTGCAAACTTGCTTCAGTGTAACCTTGCTGAAGCTATCCTGCTTCTGACAGATGGGATTCAGTGCGCTTCTGTATTCCTCCCCACTCCATTTGCCCTCCTGGTTAACATTTTATTCTTTTTGTTTTTCCCTAGGAGATTGTAAATATTTACCCTTCTATCAACCCTCCAACTCTGACAGCTCATCAGTCTAACCGCGTGTGTAACGCACTAGCATTATTACAATGTGTTGCTTCACATCCAGAAACCAGGTAATTCCCCATTTCCTTTCTCCTCTCTGTGTTCAAGTTAAAGTTTATTGTCATCTGACTGTGTGTACATATATACAACCAAATAAAACAATGTTCCTCTGGACCATGGTGCACCCACAAAACTTGTCACACACAGCACATAAAACAATATTATCACAGTAAGTTAAAAATATAATTCAAATGGCCTGTGCTGGCCTTCAGTGGACCAAACTATCCCTCTCGGACAGTGTAGAAGCGTGAATCCTAAGGGTCATTAAGAAGGCATATGGTGTGTTAACCTTCATTATTCAGGGAATAGAGTTTGAGAGCCATGAGGTAATGTTGCAGCTCTGTAAAACCCTGGTTGTAACACAGTTGGAGTATTGTGTTCAGTTCTGGTCGCTTCACTATAGGATGGATGGAGAAGGTGCAGAGAAAACGTACTAGGATGATGCATGAGTTAGAGGGCATGTTTTTTAAGGACTTGTTCAGCGAGTTCGGACTTTTCTCTTTAGAATCAAGAAGGATGAGTGGTGACTTGATAGAAGTGTACTAGATAAGAGACATAGCTAATGGACAGCCAGAGACTTTTTCCCAAGGCAGAAATGGCTAATACATGGGAACATAACTTTGATGTGATTGGAGGAAAGTGTGACAACATGTGGATGTTAACACAAATGATTCTCATTTCATAACGAAGGGTCTCCTTATAGATGCTGCCTGGCCTGCTGTGTTCCACCAGCATTTTGTGTGTGTTGATTCTCATTTCATTGTATGTTTGGATGGACATGTGGTAAGTTAAAGGATCTGAGTTGCAGTCTGGAGGGTACCAGTACAGCTGTCAGATTACTTGCCTTGCTAGTCTCAGAACTTAGGAAGAGAGTAGGTGACCATTCACTTGAATCTGTTCAAATTGATTGCTAGTTTTTCTTGTTTGGACTTGCAAGGCTAGTCTGCATAAAGAGCAAAATACTATAGGTGATGGAAATCTGAAATAATACAGAAAATGGTTGAAATTCTCGGCAGGCTAGGCAGCAAAAAGGCTGTGTGTCATCGACCTGCAATGTTGACTCTGTATTGTTCTGTGGCTGCTATCTCAATGTTAACATGAGGGGGCATAATTTTAAGGTGTTTGGAGGAAAGTGTAGGGGGATAAATTCTTTACACAGTGGTGGGTGCATTAGGCAGCATGGTAGTTAGCTTTACAGCACGAGCTATAAAATCAGATTCCTGCCACTGTCTGTAAGGAACTTGTATGTGACCTCGTGGGTTTTGTCTTGGTGCTCCAATTTCCTCCCACGATTCAAAGATGAACGGGTTGGGTTTAGTGAGTTGTGGGCATGCTATGTTGCACTGAATGTGTGGCAACACTTGTGGGTTGCCCCCGGCACATCCTCACTGATCTGATTTGACATAAATTACACATTTCAATTTGTTTCAATATCCTTGTGACAAATAAAGCTAATCTTTAACTTTTATCTTTAGATACATTGGGGACATTTAAGAGACTCTTAGATAGGCATATGGGTGATTTGAAAAATGGAGGGCTATGTGGGAGGAAGGGGTTTTGCACCATAGTGGGCGGAAGGCCCTGTACTGTGCTCAACATTGCGTTTATTTTACATGTATGCACTAGTAGTTAGCACGTGGCTTTTACAGCTTGGGGTGCCAGAATTCAGAGTTCAGTTCCAACGACCTCTGGAATCTCCAGTTTCCTCCCGGTCTAATGACATACTGGTTAGTAGGTTAATTGGTCATTGTAAAATTTAGCCTGTGATTAGGTTAGGGGTAAGTAGATGAGTTGCTGGGCAGTGTGGCTCATGGGGATGGAAGGGCCTGTTCTGCACTGTTTCTCGAAATAAATCAATTAATTAATAAACTGCAATAAAAATCTTTCTTACAGCGGTGTCGCAGGCACATAGCATCAGATAAGCACCGTTCACAATAAAATCTTAAACATGTTATAAAATGTTTTCAAGAAAGAATTTATTTACGTATTCAATGCAATATTTATGTGTTTCATTGAACTGCTGCTGCTAAGTTAATACATTCTATGACATATGCCTGTGGTAATAAACCTGATTCTGATTTGAACAAAAACAAGTCCATCCTATTGCAAAATGGTCATAAGTGTTGCTAAACTGTGCTCTAACTCCTTAAGCATACCTACAATTTTCTGTTTGTATACCAAGTCCATAGAATCTTATAATTAATTAGTTGTATCTTGATACCTTCTGGGTAAATTCATTGATTTATTTTCAGTCCACAATCCGGATCTGTCTGGTGATGAATGGTGTTTTTCCTGTCTTTCAGGTCAGCATTCCTTGCAGCACACATCCCCCTCTTCCTCTATCCATTCTTGCACACCGTAAGCAAAACAAGACCCTTCGAGTATCTGCGACTCACCAGTCTCGGTGTCATAGGTGAGCACGTTCACTTTCCTCTCTGTGGTGGGTGTCTTGTCTGTATGTTTTTAAACAAGTCCTTTCAACCCAGCTTGTCCATCCTGACTGTGTTACCTAATGAGCTCATCCCATCTGCTTTTGTTTGGCCATATCCCTCTAAACCTCTCCTATCCATGTTCTTACCTAGATGGTTTTTAAATTTTTGTTATTGTGCCCAGCTCTACCACTACTTCTGGCAGCTCATTCCAAATCCATACTCTTCTTTTGCACAAAGAAGCTGTCCCTGATATCACTTTTAATTTCTTTATCCAGTGGGTAGGGAATTTATGGAATTCATTGACACAGATGGTTGTACACAAGTGATTGTGTATATTTAAAGCAGTGGTTAATATGTTCTTAATTGGTAAGGGTGTGGAAGTTTACGAGAAGGAGGCAGGGGAATGGGGTTGAGAGGGATAATAAATCAGTCATGATGGAATAATTGAGCAGACTCGATGGGATGAATGGCCTAATTCTGGTTTCTATGACTTGTCAGCTAAGTTTCCTCCAATCCCCACCTGTTATCAGCATTCCTGTTTGTTCCATTATCTCTGATGCTGACTCCGTACCTGTCTTCTGACCACTGTCTTCCAAATTTGTAGTTTCTAACATGAATCAGTGTAAACCCTTTTCCAGGTGACTTCACCACACACTGGGCGATGGGTTTACAGAGGGGATGGTGTTTGATTTTATGTCCCGTCAACACAGGTCCAACCCCCAAGTGATCATCTTTGACTCTGGATATGTGCCCCATTGTTTAAAACCTTTCCTTTATGCAGGAGCCTTGGTAAAAACAGATGAACAGGAAGTCATCAACTTTCTTTTGACAACTGAAATTATTCCTCTCTGTCTTCGTATCATGGAGTCGGGAAGTGAATTGTCGAAAACGGTAAGAACTGGAGGGAAACATTACAGCATGTTCCCCGTCAAGCCTGTGCTAGCTCTCTACAACAGCAATTCATATTCCCCTGCTCCTTTTTTTTTTACTCTCTTTTTTTGTGCTTTGTTCTCGAATGTCCAGTCCATTTTGAAGGAATGATGCTGGGAATTGAAGGATTAATTTATGAGGAGCGTTTGACAGCTCTGGGTCTGTGCTCACGGGAACTTAGAGGAATGAGGGGGATCTCTTTGAAACCTATCAAATATTGAAATGCCTAGGTAGAGTGATGAGGAGAGGATGTTTCCTATATTGGGGGAGTCTAGGACTAGAGGGCACAGCCTCAGAATAGAGGGATGTCCCTTTAGAACAGAGATGAGAAGGAACTTCTTTAGCTAGAGGGTGATGATTGTGGAATTCATTGCCACAGATGGCTGTGCAGGCCAAATAATTGAATATATTTAAAGCGGAGGTTGAGAAGTTCTTGATTAGAAAGGGTATCAGAGGTTACCCGGAGTAGACAGGAGAATGGGGATGAGAGGTATAATAAATCAGCCATTTATCGAATGGCCAAATTCTGCTCCTATGTCTTGTGGTCTGGGTTAAGAGGAGTTGATGGGTTCAAGGAGGACTGAATTTGCTGATGGGTTGAATGCTCTGGCTGTGTTTGGTGCTCTGTGTAACCTCCCTATTTCTGGACCTTAGGTTGCAACTTTCATTCTACAGAAGATTCTCTTGGACGACACAGGACTGGCTTATATCTGTCAAACCTACGAGCGATTCTCACACGTGGCCATGATCCTGGTGAGCTGGGGGAACGACTATGGCCTGTCTGCACCCAGGGTTGGGAATGCACTATTCACCTTTTCTCATGTTACAAGATTAGCTTTGGTGGTCTTATGTACATTGAAACGTCCAGCAAAATGCAGTGTTTGCATCATTTACCAGCACAGTTTGACGATTGTGCTCAGCAGCTCCATGCTTCTGGCCATGCCAACTTTGCATGCCATCAACTAACTGACCCTAACCCTTACATCTTTGAAATGTGGAAGGAAACCATAGCACCTGGAAGAAGCCCACACAGTCATGCAGAGAATGTACGAACTCCTTTCAGCAGTGTGAATTGACCTAGTCGGTGCTATAAAGTGTAATGCTAGCTGCTAAACCACCATCTGCCGAATCACTGCCCCCGCACTCAGTCTTTCTATAGCTCTCCATTGCCTCCTTGTGTTCTCTTCAAAACTTGCTTCTATCTTTGCATAATTATCAAGTTTTAACAACCATGCTTTAATTCATTTATTAAAAACTAAAAACTAGAGGCTACAATAAGAGAGGAGAGATTTAGAACATAGAACAGTACAGCATAGGCTGTACTGCCCATGGTGTTGTGCCAACCCTTTAACCTATTCCAATATCAATCTAATCCTTCCTTCCCACATTACTCTCTCATTTTCTGTTCTCCATGTGCCGATCTAAGAGTCTCTTTAAAGTTCCTAATAATCTGCCTTTACCTCCACCCTTTTTATATCAAAATAAACTTTGCTCACAATTAAAATTTATTTACAAGTATAAACTGCAACACCTTTAATTCTTACATTCATAGTCAATAGTAGTGTTCAACTACGTTCCTTAAAATCAATAGGGCTGTTGCCAGTCATGGTCCCCTGGGGTGGTACACTATTATAATCGGCAATGCGTTCTATGCACTTAGCAGTCTTTTTAAAAAATCCTCTCTGAGATACACCGCCTTCCATACTTCCAATCACCTTAAATTTTTCCCTCTCATATTAGCCATTTTAACCCTGTTGAACCCTGGCTTTCCACTCTACTTATGCCCCTTATTTTGTACACGTCTAACAAGTCACCACTTATCCTCCTGTGAAAGAGACTTAATTTCTTCACTGCCAGAGGAAGTGGTCGAGGTGGGTACAATTGCAACATTTAAGACACGTTTGGATAATTACATGGAGGGGAAGGACTTGGGAGGTTAAGGGCCGAAGAAGGGCGACCGGAACTAGAGTATACTGTGACCACATGGGCTGAAGGGCTTGTTTTGTGCTCTGTTACTCTCACTCAATGAAAAGTTGAGGCTCAAATGCTGATCCTGACAGCACGTAACTCGTTACATCGTGCTAATGAGAGAAAGGTCCATTTATGTTACTGTCTGCTTCTTGTCCACCCATCAGTCTTCTGTCCACGTCATCTACACCGTGGCATTTATTTTTCGCAATAACCTCTAATGCAACGGCTCATCAAATGTCTTCTGAATCTGGGTGTAGTACATTCATCAGTTCCCTTTTATTCACTCCCACATTGCTGCAAGTAATTCCAAAAAACTTGCACTAACACAGTCTTGTTGTACACAGGGTAAGATGGTGCTGCAGTTGTCCAAAGAGCCTTCGGCCAGGTTGTTGAAACATGTTGTCCGATGCTACCTCCGTCTCTCTGACAACCCACGGTGAGTCAAGAGTTAGCAGGGTTATGGGGGTGGGGGATACTTCTTATAAGAAGGATGTCGAGGCTTTGGAGAGGGTGCAGAAGAGGTTCACTAGGATGCCTAGATTAGAGAGTATGAACTATAAGAGATTGAGCAAATTTAAATTGTGCTCTTGCTGCGTTAGAGGCTGGGGGTGATCTGATAAGAGGTGTCTTAACCTTATGAGAGACATAGCTAGAGTAGAGAGAAACTTTTTCCCAGGGAAGAAATGGCAAACACCAGAGGACATGGTTTTCAGGTTAGAGGGGGACATTTAAAAGTGGTTAAGGTTGCTGGAATAGGATACCAGGGGAAGTAGTGGAACAGCCAATTTTTGTACTTTGAGGCTTTTAGACAGTTACATGAATATGAAGGGAATAGAGAATATGTACCCTATTATAGAATATAGAACAGTACAGCACGGTATAGGCCTTTTTAGTCCATGATGTTGTGCCGACCTTTTCATCTACTCGTAAGATCAATCTAACCCTTCTGTCCCACATAACCCTTCATTTTTCTTATAATCTGTTTGCCTGTTTCCTTAATGTCCTTTAAGATAAAATGTCCTTTACCACAACCCTGGTAGGGCATACCATATGCTGTGTTTATATTAAAAAAATGTTACCTTTGACATTTCCTTCCCCACCCTGCCCCCATGATATTTTCCTCCAATCACCTTAAAGTTATGCCTCTTTGGATTAGCAATTTTGCTCTGGGAAAAATGTCTGACTGTCCACTTTATCTATGCTTCCTATCATCTTGTACACTTCTATTAAGTCACCTTTATAGAGTAACTAATGACATCCATATTCCTCCGGTAATTGAAAAATATGGCCTTAAAGTTATTACCAGATGAGGAGATTTAGTATAAACTGGCATTAAGTTTGTGGGCTGAGCATGTACTGTTGTGTGCCGGCCACTTGTTCTGAGGTGCTTCAATGTGTCTTGTTTGGGTTTGCTAGGGCAAGGGAGGCACTGCGGCAGTGCCTGCCCGACCAGTTGAAGGACACCACCTTTGCCCAGGTGCTGAAGGATGACACCACCACGAAACGCTGGCTGGCCCAATTGGTGAAGAACCTCCAGGAGGGGCAGGTCACTGATCCTCGGGGAATCCCGTTGCCTCCTCAGTGACCTCCCACGTGCCCCGGTTCGTCTGGCTGGAACATCTCGTCGCTACCATGGTGGTAAGGGGTGGGACAGCGTTACATCTGTGCGCCTGCCTCTCTCTCCGAGATGTTTGCGAGGAGGATTGTAGCAGATCGGGAGCCCCCATCTCTGTTGCCCTCTCAACTGATGGGTGACACAGCACTGCAAGGAGGCTGGCTAAGCGGTCACACGGAGAAGAATGCTGGGTTATTCGTGGGCGTGCTTCATGTGGGAAGCCAGACTGAGATTCACCAAGGATAGCTGAACAGTGTGCTTTATTTCCTCTTCTCATGTCTCTTGTGGGATACTTTATTTTTGGTGTGCCACATTACTGTAGCAGTTATTGTGACACTATTATAGCTTGGGGCATCGGAGTTCAAATCCAGCATCCTCTAGCAAGTTTGTATGTTCCTTCCTATGTGCGCATGGATTTCCTCTGGGTGCTCCAGATTCCTCTCACAGTTCAAAGATGTACCGGTTAGTAGGTTAATTGGTCATTTTAATTGTCCTGTGAATAGGTGGGTTGCTGGGTGGTGCAGCTTGGTGGGCCAGAACGGCCTTTACCACACTGTATTCCCAAATAAAAAAGGTAAATTTTGGTCCACCTTCTAGAATGTAGCTATCCCTTTCCCGAGTTGATCCATGGACAACTCATCTGGAGTGCGAGGAATTCTGGTGCCAGATCGGTTTTTGATCTTTCTACCTTTGCGCATCCAGTGGCAAGCTTTGTATGTCTCCCATTTGCTCCCTTTCTCAGAAGCTTTCAGTTGTGCCTGGCTCCACTGTGTTGGAAGGGGGAGTAACTTGGGCGCAAATGAACACAAAAGTCATTGGTTCCATCACCTCCAAACTTGATGCTCTTTTCTCCATCTATTTTTCTGTTCTGCCTCTCTCCTCCCTCTCAACATCCTGCTCTCCAGCCCCAGACATCCTTCAGTTAATCGGCCTATCCTATCCTTTGTCCAAAGTTCTTCATTTGCACAGCTTTGCCACTGCTGACCTGTTCCTCCACCTCCTGGTGTCTTGCAGACCTTCAAAAGGCGTCTTTGTGTGTGAACTTTAGTCAGATAAGCTTCCGGTAGGAGTCATTGTGGAGGCGTACAGTTGGAAGTGAAATCCTGTATGGAAGTAAGGGTGGAAAATGTGGCGGGTTGTCCTAGCATTTTATTATCATTGCCCTCAGTTTGTCTCAGGGCAGATTGGAGATTCGAGGGAACCTGTTGTCCTGCTCTGGCTGCTTGTATTTTAGCCCAGGACCAGGCTCAAACAGCCTGTGCAGCCATTACCCATTTCTTGCAGGGCTGCAAGCACTCTGGTATCTGTGCCCACCCAGGCACACCATTCTGCCTTAACACACCCCATCCTGTATTCCACTAGAATCTGGGCCCCTGGCAACTGTGCCTCCCCAGGCACACCATTCTGCCTTTTTTCCACTGGAATCTGGGCCCCCAGCAGCTGTGCCCATCAGGCATGTCATTTTTCTTAGCTCATAACGCATTATAGCCTGTTTTGTACCAGACTCCAGGTCACCAGCAGCTGTACCCACCTAGCCACATCATTCTGCTTACGCATCCCAGTCTGTTTTCCACCAGGCTTGGGCTCCCGAGGTTCTGTAATACCGCTAAGACAGTTGGCTGTTTTCACCTCCTAGTATCCCAGTGAGTGGCATGAGGATGGTGATTGTAAGATAAGTCTGTTCCATGATTTGCTGGGACATTCCAATCTGAAATTAATAAATATTTTTTAAAATATGGTGTGTACATGCTTATCTGTTCAGGCATGATGATAAATTGAGATGCTAGGGCCATAATGCTACCTGGTTAGCTCTACATTCCTCTACACTTCACTTGATCAGTTAAACTATGGTCTAAACACCAAGGTGCCATGGCCAAGAAACCTCATCAACATCTCAACTTCCTCAGAAGGTTAGGGAAATTTGGCACATTACTATTGACTTACCAATTTTTATTGATGTACATCTTATTTGGATGCATTAAGGCTTGGTTTGTGTACTGCTCTGCCTGCCATTGTAGACATTGCTCAGTACGTTATGGAGACCAACCTCTCAACCTTGGACTCTTGTCTAAACTTACTGTTGCAGCAAAGCAGCCAGTGTACAAATCAAAGTCCTTTCACATCAGGCATTCTCTCTCCTCCCCTCTCCCATTGGGCAGAAGATATAAAAGCCTGAAAACCCGTACCATCAGGCTCAAGGTCAGCTTCTACCTCGCTGTTACAAGACTATTGAATGGTTCCCATAGTATGATATGATGGATTCTTGACCTCACAATCTACATTGTTGCACCTTATTGTCTATCTACACTGCATTTTCTTTGTAGCTGTTATACTTTATTCTGCACTTTGTTATTTTATCTTGTTCTATGTCAATGCACTGTCTAAAGATCTGATCCGTCTGAATATTATGCAAGGCTAGCTTTTCACTTTACATGCGACAATCATAAACCAATTTACTAATTTATATTCTTCCATTACCTGCATGTTCCTGTCCAAGTACCTCTTAACTGTATATTAAAAAATTAATCTCAATCCATTTCCTTTGTGGCCTCCTCTTCCTTGATGGTCAGCTCCCAGTTACCTCTGTCCCAGTCTCATCATGTATACCTCAGTGAAATCTCCCCTTGACATTTCCTTCTCTGTTACCACACTCTGATCTATACTTGTAACTGCCATCCCTCATCCTGGTAACTATTCCCATCAATTTTTTCTGGATCTTCTTGAACACTTCCATATTCTTCTGATAATAAGGTAACCACAGTACTCTAACTGACACTGTACCGCTATGTTTTTGAGGTTCAGTGTAACCTTTGTCTTATCAGTCTCTGCCGATAAGGCCTAGAACTGTATGTGCTTTATTAATTACTTCCCCAGAATGTCTCCAATTCCAACAATGTGTTCACCCGTCCCAGTTCCTCTGCTCCTGAATCCCCTAGAGAACAATATCCTGTCTCACCTCTCCTCAGTCCTCCCAATGGCATGCACCATCTCGTAGTTCTTCACATTAACCTGCTGTGATTTAAAGTTATTATCCTTCTTCAGTATATGAGAGTAAAGGAGAAGAAAGTTATTGTTACTCTGGATCTGATGCAGCATTGGGATGAAAGGGACTGTGCGGCTATGGAGAGGAGTGGCTGATGTGTAAGTAATGGTGGTGGGGGTGTTGATCAGCCTAACGGCTTGGAAAAGTAACTGTTTTAGAGTCTATTGGTCCTGGTGTGGATTTATCACCATCCTCCCAATTCACAATAATAATCTCAGTCATCTGCAAGTTTAGAAATTTGGCCCTCTTGACCATCTGCAAATTTCAAAATTTGGCTTACACCCTCAAATCTAGGTTGTTCATAAAGATCAAAGAAGCAGTGACCCCAATGCTGATTCCTGGACAACTGCTATTCACAGTTCTCAGTTTGAAAAGCAACCATGCATCACGACCCTCTGATACCCACTCATGTCCACTTTCAATCACCTTGTGAATGCCGAATAGTTACTACCTGGGCAGGTGGTTGTCCAATGAGGACAGATTGGGGAGGATAGTCTTGTACCTGCTGGGGTTTGAATGGAAAATAGGAAGTACTGAGGATTCCTGTCAAAATTGTTTGCTCCCGTGGGAGAATCTGGACCCGCTGTTTAAACATGAGGGGTCACTCATTTCTCACAGAGAAGAGACAAGATGTTTCATTTGTCTTCGGAACAAAGATGGTCAGATACAAGATAATAAGAAGTGAAGGTTTACTAGATATGAGTTTACAATCAGATCAGCCATGATCATATTGAATATGTAGTTTAAATCCCTGACTAGATTAGTGCAACTCCGCAAGGGTTAAAATGAACACTGTCAAGTCTTTCTATCTACAAGAGTTGTGAAAATTCGAGAACAGTTGGCCCTCCTTATCCGCGGGGGATTGGTTCCAGGACCCCCCCGTGGATACCAAAATTTGCGGATGCTCAAGTCCCTAATTTAGCATATATCGGTGCGGTGGTCTTTAGGACCCAGTGGAACCCCGGACTTTATTTAACTTGTCTCTGTGCGGTGGACATTAGGACCTGGCGGCATAGCTCTGAATCCGCAGTGTTTCTGTTCACGAAAATAATCACGATCGTGATTGAAAATAAGGTTGAAGTAATAAAGCGATGGGAAAGAGGTGAGACGCTGTTGGTCATTGGAAGAGTGTTAGGGTACAGTCAGTCAACGATCAGCACAATTTTAATGGAGAATGTGAAAGGCCCTGCCCCAATGAAAGCTATACTAAGCAATGCAGTGATTAATTTATTGAAATACGTATGTTTCTTAAGTGTTTTATATGCATAGAAAGGTAAAATGTGTACTATATACTAAGAAAAACGTCTGACTAACTGACGCTAAATAATACCGAATGTACCTGTTCCGACTTCAAATCCAACTTAAAGACAGACTCAGGAACGGAACTCATTCATAACCCGGGGACTGCCTGTACTTTTAAGTCATTTCTAGATTACTTCTAATACCTAATACAATGTAAATGCTATGTAAATAGTTGTTATACTGTATTGTTTAGGGAATAATGACAAGAAAAAATAGTACATACTCAAACAACGAGTGCTGGAGAGAGAATTTCCGGGTTTTCCTGATCCGCGGTTGGTTGAATCCGCGGATAAGGAGGGCCGACTGTATCGTGACCATCAAATTTCATCATTTAATAAAATAGCCTTGCTTTAGTTTCCTCCATGGTTAGAATAATCTGCTCACCAAGCAGCTCACTGACAGTCTGTACTGAGGAACTGTGTAGATTTGACAAAGAGCATCTCACCTATTTGATATCAGGTTTCTGTTGCAGGCTGAAGGACCCTCTCTGAACACCTAGTTGGCTTGGACTCTGCTCAGAGATCCCAACACACTCCTTACTCCCTTGCCCTTCTAAGTTGCTGCATGTTCCATGCTGGGTCTTCCTGTCACACGACCTCTTAAATTCTCATTTTCGTTCTCTCTCTCTCTCTGTCACTCACTCACTCACTCACTCACACACTCACTCACTCACACACTCACTCACTCACACACTCACTCACTCACACACACACACACACACACACACAAAATATATATATATATATATATATATATATCTATTTAGCACTTCTATAGAGAAGGGTCAGCCCGAAACGTTGACAGCGCTTCTCCCTATAGATGCTGCCTGGCCTGCTGTGTTCCACCAGCATTTTCTGTGTGTTCCTTGAATTTCCAGCATCTGCAGATTTCCTAGTGTTTGCCTCTTTAATTTATCTCTGTTTCCTAATCCTTCAGTCTGTCAAAACCTCAGCAGAATTGATGATGTAAGTGTAAGCTTTGGTTATCTTCATAAATGCAGTGCAAAATACCTGCTCCATTCACTGTCCTTCAAAGTTAGCTTTGCAGATCACAACTGGGCTATGCTGGTTGCTTGGAGCAGTTCTGAAAAGCCAGTGAAAAGGGTGCACCTTTAGACAAATGAGAAAATATGCAGATGCTAGAAATCCAAGCAGAACACACAGCATGCTGGAGGAACTCAGAAGGCCAGGCAGCATCGATGGAAAAGAATGTAGTGGACATCTTGGCCCGAGTGCCTCCAACATTTTGAGGGTGCTTTAGAAATGGTATGTGAATTATTTTATGTTAGAACAGTTTATGACATCCTTGCTACCTGGTTAACTTCGGGCTACTTCCTGTTGTTGGTGTGTGAGCAGATAGAACTATTGGTTTCCACAGAGTTCCCCAAACATAATGATGAATGATCACAGATTTACTCTGGAGTGCAGTTGCATCAGCATGTTTGGCATTCCTTGGTTGGCATGGTGGTGTAGTAATTAGCATAATACTTTACACCACCAACTGTAA
Organism: Hypanus sabinus; assembly: GCF_030144855.1. Taxonomy (NCBI): domain Eukaryota; kingdom Metazoa; phylum Chordata; class Chondrichthyes; order Myliobatiformes; family Dasyatidae; genus Hypanus; species Hypanus sabinus. The sequence goes on from NC_082709.1 coordinate 81,775,196, forward strand.
GATCATGGTTCAATTCCCACTGCTGTCTGTAAGGAGCTTGTACATTCCTCCTGTGACTATCTGGGTCTCCTCCAGGTGATCTGGTTTCTTTCCACATTCCAATATGACTTGGGGGTTAGGATTAGTAAGTTTTGGGCGTGATATAATGGTGGCCTATCTCCAGCACATTTTCAGACTGTGTTGGTTTTTGATGGAAACAACACATTTCACTGTATGTTTCAAAATACATGTGACAAATAAAGCTAGTCTCTCAAATTTCGTGGCCTGAATGAGAATCAGGTTTATTATTACTGACTTGTATGACAAGGGCACACCACGTCCTGTAGAACAAGTACTATTGGTGGAATATTGTCAGGGTCAATAGCTTTTGCTGTATCCAGTCCTGTATTCATTGTATGTTTTGATGTACTTGTGACAATTTAGCTAAACCTTTAAGATCTTCAACACAAATGTTGGAAATCCAGAGTAACACACGCAAAATGCTGGAGGAAATGGTGATGAGAGGGCATACAGGAGCAAGATAGATTAGCTGGTTGAATGGTGGTGCAGGAACAACCTTGCACTCAACGTTAGAAAGACCAAAGAATTGATTGTGGACTTTAGAAGGGTAAGTTGAGGGAACACATACCAGTCCTCATCATGGAATCAGAAGTAGAAAGGGTGAGCAATTTCAAGTTTCTAGGTGTTTGCTGTCTTGAGGCAAATTAGGGTGGATAAATCCCCAGGACCTGACAAGGTGTTGCTAAAGTCCGTGTAGACAATATCCACTGTCTTGGTAACTTCCTCAAAAAATGTATTTAGATATGAGTTGTGGGAGGCAAGTGCTGAGATTAGAGCTGAGAAGAAAGTTGGATCAGCCATGATGAAATGGTGGAGCAGTCTCGATTGGCCAAATGGCCTAATTCTGCTCTTGTACTTTATGGTCTTATGGAATGCATGGGAATCACCGTGAAAGAAGCTGATCTACTCAAAGCCATAGCATAGGCTGCAGTGTTTAGGGTAGTAGTGAAACAGGAACCGACTCAGAGAGGGAAAACCCCCAGGAGCGAAAAATAACTTGCTTTTCGACAATCACCACTACCAGGGAATCTCGCTCAGGCTGCCCTGTCACTGTGATTCTCCCACACTGCTACCACGCCTGGACAAGCAATCTTGATGGAACCTCCATATTCTGCCATGTACCTTTCACAAGGTCTTACAGACCAGTCATAAAACAGAGTGGACCTGTTCAAAAGTGTGTTTATTACTTGCAAGGAGAAGACCACCTCAGAAAGGATGGCAGCCAGCTTCTGTTTTTAGAGTTTACAAAGTTTGGTTTTATACAAGTTTTCAGGCTTTATTTTTGGCTTTTATGTATTCTGAGTGTCAGCTCCTCCACTAAGCAGCTTTTATTCAAGGCCAAAATGTACTGATCTTCCCTTAGTTACACAATGAACAATGATCAGAACATTACATACCTCCTGCCACGTACACGCTTAGCATTTAGCAAAGCACTCTGGGGTTATACAACTTCCATTTTGTCCCATTGCAAAATTAAATACATAAAAAACGTATCATTTTTAATATATTTCCACAGCATTCAAGATAAGAATTAGACATTGGCTTTGAGGGAGAAGCCAGAGAGTTGTAGAAGATGGTTGCCTCTCTGATTGGAGGCCTGTGACCAGCGGTGTGCTGCAGAGTTTGGTGCTGGTTCGGTTATTGTTTGTTATCTATATTAAAGATCTGGATGATAATATGGTAAACTGGATCAGCAAACTTGCAGATGACGCCAAGATTAGGAACAGTGATGAAGACTGAAAGCTTGCAACGTGATCTGGACAAGCTGGAAGATTGGGCTGAAAAATTACAGACAAAATATAAAGCAGATAAGTGTGAGGTGTTGTACTTTGGGAGGACCAAGCAGAGAAGGACGTGCACAGTGATTGGTAGGGCACTGAGGAGCGCAGTACAACAGAGAGATCTGGCGATACAGATCCATAATTCCTTCCGAGTGATGCCACAGGTAGATAAGATTCATAAAGCTTTTGCACATTGGCTTTCATAAATTAATGCATTGAGTAAGGAGTGGGATGTTATGTTGAAAACATATAGGACGTTGGTGAGGCTTAATTTGGAGCATTATATCCAGTTTTGGCCACCTACCTACAGAAAAGATGTAAATAAGACTTTGAAAGAGTGCAGAGAAAATTTACAAGGATGTTGCAAGGATGAGAGGACATGAGTTACAGGAAAAGGTTGAATAGGTTAGGATTTTATTCATAGAACATAGAAGATTGAGCCGAGATTTGATTGAGGTACGGTATACAAAATTATGAGAGGTATAAATAGGGTAAATGCAAGCAGGCTTTTTCCACTGGGTTAGGGTAAGACTGCAACTAGAGGTCATGGGTTAAAGGTGAAAGCTGAAATGTTTAGGAGGAACATGAAGGGGATCTTCAGACGGTGGTGTAAGTGTGTAACAAGTGGTGGATGTGGGATCGATTTTAACTTACATCGTGCATCATAAAGATGCATACATTAGGATGCTCTTCATTGACTACATCTCAGCATTCAATACTATCATCCATGCAAACTAATCAATAAGCTTCAAGACCTTAGCTTAGGGGTTCCCAACCTGGGATCCATGGATCCTTTGCTTTATGGTATTGGTCCATGGCACTTAAAGAGTTGGAAACTCCTGCCTAAACCTTAATACTACTTTGTGCAATTGTGTCCTGGATTTCCTCACTTTTAGAGTGCAGGAAGTTTGGATAAGCAACAACATCTCTTCCACAATCTCCATCAGCACAGGTGCACCACAAAGTTGTATGCTCTACTTATGACTGCGAGGCTAAGCTTAGCTCCAATGCCATATTTATTAGGTTTGCTGATGACACCAGTGTTGTTGGCTGAAACATTGTTAGCATATAGGAGGGAGATTGAAAATTAGTCTGAGTAGTGCCACAACAACCTCTCTCTCAGTGTCACCAAGACCAAGGAACTGATTATTGTCTTCAGGAGAAAGAAACTGGAGTTCCATGAGCCAATCCTCATTGGGGGTTCAGAGGTAGTGAGGGTCAGTAATTAAAAATTCCTCGATGTTATCATTTCATTGGATTTGTCCCGGGCCTGGTATATAGGTGTAATTACAGAGAAAGCATGATAGTGTCTCTACTTCCTTAGAAGTTTGCAAAGATTCAGCGTGACATCTAAAACTTTGCCAAACTTCTACAGACAGGTGTTGGAGAATATATTGACTGGTTGCATCACAGCCTGGTTTGAAAATACCAATGTCCTTGAATGGAAAATCCTGCAAAATGTAGTGGATACAGCCATTCCATCACGGGTAAAGCTCTCCCTACCATTGATCACATCTGTATGGAGTGATATCACAGGAAAGCAGCAACTATCTTTGACTCCCACCACCCAGACCATGCTCTCTTCTCACTGCTGCCACCTAGAGGAAGATACAGGAGCCCAAGGACCTATACCACCAGGTTCAGGAATGGTTATTATGCCTCAGACATCAGGTTCTTGAACCAGTGGGGATAACTTCACTCACCACATCACTAAACTGTTCCCGCAATCTGTGAACTCACTTTCAAGGATTCATCATTTCATGTTCTTGATATTTATTGCTTATTGTTTCTTTTTTCTTTATTTTGTATTTGCACAATTAGAACATGGAAATCTACAGCACCTTACAAACCCTTCAGCCCACAATGTTGTGCTATTTCAGCCCTGGAAGAAAGCCTCCGGCTATCCACATGATCAATGCCTCTCGTCATCTTATACACCTCTCATCCTCTGTCACTCCAAGTAGAAAAGGCCAAGTTCACTCAACCTTTTCTCATAAGGCATGCTCTCCAATCCAGGCAACATGCTTGTAAATCTCTTTTGCACTCTTTCTATGGTATCCACATCCTTCCTATAGTGAGGTAACCAGAACTGAACACAGTACTCCGAGGTTTGACTAAGGTTTTCTATAGCTGTAACATTACCTCACAGCTCTTGAACTTAGTCCCATGGTTGATGAATGCCAACACACCATACGCATTCTTAACAACATTGTCAACCTGAGCAGCAGCTTTGAATGTCCTATGGACATGGACCCCAATATCTCTCTGACCCTCCTCACTGCAAAGAGTCTTCCATTAATATTATATTCTGTCTTCAAATTTGACCTACTAAAATGAACCACTTCACAATTGTCTGGATTGAAGTCCATCTGTCACTTCTCAGTCCAGTTCTGCATCCTATCAATGTCCTATCCTATCAAAAGCCCAGCTTTTGTGTCGTCAGTAAACTTACTAACCCACTCTTCTTCTTTATTCAGGTCATTTATAAAAATCACAAAGAGGAGGGGTCTGAGAACAGATCCTGCGGAACACCACTGGTCACCGACCTCCATGCAGAATAGGAACCATCTACAACTGCCCTTTGCCTTTTGTGGGCAAGACAATTCTGGATCCACAAAGCAAGGTCTCCTTGGATCCCATGTCTCCTTACTTTCCGAATGAGCCTGGCATGGAAAACTTTATCAAGTGCCTTACTGAATGCGTATACACTACATCCATTGCTCTACCTTTATTAATGTGTTTTGTTACATTCTCAGGATATTAAATCAGGCTCTTAAGGCATGAACTGCCCTTGACAAAACTATGCTGACTAACCCCAGTCAGATTATGTCTCTCCAAATGCTCATAAATCCTGCCTCTCAGGATCTGCTCCAACAACTTGCCTACCACTGAACCAAGACTCACTGATCTATAATTTACTGAGTTATCTCAACTCCCATTCTTGAATGAGGGAAAAACATTTGCAACCCTCCAAATCCTCTGGTACTTCTCTCGTCCCTATTGATAATGGAAAGATCATCACCAGAGGCTCAGCAATCTACCTCCAAAATGCTCTCCCACGAGAGATCTGACACATGACCAGGTTCATTTCCCAATACCAGATCAAGTACAACTTCTAGTTGGCTTATCAACATATTGCATCAGGAAACCTTCCTGAACACTTCCAAACTCCATCCTAGCTAAACTCCTTGCTTTAACGAGATGCCAGTCAATATTAGGAAAGTTCAAATCTCCCAACAACCCTATTATTATTGAACAGTTCCAGAACCTGCCTCCCTATTTACTCCTCGATGTCTCTGTTACTTCTGGGGGGGGGGGGGGGATCTATAAAAAATACCAGTAGAGTTAATTGTCCCTTTCCTGTTTCTGACTTCCATCCACACTGACTCAATAGATAATCCCTCCATGACTTCCTCCTCCTCCGCAGCCGTGACACTATCCCTGATTAGCAATGCCCTGCCTCCATCTCTTTTGCCTCTCTCCCTGTCCTTTTGGAAACACCTAAAGCCTGGCACACCCAGCAGCCATTCTTGCCCCCGAGACATCCAAGTCGCTGTAATGGCCACAATGTCACATTTCCACATATTGATCCACGCTGTAAGTTCATCGCTTTGTTTCTGATGCTCCTTGCATCGAAATAGACACATCTCAAACCATCAGGCTGAGTGCATCTTTGCTCTAACATCTACCTATCCTTCCTCACCAACTCACTGCAGGCTGTCTCTACTTGTGCTCCAACTGCTCCATCCTCTGTCTCTTCACTTTGGTTCCCACCCTCCTGCAAATCTAGTTTAAACCCTCCTCAATAGCATTTGCAAACCTCCTCGCCAGGATATTGGTCCCCCACAGAAACAAGTGCAACCTGTCCTTGTACGGGTCACACCTGCCCCAGAGAAGGTCCCAATTATTGAGAAACCTGAATCCCTGACCCTTGCTTCAATCCTTCAGCCACACCTTTGTCTGCCACCTCACTCTATTCCTGTACTCACTGTCGCATGGCAGAGGCAGCAATCCTGAGATTACTACTCTTGAGGTCCTGCTTCTCAGCTTCATTCCTAACTCCCATGTAATCTAGTTTCAGGACCCCCTCCCTCTTTCTACCTGTGTTGTTGATAACAATATGTACAGCCACCTCTGGCTGCTCACACTCCCATTTCAGGATATTGTGGATGTGTTCAGAAAAATCACGAACCCTGGCACCTGGGAGGCAATCTGTGTTTCTTTTTCACACCCAGAGAATCGCCAATCTGTCCCCCTAACTATAGAGTCCCCTATTACTGCTGCCATCCTCTTCTGTTCCCTAACTTTCTGAGCCACAGGGCCAGACTCGGTGTCAAAGGCATGGCCACTGTTGCTTCCCCCGGGTAGGTCATTCCCCCGCCCCCCAACAGAACTCAAAATGGAGTACTTATTGTTAAGGGGGATGGCCACAGGGGTGCTCTCCATTCCCTCTCCTGACAGTCATCCACTTATCTGTCTCCTGTGGCCCCGGTGTGACTACCTGCCTGTAGCTCCTATCGATCACCTTCTCACTTTCCCTAACAAGCCAAAGGTCATCAAGCTGCAGCTCCAGTTTCCTAACTCTGTCTCTAAGGAGCTGCAGCTCGATGCATCTGGCACAGATGTGGCCAGCAGGGAGGCTGGAGTTCTCCCTGATATCCCACATCTGACACCCAGAGCAGAAAACTGGCCTTGCAGTCATAATCATTATTCTTATGTTAGAGGAAAGAAGAGACATGAAGGTAAATTACTTCCTTACCTCACCCAGGCCCGTCCTTGCCAAAGCCCCGACGAGCCAAAGCCCTACCACTCTGACTCACACTACTTCAATGACCACTCCTTCGATGACTGCTCCGCTAGGCAGTGTCTCACTTTTATCCCTGAACCTTCTCAGCGGCCTTGCACAATGATGAGCTACTGCGTCTGTGTATTTCTCCCAGTCGAATCTCCCGCTGAAAGAAACTCCTTGCTTTTTAAAGGCACAAGAGTGAATCTGCAGATGCTGGAAATAAATAAAAACACAAAATGGTGGCAGAACTCAGCAGGCCAGACAGCATCTATGGGAGGAGGTAGTGATGACGTTTCGGGCCGAAACCCTTCATCAGGAGTGAAGTAACATGAGGTGGGGGGAGGGATGAAGTAGAGAGCTGGGAAGTGACAGGCTGGAGGGAAATGGGCTAGGGGGAAGGTGGAGAATTATGGGAAATAAAAGAGAAAGAAAGGTAGGGCTGGGGGGGAGATTATAGTGTGGCCTCTACCGTCAAGGTGAGGCCACACGCAGGTCGATGGAGCAATACTTTATCTCCCGCCTAGGTAGCCTCCTGCCTGCCGGCATGAACATCCAACTCACAGTCCTCCATTGATACCCCTGCCCCCCCCCCCCCCTTACCCCCATCCCTATCTATCATTTTAGTCTGGTTCTCTTTCTCTCTCTTTCCCCCCCTCACTATAATTTGCCAAGAACAATCATGGTCATGGAAAGACATCATACAACATGGCGCGTAAAGAACAAACTGTGCTGCCTATGTAGTCCGATGCTTGATGGCTAACCAGCACATGATGGACTGAAAGACCCATTTCTAGAATCTATTGGATTCTGTATCCTGTATCCAGTGCTCCTGATGCAGCCCTCTCTACTTTGGTGAGACCTGACATAGATTAGAAACAGAAAACCTACAGCACAATACAGGCCCTTCGGCCCACAAAGTTGCGCCGAACATGTCCCTACTTTAGAAATTACTAGGATTACCCATACCCCTCTATTTTTCTAAGCTCCGTGTACCTATCCAAAAGTCTCTTAAAAGACCCTATCGTATCCACCTCCATCACCATTGCTGGCAGCCCATTCTACACACTCACCACTCTCTGTATGAAAAACTTATCCCTGACATCTCCTCTGTACCTTCTCCCCAGAACCTTAAACCTGTGTCCTCTTGTGGCAACTATTTCAACCCTGGGAAAAAGCCTCTGGCTATCCACATGATCAATGCCTCTCATCATCTTATACAACTCTCATGTCACCTCTCATCCTCAGTTGCTCCAAGGAGAAAAGGCCGAGTTCACTCAACCAGTTTTCGTAAGGCATGCTCCCCAATCCAGGCAACATCCTTGTAAATCTCCTCTGCACCCTTTCTATGGCTTCCACATCCCTCCTGTAGTGAGGCGACCAGAACTGAGCACAGTACTCCAAGTGGGGTCTGACTAGGGTTCAATATAGCTGCAACATTACCTCTCTGCTCCTAAATTCAATTCCATGATTAATGAAGGCCAATACACCATATGCCTTCTTAACCATAGAGTCAACCTGTGCAGCTGCTTTGAGTGTCCTATGGACTCGGGCCCCAAGATCCCTCTGATCCTTTATACTGCCAAGAGTCTTACCATTAATTATATATTCTGGCTTTGTACTTGACGTACCAAAAAGAAGCACTTCACACTTATCTGGGTTGAACTCCATCTGCTCCTTCTCAGCCCAGTTTTGCATCCTATGTCCCGCTGTAACCTCTGACAGCCCTCCACACTATCCACAACACCCCCAACCTTTGTGTCATCAGCAAACCTTCTAACCCATCCCTCCACTTCCTCATCCAGGTCATTTATAAAAATCACGAAGACTAAGGGTCCCAGAACAGATCCCTGAGGCATACTACTGATCACTGACCTCCATGCAGAATATGATCCGTTTACAACCACTCTTTGCCTTGTGTGGGCAAGCCAGTTCTGGATCCACAAAGCAATGTCCCCTTGGATCCCACGCCTCCTTACTTTCTCAATAAGCCTTCGATAAGGTACCTTATCAAATACCTTGCTGAAATCCATATACACTAAATCTACTCAAACACGAGGAAATCTGCAGATGCTGGAAATTCAAGCAACACACACAAAATGCTGGTGGAACGCAGCAGGCCAGGCAGCATCTATAGGAAGAAGTACAGTCGACGTTTCGGGCCGAGACCCTTTGACAGGACACTGCATCTGCTGCTCTTCCTAATCATATTATACCTCTCCAAATGGTCATAAATCCTGCCTCTCAAGATCTTCTCCATCAGCTTACCAACCACTGAGGTCAGACTCACTGGTCTATAATTTCCTGGGCTATCTCTACTCCCTTTCTTGAATAAAGGAACAATATCCGCAACCCTCCAATCCTCCGGAACCTCTCCCGTCCCTATTGAAGATTTGAAGATCATCGCCAGAGGCTCAGCAATCTCCTCCCTTGCCTCCCACAGTAGCCTGGGGTACATTTCATCTGGTCCCAGTGACTTATCCAACTTGATGCTTTCCAAAAGCTCCAGCACATTAGGGGACCACTTTATTGAGCACCTTTGCTCCATCTGCAAAAAGCAGGATTTCCAGGTGGCCAAACATTTTAATTCCTATCCCCATTCCCATTCCAACATGTCAGTCTGTGGCCTCCTCTACTGTCACGATGAGGCCACACTCAGGATGGAGGAGCAACACCTCATGTTCCGTCTGGGTAGCCTCCAAACTGATGGCATGAACATTGATTTCTCCAATTTCTGTTCATTTCCCCCCCCCCTCCCCTTCCCTCCCCACTTATCTCTTCTCACCTACCTATTCTGCAGATGATACAAAATTAGGGCGACAGGCTGATAACATTCAGGCAGCAGAATCAATACAATTAGATCTAAACAAAATCCAAATGTGGGCAGATATATGACATGAAATTTAAAGTATGTAAATGTGAAATATTACATCTAGATAGTAGAAATATTAAATATAAATCTACAATGGTGGGCCGAGTTAGAAAGTGCACTGTATAGGAAGGATTTGGATCATCCTGGTAGACTCATGACTATCACCATCCAGGCAAGGCACAGAAGTGATTAGGAAGGCTAATAGAATGTTGGGCTATATAATGCGCTCAGTGGAGTTCAAGTCAAGAGACATTCTCCTTAAACTGCACTTGTGAGGCGCTTGTACAGCCTTAGTCTCCATATTTTGTCAGGGTTGTGAAGGCACTGGAGAGAGTTCAGAGAAGAGCAACGAGACTTATTCCAGGTCTGCAGAGTATGAGCGATGAAGAAAGATTGAAAGGATTAAAACTTTTAAGCCCAAGTAGACATAGAATGAGAGGAGACACGGTAGAAGTGTTCAGGATCATTAAGGGTATAAGTAATGATAGTAAAGAATGTAGTGAAGATAGTAATAGTGATAATAAAGAATGCCAGCTGCTACTTCAAAATTAATCCATCATCAAGGACACGGGGCCAAGGGTGGAGATTTCAAACAAACATCAGGAAGCATGTCTTTACACAGCAAGTTGTGGACACATGGAACAAACTATCCAGTTGTGTAGTTGAGAGTAGTCCCTTAGAGACCTTAAAATCTAAACTTGGTAGTTATTTCAACACAATGTGAATAGGAATTTGTCAAGCTTGGTTGGGCAGAATGGCCTGTTCTTGTCAAAATCTTTCTTATGTTCTATTCCCCTCCTCCTGGTGCCCCTCTTCCTTCCCTTTCTCCTATGGTTCACTCTCTTCTTCTATCAGATGAACTCCTTCTCCAACCCTTTACCTTTTCTATCACCTCTCAGCTTCTTCATTCATCCTCCCAACCCCCACTTAGCTGGCTTCACCTATCACTTCCTAGCATGTGTTCCTTTCCTTTCCCCACCACTTTATTCTGACCTCTTCCCCCTTACTTTCCAGTCCTGATGAAGGGTCTCAGCCCAAAACATCAACTGTTTTTTTCATTTACATAGATGTTGCCTGACCTGCTGAGTTCCTCCAGCATTTTATGAAGGGGAAGGAAGTGTTCTTGTGTCTTCAGGCTCTTGTACTTCCTTGTTGTTGGTTCCAGAACTGTTGGTATGCAGAACCAGGTAAGGATGGGAGATTTCTTCCACAATCCCATGCGATTTCCGAATATCCAACAGTTCTCAAACCAGCTAGGTTATCTTTGATTCCAGATCAGATGAATTTAAACCCTGGAATGGCCAGAAATGGCAGACTAGGGATGGGATTTGAATTTCAGTTTTTAGATTCATCAAAGTTGCCGTACCACCTGATAGGGTGGTTAAGAAGGCATATGGTGTGGTGACTTTCATTAGTTGGGGAATTGAGTTCAAGAGCTGCAAGGTAATGTTGGGAGATCTACGAAACTGATCAGACCATTGTGTTCCATTCTGGTTGTTTCTTTATAGGAAGGATGTGGAAGCTTCCAGGAATGAAAAGTTTATCATACGAGGAACGTTTGATGGCTCATGATCTGTTGGTCGCTTTAGGTCGCATCTGGAATTTCCAGTTGGCGGACGATTTCCCTCCACGCCGCTCTGACATACTGGGGAATCATGTTCGTGGCAGGTTACAGCAGTGGTTTGCCTTTGCCTTCTGCCAGGTGAGTTTGAAGAGGTCACCACCTCTTTCAGTGGATGGCCAGGACGTCTAAGTGCCTTGTCATGCTCCTAGCGCTCCACAACGCCTGCTGGCCTGCTTTCTTGACCGTTGGACCATTAATCGCTCTCTTCCGATCAATCCGCCATGGCCAGACTTCACACACTGGGATAAGCAGATCCCCGACCTCACTGAGGGTCGAATACCTGTCGGCTACCCTCACCCGGTTTGGCCTGTCTGCCGAGACGGTTTACCGGGGGCGGGGTGGCCGCTGCGCCTGTTACAGCTACTTGGAGCCACAGGTGAGAGCTGAGCGCCAGGTGGGGACCAAAGGGGAACGAGCTGCCCTGAGAAAGGGCATGGCAGTTCCCCTCCCTATCAGAGGTGTTACCCCTCCCTAGACACCCCTTACACCCCAGCTGTACTCACTGGAATTCAGGAGGATGAGGGGGGGGTTCTCATTAAAACCTTTTGAATGTTGAAAGGCCTAGACCAGGGGTCGGCAACCTTTACCACTGAAAGAGCCATATGGACCCGTTTCCCACAGAAAAGAAAACACTGGGAGCCACAAAACCCGTTTGATATTTAAAATGAAATAACACTGCATACAACGGTTTTTCTTGCCTTTATGCTATGTATAATCAAACTATAATGTGTTGCATTTATGAAATCGATGAACTCTTGCAGAGAAAACAAAATTACATTTCTGCATGCAACAAAAACATTTTGAACTCCGATAAAAAGACATTGGGTTGAAGGTTACTTTTAAGTAAAATACTCAATGTCTATTTGAGTCCGTCTTGTATTTATGTAAAACGCCGAACTTAAATTGTCCGCCAGCAGCAAACCAAAAATAACGTCAGCCAGCTGTCAACCTGAAAAATAAAAGGACTATTTCACTGAACAATGAAAAAATATGAATATACGTAAAATAATAGGCAATTAAAATATTTATCATACTTGGTTAATGGGATTTCTGCTCCGGGACCTCAGCGCACAGCGTCTGCACATCAGGGCTGTATGACGTCACCTTCATCTTTACACAGGATCGCAAGCTGTCATCTGTGAGGCGTGCGCGATGTTTGTTTTTAATAAAGTTCATGTTGGAGAACACCTGCTCACATACATAAGTGGATCCAAAGATCGACAGGACTCAAAGCGCATACTTTTTAATGTTTACATAAATGTCGGGGGATAGCATTCCATGTTTCGAATACAAGTTTGCCCGGTTTGAGAAGGTTTTCAATATCACTCCATTTGCGATTTTGAACAAGAACGGCCTTCTGACGGGCAACATCTTCAAGGTCTGCTGTCAAGCATCTAAACTTGGACACCCATTTGTCTTTGTCGGCTATGTCAGCCAGTTCCATCTCAAGATCAGGTTGACTCACACCTGCCAATGCAGTCGTATTCAGTAGGGATGGATCGATGCTTAGGGGAGTGGCGGGTGTCAGGCATTGGCAGTGGTGACATATATTAATAGCGATAAAAAACACGTTGTAGCGGTGTGCTACACGCAGAGCTAAAATAACGACACGGAGTCGGTAAACTGCAGTCAAAGATAACTTTATTCGAACTAAACAGCCTTGCTTTTAAGCCTCCCTCAACCCGTCCCCCGCCCCCCCCCCCCCCGTGGGCGCGGATGCTCCAAAAGACACGTACTCACAAACCCCCATAGGCTATCTCCCTTAGCCGGAACGCTGGCTAATTGTGAGCCGGTTCGGATGTGCCAGGAAATGGGTTGCCACAACATTTTATTTAGATTGTACAAGATCACCATAATCTTCAAATTTAGAATTACATTTCAAAAACTAACAAACTAACATAAAATACATTTTAATTAAATACTCATCATTTATTTTCCAAAGCCACAGGGAGCCGCAGCACAGAGATGAAAGAGCCGCATGTGGCTCCAGAGCCGCATGTGGCTCCGGAGCCGCGGGTTGCCGACCCCTGGCCTAGACAGAGTAGATGTGGAAAGAATGTTTCCCATGGTGGAAGAGTTTAGGACAAGAGGGCCCAGCCTTAGGATAGAGGGGCGCCCTTTCAAGATAGAAATGCAGAGAAATTTCTTTAGTGAATTTGTGGAATTTGTTGCCACATGCAGCTGTGGAGGCCAGGTCGCTGGGTGTATTTAAGGCAGAGTTTGATAGGTTCTTGATTGGACACGGCATCAAAGGTTACGGGGAGAAGGCCAGGAACTGAGGTTGATTGAATGGTAGAGCAGGCTGGATAGGCTGAATGGCCTAATTCTGCTCCTATGTCTTATGGTCTTATGGAAGCTTTACAGAGGGTTGCAGAGAAAATTTACTAGGATGCTGCCTGGATTAGAGAGCATGTCTTATGAGGAGAGGTTGAGTGAGCCAGGGCTTTTCTCTTTGGAACAAAGGAGGATGAGAGGTGACTCTGTGTACTGGGACCAGGTTAGACCTTCAGAGATGTTGGTACCCAGGAACCTGAAACTGCTCACTCTTTCCACCGCTGACCCCATGGGTGGCTAAAGATCCATTAGGGAATGTCTCTTCCCGCACAGGTTACAGTCCTGTCAGAATGCAGAACCTGGCTGTGACATCACATGGGAATGTTGGAACTGGCAGGGGAATGAAGGTGCCCCTCTCCCCACCCTCTTATTCTGGTTTTTGCTCCATTTCCTTTACAGTCCTGATGAAGGGTGTCTGCTCAAAACTTCGGCTGTTAATTCATTTCCATTGATGCTGCCTGACCTGCTGAGTTCCTCTAACATTTTGTGTGTCTTGCTAGCAAACAATCTCTCCCCTTTCAATCATCCACAATGCAATCTTCCAAACTCATATTTAAAAATCAGTAATTCTGGAATTTTTATTTCAGATATTCTGTATTCCTTCCACATTTTATCACCAATTTAAATGCACTTTTTATCACTGATATTTTGTATTACCTCCCTTTGATATTTGTTACCTTGTGTTATTAATCCCTCTGTCATTTGAGCTGACCTCCTTTTCTCTATTTTCTCCCCTCCCCCTCCCAGCCTTTCTCTGCAATTTTATACCCATGTATCTCATACTTTTCCCAGCTCTGATAGAAGGTCATTGCCCTGAAGTGCTGATGTTGTTTTCTTCTCCATGCATGCTGAATGACCTACTGGATATTTCTAATGTTATCATAGGACACTACAGCACAGAAGGACAGATAGTCCTGATGAAGGGTCTCGGCCCAAAACGTCAACTGTTTATTCCTCTCCATAGATGCTGCCTGACCTACTGAGTTCCACCAGCAGTTTGCGTGTGTTAGTCTGCTTTCCAGCATTTGCAGAATCCCTTGTTTTTATATATTACAGCACAACACGGGGCATGATGTTGTGCTGACCTTTAACCTACTCTAAGATCAATCTAATCTTTCCCTCCCTCATTGCCCTCCAATCTTCTAAGATCCACGTGCCTATATAAGAGTCCATTAAATACCTCTGAGGTATCTGCCTCTACTACCGCCCCTGGCAGGACAGTCCATGTACTTGCCAAGCTCTGTGTAAAATAAAGTGTTAACTTCCCACCTTTCAAAATTCCAGCACTATTATTGTCCAGTTGAGTAGCAACATCAGAGGCACACCGCATCATATCCACAGCAAATGCAAGAAAAACATACATTAAACATAAATTATACACAATATTTACAAGAATGAGCACAATTGTAACAAAACGTCCATTGTAGTGTTGCTTAATAGTGATGGGGTTGGGCTGGTTTAGGAACCAAATGGTTGAAGGGAGGTAGTTCCCGAACCTGGTTGTGTGGGACTTCAGGCTTCTACAGAACTTCTTGAGAGTGTTATAGTAGGTTGAATTAGTGGGTTTGTCTAAGAGCAAGCATCAGGAGGGCAGAAGTCAGAATAAGAAGGTGGGGAGGGAGAGGAGTACAAGCTAGCAGGTGTTAGGTGAGACCAGGTGAGTGGGTGCAGGACAGGGACAAAGACTCATGACCCCCCCCCCCATCACCTCCACCTGCTTCCACACCTTCTTCCCTTTCTCCCATGGTCTACTCTCCTCTCCTATCAGATCCCCCTTCTTCAGCCCTTTTACCTGTTTCATCTACCTTCCACCCATCCACCTACCTACCTTCTCTCTCACCTGGTTTCACATAGCACCTGCCAGCTAATACTTATTGCCTTCTCCCCATCTTCCTATTCTGACTTCTTCCCTCCTTCCTTTCCACCACTGAAGAAGGTTCTTGGCCCGAAATGTCAACTGTTTATTCCATCTATAGATGCTGCCTGACTTGCTGAGCTCTTCCAACATTTGTGTCTGTTTCTTTGGACTCCCAGCATCTGCAGAATCTCTTGTGTTTTTATTATATCCACTGACCACAGTGCCATGCACCAGGTGGTGATGCAACCAGCCAGAATGTTCTCCGTGGTTCATCTGTAGAAATTTGCAACAGTCTTTGCTGACCTCCTGATCTCCTTAGACATGAAGTATGGCCTCTTGAGTACCTTCTTTGTGATGGTATCAATGTGTTGGGCTCAAGGTAGGTTCTCTGAGATGCTGATACTCGGGAACTGGAAGTTGCTCAACCCTTCCACCTCTGACCCCTTGATGAGGACTGGTGTGTGTTCTCCTGCCTTCCCCTTCCTGAAGTCCACGATCAGTTCTTAGTCTTGCTAATGTTGAGTGTGAGGCTGTTGTGGCAACACCACACCACCAACCAATCTATCTCTCTCCTTTACACCGCCTTGATTCTACCAATAACAGCGATGTCACTGGTGAATTTATAGATGGTGTGTGACATCCATATTTATGGTAACTGATGGAAGGTGGTGCTGGAGCCTGGTTAAGGAATATATCACCTATCAGGTCAGTCAGAGCACTCTCTACTGGGTTCAGCTTCACAAACTTGTTGTTTGTCTGACCTAGAGCGGCAAGGTATAGCTAGATCATCTCTCATAGACCGATTAGGGATATTCAGCATTGACTATGCGTGGGAGGTCATGTCTGATGAATCTTTTGGAGTTATTTGGAAGGAATCAATGAAGGCAGGACAGTTGTCTATATGGACTTTTGATAAGATCTTGCCTGGCAGGCTATACCTCCAACTTCTGGTAATTTCTGCCCCTTCGCCTTCTCTCTTTTCCATCCCCTATTCTGGCTCCCCTTCTCTTCTTACCTGCCCATCATACCCCACTGGTGCCCCTCCTCCTTCCATTTGTCACCATGGTCCACTCTCCTATCAGGTTTATTTTCAGCCCTTTACCTCTCCCTCTTCTCATCCCTTCAGCTTCTCACGTCTCCCCTCTCCCATCTACCTACCTACCTACCCAGTCACCTGGTCTCACCTATCACCTGCTACTCCCCCACCTTATTCAGTTTTCTGCCCCCTTCTTTTCCAGTTCTGGTAAAGAGTCTTGGACAGAAACTTCAACTGTTTACTCCCTTCCATAGATGCTGCCTGACTTGCTGAGATCCTCCATCATTTTGTGTGTAGCTCAAGGTTTTCAGCATCTGCAGAATCTCCTGTGTTTACAACAAGCTCGGACTCAGGGAGCTAGTGAGGTGGATTCAGACTGGCTTGATGATAGAAAGCAGAGGGTGATGGTTAAAGGTCAATTCTCTGACTGGAGATCTGTGATTGGTGGAGTGCTGCAGTGTTAGGATCTTCTTCATCACTTATGTAAGTGATTTGGATGTGAATATACATGGCATGACTAGCAAGTTAGGGCATTGAGTTTAGGAGTAGGAACATTATGTTGCAGCTACGTAAATCATTAATGAGGCTGCATTTGGAGAATTGTTACAGCTTTGGTCTCCCTGTTATA
Source organism: Hypanus sabinus (assembly GCF_030144855.1). Taxonomy (NCBI): domain Eukaryota; kingdom Metazoa; phylum Chordata; class Chondrichthyes; order Myliobatiformes; family Dasyatidae; genus Hypanus; species Hypanus sabinus. The sequence continues at coordinate 81,792,175 of NC_082709.1, forward strand.
GGAAAGTCGTTGTCAAGCTGGAGAGGATGGAGTGAGATTTACAAGGATGCTGCCTGGACAATGGGGAGACGTTACAGGGAGAGGTTGGCTACACTGGATCTTTATACCCTAAAGTGCTGGTGAATGAGGGGTGACCTCGTAGAAGTTTATAAAATCACAGGGTTATTTATTCATTTAGTTATTTAGAGATACAGCATGGAACAGGAAATTCTGGCTGAGCAAGTTGCATTGCCCCTGCAATCCACCTGTTTAATCCTAGCCCAATCACAGGACTATTTACAATGGCCAATTAACCTAAAAACTGGTACGTCTTTGGACTGTGGGAGGAAACCCACATGGTCAAAGGTTTCAAAGGTACATTTAATGTCAGAAAAATGTATACAATATATATCCTGAAATGCTTTTTCTTTGCAACCATCCATGAAAACAGAGGAGTGCCTGTAAAGAATTAAATGTTAGAACCCAGAAGTCCCCCCCCAAGCTCCCTTCCCTCCACCATCAATCCCCCCTCCCCCTATCGGCACCTGCCATCAAGCGCTCACGTGTGAGCAAAGCAATAGCAAAGACACAGACTTGCAGTTACCCCAAAGACTACTTGTTCACCCAGCATTCGACATACCACAGGCTCTCTCTCTCTCCCTAATAAGGGAGAAAGAGATGTCTCTATTTCACAGTGGGGGGGGGGGAGGTCATAACAAACAACTCACAGGGAGAACCTACAAACTCTTTATGGACAGTGGCAGGGTCTCCTTATGGACCTGGGTCACTGGCTCTGTAATAGCTTTATGCTAACTGCTTTCCCATACCATGTATAAGGTGTGTGGTCATAGTCTTTTCCCCAGGGTTAAAACATTGAAAAGACAGTTGGATAGTGTGGTAAACTATGTATACCTGTCTGGACACGCCCCTCTGCTGACTGCTCCTGTGGCTCCTCCCACAGACCCCTGTATAAAGGCGATTGGGGCACTGCGCCTCCCTCAGTCTCCAAGATGTCGTGCTTCCTTTTTGCTGCTAATAAAAGCCAATCGTTCACTTCCTGTCTCCGAGAGTTATTGATGGTGCATCAGATAGGTACATGGAGGGAAGGGACTTGGAAGGTTATGTGTTGGATGCAGGCAAATAGGGCTAGCGGGGTGGATGCTGCAGTCTGCAGGGACTAAATGGACTGAAGGGCCTGTTTCTGTGCCGTTTGACTCTTTGACACTAATAAGTTGAATTGTATACGATGTTGGTGAGGCCAAATTTGGAGAATTGGGTGCAGGATTGGTCACCTACCTAGATATAAATAAGAAAGCCATTAATAAGATTGAAGGAGTAAAGAGAAAACTTACAAAGACATTACTGGTACTTGAGGGCCTGAGTTACAGGTAAAGATTGAGCAGGTTAGGACTTTATTCCCTGGAGAATAGGAGAATGAGCAGAACTTTGATGGTATATAAAATAATGAGGGGTATAGATAGGGTAAAGGCATACAGGCATTTTCCACTGATGTTAGCTGAGAATAGAACCAGCGGTCATAGATTAAGGGTGGAAGGTGAAATATTTAAGGGAACCTGAAGGGGAACTTCTTCACACAGAGGGTGGTAAGCATGTGGAGCAAGTGCCAGTGGAAGTAGTGGATGTGGGTTTGATTGGAACATTTAAGAGAAGTTTTAGGAAATACACGGATGGGAGGGGTATGGAGGGCTGTGGTCCAGGTGCAGGTCAATAGGATTAGGCAGAATAACAATTTGCCACGAATTAAATGGGCTGAATAGGCTGTTTCTGTGCTGTACAGCTCTATGATTCTATGAGAGGGAGGTGATGGCTGGTTCTAAGGTTCGTGGGCTTGGCCCCAGTGTTTCCAGTGTAGCAGCAAGGCCGGCACCAGGAATTATTTCAGAAACTCCCTTTGTATCTGTTGCCAGTTCACTCAGCATCGAGTCATAATTCATTAAAAATGTATCTGCAGAGCTGAGTTACTGTGCACGAAAGATCACACTGCCACATGTCTAGACAGCAGACGCAATATTTGGTGTTACAGATCCCCTCTCCCAACCTCTTCCCGAAGTGCAGGCTTTACATCCTCAGCTGGATGTAATTTACAAGGATGTTGTCGGGACTTGAGGACCTGAGTAATTGGGAAAAGAGCACAGAGCATTGAGCACTGCAGCACAGTTCAGACCCATTGGGCCACGATGTTGTGCTGATAGATCGATCTACCCCTTCCCTCCTTCATGGCTCTTCATTTTTCTTTCATCCATCTGCCTATCTAAGAGTCTCTTAAATGTTCCTAATATGTCTGCTTCTATCATGCACTCACCATTCTCTATGTAAAAAACACTTATATCTGACATTTCCCCCCACCATAAGACAGGAGAGCAGAATTAGCCATTTGTCCTATCAAAGCTGTTCCACCATTACATCCTGGCTAATTTATTATCCCCCTCAACCCCATTCTCCTGCCTTCTCCCCGTAGCTTTTGACTCCTTACTAATCAGCCTCTGCTTTAAATATACCCAGTGACTTGGCCTCCGCAGTCATTTCTGGCAATGAATTCCACAGATTCACCACCCTCTGGCTAAAGAAATTCCTCCTCCTCTCTGTTCTAAAGGGATGCCCTTGTATTCTGAGGCTGTGCCCTCTGGTGCTGGACTCCCCACTATAGGAAACATCCTCTCCACATCCACTCTATCAAGGCCTTTCAATGTCTGATAGGTTTTAATAAGATCCCCCTCATTCTTCCAAACTCCAGTGAATACAGGCCCAGAGCCATCAAACACTCCCCATGTGTTAACCCTTCCGTTATGGGATCATTCTCGTGAATCTCCTCTGGGTCCTCTCCAATGCCAGCACATCCTTTCTTGGAAAAGGGGCTCAAATTTGCTCATAATACTGACCAATGCCTTGTAAACTGTCAGCATTTCATCCTTGTCTTATATTCTAGTTCCCGCAAAATGAATGCTAACATTTATACCTCCTTCAATCAGTTTAAATTGATGACCCCTTGTATTAGTCAATTCTGCCCTGAAAAAGCCTCTAATTATCCACTCTATTTAAGCCTGTTTCGTATAATAAAGTGACCAGAACTGAACACAATATTCCCAAGTGTGTCTAACGAGGGTTTTATGGGTATATAACATTACCTTGTGGCTTTTAAACTCAATTCCCCGACTAATGAAGGCCAACACAGATTCTTAACGACCCTATTAACTTGTGTGGCAACTTTGAAGGATCTATGGACATGGAGCCCAAGTCCTTCTATTTGTTCCACTAAGAATCCTGCCATTAACCCTGTACTCTCCATTCAAGTTCAACCTTCCAAAGTGAATCACTTCACACTTGCTTGGACTGAGCTCCATCTACTGCTTCTCAGCCCGGCTATTCATTATACCAATGTCCCATTGTAACCTATGATAACCTTCTACACTATCCACAACACCACTAACCTGTATGTCATCCTTAAGTTGTCAAATCTAATAATCCACTTCTTATTTCATGACTTTTATAAAAATCTCAAAGAGCAGGGGTCCCAGAACAGATTCCTGTGGAACCTCACTAGTCACCGATATCCAGGCAGAATATGCTTCATCTACGACCATCTGTTGCCTTCTGTGGACAAGCCAGTTCTGTAACCATACAGCTAAGCTTTCCTAGATCCCATGCCTCCTAACTTTCTGAATGGGGAATGGTATTAAATGCCTTAATGAAATCCATAGACATCACGTTCATTCTACCTTCATCAATATGTTTTGTCACATTCTCAAAGAATTCAGTCAGGTTTGTGAGACAAGATCCACCCCTCACAAAGCCATGCTTCTACCCCTAATCAGACTATGCTTCTCCAAATGCTCGTAATCCTGTCTCTATAAGAGTCTTCTCCAATAGCTTGCCTAGCACTGAAGTAAGATTGATGAGATGATTGAATAGGTTAGGAATTTATTCCCTAGAGTGTTAGAGAATGAGTGGAGATTTGGTAGAGGTATACAAAATTATGAGGGGTATAGATGATTTAAATGTATGCCAGCATTTTTCACTGAGGTTGAATGAGACTAGAACTAGAGGTCATAGATTAAGGGTAGAAGGTGAAATGTTTAACTGGAATCTGAGGGGGAACTTCTTCATTCAGGGTGGTGTGAGTGAGATGTCCAGTGTGAGTGTGCAGAAGTAAAGAAGTATTGAATGGTTGGGGGTGGGGGAGGGGTGGTGAAGGGACTTGTTTCACTGTTGTTGTTCAGTTTTGTTGTTGTGTTGGTTTTTTTGTTTGTGTTGTTTTGCTGAACATAGTGGGCATACCACGTGTGGTGATAGTTGCAAGCTAACCCTTTGCACCTCCCCTCATTGTGTTGGTTGTAAATGCTAATAGTGCATTTCACTGTATATTCTGATACAAATAAATGACTCTGAATCTGAATCTGGCCAAGAAGACTTGAAGGAGTGAAGAGTCTAATTCTGTTCCTATCTCTTATCGACTTTTGGGAACTGAAGGGCATCATTTCCCGCACAGGGGGTGGTCCATAAATGGAAAGCGGTACCAGAGCAAGTGATAGAGGCAGGTACATTTGGACAGGAAAAGTTTAGAATATAGATTGTAAGACTTAACAGTATTAAGCTATTCAGTACATCAAGTCTGCACCACTATTCGAACATGATTGTTTTATTAACCCTTTCAATCCTATTCTGTCTTCTCCTTGTAACCTTTGATGCCCTTACTAATCACGAATCTATCAACCTCCGCTTTAAATATACTCAATGACTTGGCCTCCACAGCTGTCTGTGACAATAAATTTCACAGATTCACTGCCCTCTGGCTAAATAAATTTCTCCTCATCTCTGTTCTAAAAGGACAACAGAAAAGCATATGATTATGCATCTATAGAAATGCAGAAATACATCTTTATTTTTGTTTTTATGTACTCTCAATGTGCACGCCTGCATACCATTTGCTCTCCTAACTACCTGCAGCTCCCTGCCTGTGAGCTTTATGCGAATCGTGTACAAGGTACCCAGGTCCCTTTGAATGTTAATACTACTCAATCTCTTGCCAGCTAACAAGCACTACTCTTTTTTGTTTCACAAATTGAAGCGAATGACCTTACATTATGTTCCATCTGCCAAACTCTTGCCCTCTCAATTTGTGCGTGTGTTCTTGAAAGCCCTTCGTACCCTCCTCCGCAATCCCAATCTCATCGAAACTTGTGTCATCACACACCAGTAAAAGACAAAGGCAGCATCTGTCGTTAAGGACCCCCATCACCCAAGGCATCCATTAAGGGATCTATTACCTCCAAACCCCCTCCCGAAGGACAATTAGGAATAGACACCGGGCAATCCCGTTCCCACCAGCAGCACTCTATAAATCAAGGAAAACAAATTTTCCCAAATATTCACATCCATTATAACATTTCCATATCAGAATCAGGTTTATTATCTCTGACATTTGCAGGGAAATTTGTTGATATGCGGTGACAGTACAGTACAATACATAAAAATGACTACAAATTACAATAAGAAAATGTAAACATTAAATAAGCAGTGCAAAAAGAGAGGAAATTAGTGAGGCAGTGTTCATGGGTTCATAGGCCATTCAGAAATCTGATGGCAGAGGGGAAGAAGCTGTTCCTAAAACATTGAGAATCTTCAGGCTCCTGTACCACCTCTTTGATATTGGTAGTGAGAAGACAGCATGAGGGTGGTGAAGGTCTTCTTGAGGATATTGTCTTCTTGAGGCGCCACCTTTTGAAGGTGCCCTTGATGGTGAGGTGGCTAGTGTCCATGATGGATCTGGCTGAGTTTATAACTTTCTGCAGCTTTTTCTGAACCTGTGCATTGGAACATAATACCAGTGAGAATGCTTTCCATAATACCATAAGAGATAGGAGCAGAATTGCACCATTTGGTCCATTTCGCCATGACTGATCCATTTTCCCTCAGCCCCAATCTCCTGCCTTCTCCCTTATCTCTTCATATGCTGAATCCATCAACCTCTGCCTTAAGTATACCCAATGACTTGGCCTCCACGGCTGCCTGTGGCAAAGAATTCCATAGATTCACCACTCTCTGGCTAAAGAAATTCCTCCTCATAACCGTTCTGAAAAGATGCCCCTCTATTCTGAGGCTGTGTCCTCTAGTCCTAGACTTCCACCATAGGAAACATCCTCTCCACATCCACTATAGAGGCCTTTCAACATTTGATAGGTTTCAATTAGGTCACCACTTATTCTTCTGAATTCTAGTGAATACAGGTCCAGAGCCATCAATCGCTCTTCATATGAAATATTTTTGTGAACTTCCTTTGAGCCCTCTCCAGAGTCAGCACATCCTTTCTAAGATAAGGGCTCCAAAAGTGGGCTTCACCTGTGCTTTATAAAGTCTCTACATTACATGCTTGTTTTTATGTTTTAGTCCTCTTGAAATGAATGCTAACATTGCATTTGCCTTCCTCACCACTGACTGAACCTGCAAATTAACCTTCAGAGAATCCTGCACAAGGACTCCAAGTCCCTTTTCCCCTCAGATTTCTGTATTTTCTTTCCATTTGGAAAATAGTCTAACCTTTTATTTCTTCTGCCAAAGTGCATGACCATATATTTCCTGATGCTGTTTTCTATCTGCCACTTATGTGACCATTTTCCTAATCTGTCTGTCCTTTTGTAGCCTCTCTTCTTCCTCAAAACTACTTGCCCCTCCACCTATGTCTTTGTATTATCTGAAAATTTTACCACAAGGCCATCAATTCCATCATCCAAATCATTGACATATAATGTAAAAAGAAGTTGTCCCAATACAAACCCTTGTGGAACACCACTAGTCAATGGCAGCCAAACAGAAAAGGCTCCCTTTATTCCCACTCTTTGTCTCCTGCCAATCAGCCACTGCCTTATCCATGCTAGAATCTTTCCTGTAATACCATGGGCTCTTAACTTGTTGAGCAGTCTCATGTGTGGCCCTGTGTCAAAGGCCTTCTGAAAATCCAAATACTGTATACAAAATCAACCGATTTTCCTTTGTCAATTCTGCTTGCTATTTCCTCAAGAAATTCCAACAGATTTTCCCTTGAGGAAACCATGCTGACTACAGCCTATTTTATCACGTATCTCCAAGTACCCTGAGACCTCATGCTTAATGATCAACTCCAACATCTTCCAAACCACTGACATCAGCCTAATTGGTCCATAGTTTTCTTTCTTCTACCTCTCTCCCTTCTTAAAGAGTGGAGTGATATTTATAATTTTCTAGTCCTCTGGAACCATTCTAGAATCTATTGATTCTTGAATGATCATTACTAATGATCTCTTCAGCCACCTCTTTCAGAAACCCCATTGCTACCTCTCCACAGTCAGATGTCCACTCTCATCTCTCTTTTACATTTTATGTATCTGAAGAAACCTTTGGTATCCTCTTTAATATTATTGGCTAGCTTGCTTTTGTATTCCATCTCGTCGTTTTTAATGAATTTTTTAGTTGCCTTCTCTTGGTTTTTAAAAGCTTCCCAATCCTCTAACTTCCCACTAATTTTGCTCTATTATATGCCCTCTCTTTGGCTTTAACACGTCAGCCACAGTTGTGTCATCTTGCCTTTAGAATAGCTCTTCCTCTTTGGAATGTATTTATCCTATGCCTTCCGGATTGCTTCCAGAAGTTCTAGCCATTGCTGCTCTGCTGTCATCCCTGCCAGTGATTTTTCCCCAATCAATTTTAGCTAACTCCTCTCTCGTGCCTCTGTAATTCCCTTTATTTCACTGTAACACTAACACATTTGACCTTAGCTTCTCTTCATATTTCAGGGTGAGCTTAATCTTATTATGATCACTTTCCCCTAAAGGGTCTTTTACTTTAAGCTTTCTAATCAATCCCACTTCATTGCACAACACCCAATCCAGAATAGAACTTCTCTCTCTTGGGAACCAACACCAACCTGATTTGCCTATCTAGCTCCTGTTACAAGGGGGCATTAGGAGTGGACCCAAGTGCACTGAAATAGTATAAACTGAACTGTGTTTATTGAGAATTACTAAGAAGGCCAGGAATGAGGACAAATCGTTAACATGGAAGTAAACACTGGATAACAAACCGGTAAAACCTGGACTTAACTTGGACTTGACACTTGGATCTCGACTCAGATTCGGGACTTGACTTGACTCAACTTGGAACTCGGACTTGGACAATGAAGAGATAGAATACCCAACTCAGAGCAGCGGCGAACAGCGAGACCCACTCAACTGGAAAGGACTTGGACAACAAGGAGACAAAACCACACGACGACAGTCCATTTGTATCTTTGCCTAGAGTGGCAGTAAATGACCAGCAAGTCTCAGCCAGCCACGAAAATGACAGAATTCATAACTTACTCAGAGAAGCGGCAAACAGCCAGCAACTCAGCTGGACATGAAAATGACTGAATTCACTAAGGCAGCCACAGGCACCGAAGCAACTTAGAGTTCATGATTCTCAGTGGCTCCGATGATGGTCCCGGCTTCTCGGCAGCCTGGAGCCTTAATCCGCCGGCCTGGCTTCCGGTGACAAGCTTCTGGTATCTGGCTTCTGGTGACGAGCTTTTTGATGTGGGTTTCTGATGACGGAAATAGCTGAACCCTGGAGCTATCCATGTTGCAGTCTTGAAATGAGGACCAGGTGCCTCAATCAAGGTGCCCAACGGAACATGGGGAAAGAGGAAATAACTGGAATGTGGAGTCCACGGACTGGACCGTGAACTGAAATGCGGAGTCCATGGACCAGACCATGACAGCTGCATATTGAAATGCCCCATGACTATTATAACTTTGCCCTTTTGCCATGTATTTTTATCTCCCGTTGTAATTTGTAGACCACATCCTGGCTGTTGTTTGGGGGTCAGTACTATATACAACTCAATAGACAATAGACAGTAGGTGCAGGAGTAGGCCATTTGGCCCTTCTAGCCAGCACCACCATTCACTGTGATCATGGCTGATCATACACAATCAGTACCCCGTTCCTGCCCTCTCCCCATATCCCTTGACCCCGCTATCTATAAGAGCTCTATATAATTCTCTCTTGAAAGCAGACTCCCTCTCTTGACTCCCATCAGGGTCTTTTTACCCCTGCGGTTTCTCAGCTCTACCCACAAAGATTCAACATCTTCCAACCCTATGTCACCTCTTTCTAATGATTTGATTTGAGTTTTCACAAGCAGAGCCACAGTACCCCCTGTTTTTTCAATGCAATGTGTATCCTTGGATATTAAGCTCCCTGCTATAATCTTCTTTCAGCCACGATTCAGTGTTGCCCACAACATCATACATACAATCTGAGACTGTGCTACAAGTTCATCTACCTTATTCCACAAATTGCGTGCATTCAAATATAACACCTTCAGTCCTGTATTCAGCCTTTTTGATTTTGTTCGCCATTTACATTGCAACTCATCCTGTTGACTGCAGTTTTGCCCTGTCGTCAGCCTCTCCTTGCTAGGAGTCTCACTACACACTGCCTCTGTAAACCAAGTATCTCATTCTCAACACCATCACACCAGTTCCTATTGCTCTGCCAAATTAGTTTAAAATGTCCCAAACAACTCTAGTAAACCTGCCTGCAAGGATATTGGTCCCCCTCGGGTTCAGGTATAACCCATCTCTTTAGTACATTTCATACCTTTCCCAAAAGAGATCCCAATGATCCATAAATCCATACATTCACCTATGAAATCATTCACTGGTGTGTGACCGGGTAGCAATCCAGAGAGTGGTTCCATTAGACAGACGCAGCATGGATTCAGAAAGGGCAGGTCCTGTTTGACAAACTTACTGGAATTCTTTGAGGACATAATCAGTGCAGTGGATAGAAGGGAACAGGTGGATGTCACATACTTGGATTTCCGGAAGGCGTTCAATAAGGTGCTGCACAAGGGACTTATAAATAAGCTGCAGATGCATGGAGTTGGAGGAAGTGTATTGGCATAGATAGTAGATTGGTTAACCAACAGAAGGCAGAGAGTTGGTATAAATGGGCTTCTCCAGTTGACAGTCAGTGGTGAGTGGGGTGCCACAGGGGTCGGTGCTGGGCCCACAGCTGTTTACCATTTACATTGATGATTTGGAAGAGGGGACTGAGTGTAGCATAGCAAAATTTGCTGATGTCACTAAACTGAGTGGAAGAGCAAATTGTACAGAGGATGTGGAGAGTCTGCAGAGGGATATAGATAGGTTAAGTGAGTGGGCCAAGGTCTGGCAGATGGAGTACAATGTTGGTAAATGCAAGATCATCCACTTTGGAAGGAATAATAGAAGAGCAGATTATTATTTAAATTGTGAAAGATTGCAGTACGCTGTTGTGCAGAGGGATTTAGGAGTGCTTGTTCATGAATCATAAAAAAGTTGGCTTGCAGGTACAGGAATGTTGGCCTTCATTGCTAGAGCGATTGAATTCAAGGGCAGGGAGATCATGCTGCAACTATACAGGGTACTGGTGAGGCTGCACCTGGAGTATTGTGTGCAGTTCTGGTCTCTGTACTTGAGGAAGGATATACTGGCTTTGGAGGCAGTGCAGAGGAGATTCACCAGGTTGATTCCAGGGATGAAGGGATTAACCTATGAGGAGAGATTGAGTCACCTCGGACTATACTCTCTGGAATTCAGAAGAATGAGAGGGAATCTCACAGAAACATACCAAATTTTGAAAGGGATAGATAAGATAGAAGTAGGAAAGTTATTTCCATCGGTGGGTGAGACTAGAACTAGGGGACATTGCCTCAAGATTCAGGGGAGAAAATTTAGGATGGAGATGAGGAGAAGCTGTTTTTCCCAGAGAGTGGTGCATTTGTGGAATTTTCTGCCCAGGGAAGCAGTTGAGACTTCCTCACTAAATATATTTAAGATACAGTTAGATACGTTTTTACATAGTAAAGGAATTAAGGGTTATGGGGAAAAGGCAGGTAGATGGATCTGAGTTTATGGACAGATCAGCCATGATCTTATTGAATGGCGAGGCAGGCTCAATGGGCCAGATGGCCTACTCCTGCTCCTATCTCTTATGTTTGTATTACTACCCTGAGGGTCCTGTTTTTCAGCTTTCTACCTAGCTCCCTAAAATCTCTCTTCAGGATATCCTTACCTTGACTACCTATGTCATTGGTGCCAATATGTACCTTCTGGCTGCTCACCCTCCCTCTTGACAATGCCATAGACCCAGTCTGAGACATCCCTGACCCTGGCACCTGGGAGGCAGCATAGCATCCGGTGTCTCTATCTTACCCACAGAATCACGTCTCTGTTTCTCAGACTATGGAATCTCCTATGAACAATGCAGTACAGTACTTCTATAAAAAATTGCTTGACTCTTCGGTGACATACCAAATCTCCTCAAATTCCTAATGAAATATAGCTGATCACATCAACTAGTCAGCTGCAGTGTCCTCTAAAGTATTGAATTGCAGATCGCAATTCTAGTGCACTGTTTGCTAAATGAATCTTGCTGAGGGTTGATAGGCCAACATTTGGATTCTATATTTCATAGCCGATCATGGAAGCAGAATGCTGTCAGTTATTTTGACGGCACAGTCTGTGAGTCTGACCCTGTCTCCTGCTTCTCATTCTCTGCCCTCTGTCCTCGGGTTCATACACGTCACCTGCTGTCCACGTCATTTTGTTCCCAACTGCTTGCCAACTCCTTCCACCTGTCTTGTCTTTTGCTCCTTGTCCTGGACCTTCCTGAATCTCTCTTACATCAATAACTTCAGTCCCAAAGCCTCTAACATATTATAAAGATCACAAAATTCCAGATATTCTGTTGTTGGCCCCGTTTAAATACTCTCCGTTACTCCTGCCCTTTCCCCTCAACCTCATTGTCCTTCCTTCCATCCCTCCCTCTCTTCTACTCTGATTCCCTCCTTCTCAATTGATTTATTTTTGTTTAGAGAGAGAAGCACAGTAACAGGCCCTTCGAACCCAACGAGCCCAATTATAGTATGTGACCAATTAACCGACTAACCCCTACTCGTTTGAACTGTGGGAAGAAACTGGAGCACCCAGAGGAAACTCACAAGATCATGGGAGAACGGACTAACTCCTTACAGATCTCTTTCATATCCCTCCTCTTGTACCACTCCATTTCCCTCTCCTCCCCCTTTTCATTTCCCTGCCTCCCTCCAAAACCCCACCCCTCCATTTTTGTTCCCTCCGTTTCCCTCCCATTCCCTTCCCTACCCTCCCTCTCCATTTCTTTCACATCCCCTTTCATCTCCCTTCCCCCACTCTCCATTTTCCACACCTCCCCTTCCATTTCCCTCCCCTCCCCTCAATTTCCCTCCCCTCTCTTTTTCTTTCACATCCCAGCCCCTAGCCTTCATTCCCCTCATCTTCCCTCCCCTCACTCTCCATCTTCCATACCTCCCCTTCCATTTCCTTCCCCTCCCCTCCATTTCCTTCCAATTCCCTCCATTTCCCATCCCTCCCCTCCCCTTCATTTCCCTCATCTCCCCTCCCCTCACTCTGCATCTTCCACACCTGCCCTTCCATTTCCTTCCACTCCCCTCGATTTCCCCTTCCCTCCCTTATCCTACATTTCCCTCTACTCCCCTGCCCTCCATTTCCCCCCTCCCCCTCTACTTCTACCCCTCCCCTACACTCCAGTCCATTTCTCTTCCACCCTCTGCAACTCCTCTTCCTTCAGTTCACCTCTGCATGCATGAAAGGTATGGATCTGGTGGTCAGTTGTGCACATTTCCCCAGGGTTGTGGACTCCAAAACTAAGAATTCACAGAGACTAGAGAATGGTTTAAAAGGGACCTGAGGGGTAGCTTCTTTACAGGGTAGTGAGAGTCTGGAATGAGCTGCCAGAGGAAGTGGTCAAGGCAGGTGCATTTACAACATTTAAGAGGCATTTGGATAGGTATATGGAGTGAAAAGGTTTGGAGGGTTTTGACTGAATGCAGGCAACTGGGAATGGCAGGGAGGATGTTATAGTTGTAATGGATTACTTTGGCTTCTTTGTTCTCCATTCTTCTCCTCCAGTCCTCTTTCCCTCCCACACCCTCCCCTCCAAACCCTTTCCCTTCCTCTCCTGTTCCCTCATAACCCCTGCCTTCTCTCCAGTTCCCTTCCGCTCCATTCCCCCTTACCCATTTCCCTCAATTCTCCTCTTACACCCCCTCCCCTTGAGTTCCCCTCACACCTCCTCTTCTCTGACTGCCTACCCCTGCAATGCGTAAATCACCCCAGTCAGTGCTGCATTGGACCTTGGCCAATAAACCTCTTAACGCCTATTTCATTCAGCAAGCTGGGATTTGACCAAATTAATTTAGTACATTATGCCATCCAGCATCTTCAGACGCTCTGATAAATCTTTAAGTAAGCTGCAGTCTCACTGATGCAAAGACCTCTTCATCTTCTCCCCATCCTTGTACCTCACACTTTCTCTTCAAGAGTGAGAGAGTGAGAAGATAGAGAGGAAGCTCTCCTTTTACCTTCTAGAAGTTTCCTCAGTACTTTGTTGTTCTCTCCTTTCCTCATGCTCTTTTATCAAACACACATCGATCACTCCCTGTAGCTCAGGTCTTCATTTCCGGCAGCATCCTTGTAAATCTTCTTGGTACTTTTTGAATCATACTGCTATCTTTCCTGTAGGTAGGCGATCAAGACTGCACACAACGCTCCAATTTAGGCCTCACGAGCATCTTCTACAACTCCAACGTACCATCCCAACTCCTGTACCCAGTACTTTGATTTAAGAAGGCCAAAGTGTCAAAAGCTTTCTTTATGACCCTATCTACGTGTGACACCACTTTTAGGAAATTATGGATTTATATTCCGAGATCCCTCTGTTCTACTGTGCTCCTTAGTGTCCTGCAGCTCAAGGTGCAAGTCCTACTCTGGTTTGTTCTCCCAAAGTGCAAAACAACACACTTAAGTTCCATCTGCCATTTTTCAGCCCATTTTTTTCAGCTGGTCCAGATCCTACTGCAAGCTTTGATTGACTTCCTCACTGTCAGCTATGCAAAACAATCTTGGTATCATCTGCAAATTTGTTAATCCAGTTAGCAGCGATCTGCTGGAGGAAATGTGTGGGTCGAGCAGCATCTGTAGAAAGAAAGGACTTGTCAAGACCCTGCCTTGGTATTTCTACCTTGAAAACTGTCTCTTACATCTCCCCTAACTGTGGTCCCAAAAGTGGAGTGGGGAAAGATGCAGAGAGAGTTGGGTGAGATAGGGAGGGGACCAGGGTGATGGGGAGAGTTAAAAGTTAAAGTCTGTCCCGAGTCTTATAGGCTCATCAGCGGTGGTCATTATGCTGGTTTCCATGGCGTGAAGCCACTGAGAGTACAAGACCCCCACCCCACCCCCTGGGTAGGACGCCAGTCTATCGCGAGGTTAACCACCAGCATTTTGCTGTTTTCAGCTGGGTGGACTGCAGCAGTGTGTGGTTGAGTGCCTTGCTCAAGGACACAGCACACTGCCTTGGCTGGGGCTCGAACTCATGACCTTCAGATCGCAGGTCCAACGCCTTAACCACTTGGCCACGTGCCGAAAGTGAGGAAGGAGAGAAAAAGATGAAGTGTGAAAGGAATGGGCTTGAAGGAGAAAGGAGGCAGAGAGAGGTTATTGGAAGGAGGGAGGGTTCATGGGCCATTCAGAAATCTGACAGCGGAGTGGAAGAAGCTGTTCCTAAAACGTTGAGTGTGGTTCCTTGGTGGTAGCAATGAGAAGAGGGCATGTCCTGGATGGTGAAATTCTCTTGTGATGGATGCACCTTCATGAGGCATCACCTTTTGAAGATGCCCTTGATGCTGGTTGTGCCTGTGGCGGAGGGAGAAACAGGGAGAGGGAGGACAAGAGTAAGGACAAATAGATCTGAGATTAGCAAACCAGTGGGTTTCAGAAACTAACCCATTACTGTATTTCTGGTCTTGGTCTCGGCCTTTGACCTTTAAAAAGGGATGCAGAGAAGGGATTAAGTTGGGGAGCATCAGAACTGGCAGGTCACCCAGTAAGTGGCAGAGACGTCCACAACTTCCCGCTGTAGTATAAGGTACCACAGATTTGCTTATCCAGTTAGCAACAAAGAATCTGCTGGAGGAAATCTGTGGGTCTAGTGGGGTGTGTAGGGGGGAAATGACTTGTTGAAGTTTTGGGTCATCAGTACCTCTACCTCTGCAAGCTGCCTCCCCTAATTGTGACCCACAGGCAGAGGAGGGAGCGACGCAGAGACAATGGGGTGCCAGGGTGCTGTACTCCTGTAGACAAATAACTAAAGGCTTCAGTTTGTGTCCCAAACTTTATAAGGGAGACCATTTCATTTATTTATTTAGAGATAAACAGTGCAGAATGGGCCCTTCTGGCCTTTCAAGCTGCCCTGCCAGCAACCCCAGCCTAATCAAGGGGCAACTTGCAATGACCATTTAACTGTCCAACTGGTATGTTTTTGGACTGTGGGAAGATTCCCAAAATTCCTACACGGAAGCATCTTTAGAGTGAGTAGTCTAATGTAGAAAGACATCCACTAGATATTATTCAGGAGAACAAGAGAGCTATATAAAATTATAAGGACATTGATAGAATTACTGTACCCTGGTAGGGGTGTCAAAACAAAGAGGTTCAAAGGTTCGAGGGTCCAATTTAATGTCAGAGGAATGTATACAATATACATCCTGAAATGCTTTTTCTTCACAACCATCCACTAAAACAGAGGAATGCCCCAAAGAATGAATGGCAGTTACATGTTAGAACCCCAAAGCCCCCCCCCCTCCTGTGTGTAAGCGGCAGCAAGCGACAATCCTCCCTCCCCCAATGGCAAAAAAAAGCTTTGGCACCACCTCTGAGCACCCAAGACTGAGCAAAGCAACAGCAAAGACAGACTTGCAGTTACCCCAAAGACTTTGTGTTTCACCCGGTATTCGACATACCACAGGTTCCCTCTCTCCCTAATAAAGGAGAAAGAGGTGTCTCCATTTTCCCAGCGAGCGGGGAGACATAACAAACAACTCACCGGTTTACAATGTTAAGAGTCTGTTACATTGCTTTTTTGAGCTCTGTGCCTGAAGATCGCGAAGATCCCAGGTCTCCAGGCACACAGAAGATATCCCAACTTCCCCGACAACACACGGGTCTCCTGTTATGACACCGACCCTGGATCTGCCTGTCTCCAGAGCCCTGAGATCCTAGGCTTCCAAGTTCAAGCGGACTCTTAGGCTGAGCAGCCAGCTATGAAACCCCGAGAGCGGGTCCCATTCCCGCAAAGAACCGTAGTCAACATGTAACTCCAGGTCAGGGTCTTCAAAAGAACTCTGAAAGGGAAAAATAGAGACATTATAGATGGAAATAGAGCTGTTTCCGAAAATGCAAGCAAAGGAGTCCCCATTAGGTGCCATTATCTCTCCTAAGCTCCGCCCTAAGACATAAGATTTAAGATAACTCAAGGACTTATGGATCTGTATTCCCACATCCCTTTGTTCTAGCACATTCCTCAGTGCCCTATCAGTCACCATTACACAGTCCTACCCTTGGGTGCAACAAAGCCTTATACAACTTCAACATAACTTACCAACTCCTCCACTCAATACTTTGATTTACGGAGGCCAATGTGACAAAAACTCTCTTTATGACCCTGTCTACAGTACCTGTGGCCGCTCTCAAGGAATTCTGGATCTGTATTTTCAGATCCCTCTCCAATTGCACTCCTCAGTGCCCTAATATTCACTGTATATCTCCTACCCTGATTTGTGCAGGGAGGGGGATGTAGTAAGGTGGTGGGTGAAGGGAAAGGAGGGTCTTCAGAAATCAATTTTGGAATCTTATCCTTGAGTAAAAACACAAAACACAATGCAGTGACGTTCAAGAAGCTGGTGGGCGTGTAGAAAGTACATTGGTGGGTTATTGTTTCTTCTTCTTAAGCCCATTACCCCTAGGGTGTAGGCTGCCAACAGCAGTCCTCTATCCTGGGCCAGTCTTTCAAGTTGTCCCAGATGTAGACCATCTTCTTAGTGTATCTTTGCTCTCTCAGGGATGAGGTCTTTAGAGCTTTTGTTGTAGTTTTTGTAGCTCTGGGTTTTTACAGGATGGGGTTGCTAGCCCCATGCCCAACAATCCTCCTTTCCCAGCTGGGCTTGGAACCGTCCATGGTGGAGATGATTATTGTTTCATTCCACAGAAGTAACTTGTCCGATCTCAACCCTGGCTGCGAGGTGGAGTTTTCCAACACTCCGAAACTGGCCTGGGGTGTCCAGGGACTGACGATTCCATTTGCAATCCTTAAGAAGTCTGGTAAGGCTACACATGGAGTACTGTGTGCAGTTCTGGTCACCCCATTACATAAAGGATGTGGAGGCTTTGGAAAGGGCGCAGCAGAGGTTGCTGCCTGGATTAGAGGGTAGAGCTTTAAGAAGGGGTTTGTTTTCTCTAGAATAGCGAAGGATGAAGAGATACCTGTTAAAATTATCTGAGGCATAGATCTGGTAGATAGTCTTTTTCCCAGGGTAGAAATGTCAAATACTAGGCACTTAATGTGAGGGTGGAATGCCTAAAGGAGGTAAGAGGGGCAGGTTGTTAAAACAGAGGATGGTGTGTGCCTGGAATGGGTTGCTAGGGTTGGCGGTAGAGGAAGAATCTTTTGTTCTCGTGAGCACAAGAGATTCTGCAGATGCTGTCAATCTTGAGCAGCATACACAGAATGCTGGAGGAACTCGGTAGGTCGCGCAGCATCTGTGGAGGGGAATAAATAGTCAATGTCTCAGGCGACTATTTCATCGGGACTGGAAAGGGAGGGAGCAGAAGCCAGAATAAAGAGGTGGGGTAGGGGAAGGATTCAAAGGCTGGCAGGTGATAGGTGAAACCAGGTGGATGACTGGGTGGGAGAGGGTGGATGAAATGAGAAGCTGGGGGTTAATGGGTGGAAGGAATCTGAAAGGAGAGGAGAATGGACCATAGGAGAAAGGGAAGGAGGAGGGGCACCAGAGGGAGGTGATGGGCTGGTGAGGAGGAGGGAAGGAGTAAAAGAGGAGCCAGAGTAGGAATGGAAGAAGAGAGAAGGGGAGAGGGGAAAAAGTACTGGAAGTTGGAGAAATCAATGTTCATGCCATCAGGTTGGAGGCTACCCTGATGGAATATGAGGTGTTGCTCCTCCAACCTGCAGTTGCTTCATCGTGGCATTACAGGAGGCCGTGGACTGAAATGTAGGAATGGGAATGGGACATACTGAGTTCCACCATCCCAGGTAAAGGCCTCTCCACCACTGAGCACGTCTGCAAGGAGCACTGCCACAAGACAGCGGCATCCATCATCAAGGTCCCTCAACATCTAGACCATATTCTCCTCTTACAGTCACAGCAGCCTTTGATCCTACGCCACCAGCTTCAGAAACAGTTATTACCCTACAAGCACCTGAACCGCCCTGAATGACTTCACTCACCACAACATTGAACTGATTGCACAATCTGCACGCTCATGTTTAAGGACTCTACAACTCACTATTATTTCCTATTTATTTATTCATTGCTTTTATTTTTTTTGCATTTGCAGTTTGTCTCATTTTACACATTGCTTGTCAGTCTCCGTGTGTAGTTTTTCATTGATTCTATTGTATTTCTTTGTATCTTCTGTGCATGTCTGCCGGGAAATGACTGTCGGGTGATATATGCGTACTTTGATAATAAATTTAGTTTGCACTTTGAATTACTGGAATATTAATCAAAGTTGCAAGGCTACAGGGAGGGAGCAGAGAGTCGAGGAAAAACTTCCAAAGAGCTGGCATGGACAGGATGGGCTGAGAGGCCATTTCCTGATGCTGTAAAGGATATGACTCTATGAAAGAGCACTCCGGCATGTAAGGAGAAAATACCTTATTAATTATAGAGGAGGCCACTTTGGTTCCTGTTCATATGGCTGAAGCCACAGAAGACTGACGTGCTTGCTTTAAGGTTTGGCCCGGACTTCTCCAGCTGACTAACAAACAGCACCGATCAATTTCTCCAGTTAGCTCAGCAGCTGAGCATGGGTGTGGACAAGATGCAGATGCGGTGCTCACATCCAGCCGTGGTCCTGTGAAGGGCACTTTCCTCCTTGCCTCCCTCAATGGGGCACATACTCCTCGGGTGAGTCCTGCTCTTACGCCCACAGGTCTGTATGCATTATTTAACCATGGCTCGCTCTGTGTATACGATAAGATCAGCTTTATTTGTCACATGTGCATTGAAACCGACAGTGAAATGCACTGTCTGTGTCAATGACCAACACACAGACCAAGGGTTGTGTTGGGGGCAGTCCGTAAGTGTTGCCAAGCTTCCAGCACCTTCATACCGTGCTAACCCTTACCAATCTGTACATCTTTGACATGTGGGAGAAAACCCACACGGTCACGGGGAGAGGACACAAACTCCTTACGGGCAGTGGTGGGAATTGAACCTGATCTTTCAGTCACTTGTGTTGTAAAGCATTACACTGTATGCTACATTTTGTGTTGTGTGTGTATGTGTATGTATGAGAGAGAGAGAAATAGAAAGACAGAGAGGGAGACAGACTGACAGAGAGAAAGATCTCTCAAGTGTGTGTGTATCACAATATCACTTGCTGAACTGTTTAACCTTCCTGGTCTCTCTCTCTCTCTCTCTCTCTCCCTCTCTCTCTCTCTCCTCTCTCTTTCTCTCCTCTCTCTTTCTCTCTACCTCCCTCCCTTTCTCTCTCTCCCTCTCCCCATCTCTCTCCCTCTCTCTCTTCTCTCTTGCTGAACTGTTTAACCTTCCTGGTCTCTCTCTCTCTCTCTCTCCCTCTCCCTCTCTCTCCCCCTCTCCCTCTCTCTCACCCCTCTCTCTCACTCCCTCTCTCTCCTCTCTCTTTCTCTCTCCCTCCCTCCCTTTCTCGCTCTCCTTCTCTCTCCCTCTCCCCCTCTCTCCCCATCTCTCTCCCTCTCTCTCTCTCTCTCCTTTCTCTCTCCCTCTCTCCCTACCTCTCTCCTTTTCTCTCTCTCTCTCCCCTACCCCTCTCTCTCCCTCCTCTCCCCCTCTCTCCCTACATCCCTCTCTCTCTCTCCCTCTCTCTCTCTCTTCTCTCTCTCTCCTCTCTCTCTCCCTCCTCCTACCTCTCTCTCTCTCCTTTTCTCTCTCTCTCTCCCTCTCCCCCCCCCCCACTCTCTCTCTCTCTCTCTCTCTCTCTCTCCCCCTTTCTCCCTTTCCTTCTCTCTCCCTCTCTCGGCACCAGTTGCCATACTGCACAGTCTCATGAATATTTTAAGCAGTGTCCTTGCACCCTGACAGGTCGGATTGAAGAGTGATAAAGGGATATAATTAAATGGATCAGGTTCAGCATGTGAGGGTTGGACAGGGGAGAGTGGGAGGGGACTGTTGTTCAGTTACAGAACTGGGCTTATCACCTACTTCCACCCTCCCCCCACCAAGTTAAAGGGGAAGGCTTGAAGTAAGGCAGTTTGTCTGGCATGTGAGGGGTTAAATCAACGGGCTAGAGGCAAGCCCACAAACCGCCTGCTCAGGCTAATTAGTTCCTGCCCAGACACTCACAAAATGCTGGAGGAACTCAGCAGATCGGGCAGCATCTATGGAGAGGAATAAATAGTCAACGTTTCGTAAGAAAACCCTTCACCAGGTCTGAAAAGGAAGGAAGTGCTGATGGTAGTGAGGAGAAGAGGGTAGGTCACAGATGAGGGTCCTTAATGACAGACACTGCCAGCTTGAGGACAAGCACTAACGACGGATGCGCTATCTTGCAGATAGTGGGGAGAGTTGCGCTCACGATGGAGCTGGCTGTCTGTGGCCCTCTTGCCATCCTGTGCAATAGAGCCTCCTCACCAGGCAGTCTTCATCTCCATGATACAGCTGTAGAAATCTGCTGGAAACTTCCCGAGATTTCCCTGCACTCCCTTTCCCTCCGGTTGGGACGCTGTGAGTATGTGGGACATCGTTCCGGAGACGGTCTGCGTACCTGGAGCAGGCTGGATGGAATGCTTCACTGCCAGAGACACCTGTCCCTCAGGTGAGGCACAGTCAGTTCCCTGCGGAGAACCGAGAGACCCACAGAGCAACCAGGGTGAAGGGTCTGTATTTCTGTAGTGCCCTTCACCTAAAGAAGTGATTTCACTTGTGTATCATGGGAAACTACACAGCAAGAGTCCACAGTGTTCATCTGACCTATTCCATTATTGTTCATTGGGGGGGGGTGAATATTGGCCTCAGTACCGTCCTCCCACAGTATGCCCCTCCTCTATACTGCCCCTCCCACAGTGTGACCCTCCATCAATGTAAACTAAATAGAGATATTTACCCCCCCCCCCCGCCTTCTCCGGCGGATGACTGAGCTGACAGGCTGGTGACAGATAGAGTGAGAGAGAGAGCGAGACGGACGGAGGGAGGCAGAGAAAGAGAGACACACACACATAGAGACAGAGAGACAGAAAATGTAAGAAGGAGGGAGGGAGGGGAGAGAATAAGAGCACAGCCCATGACCTCACTGCTGCTCAGCCAGAGATGCAGGTAGATCACGTGCTGGAGGATGAGCAGGGCAGCATATTGATATTGACATGGTGACAAGGTGCGGTATCTTTGCTGAGCCCCTTTTGCAGTGAATAGCTGGGGTCGTGCGGAGTGGGTGAGCGTTATTTAGATGGCACGTATGAGTAACAGTTAGCAAAACAATATTACAGTGCCACAGTCCAGGTTCAATTCCCACTGCTCTCTGTAAGGAGTTTTTACGTTCTCCCTGGGACTGCAGGGGTTTCTTCCACCTGCTGTGATTTCCTTGCACAACCCAAAGAAGTACAGGCGAGGGTTAGTGAGTTTTGGGCATACTGTGTTGTTTTTAGAAGCACGGCGACATTTGTGGGCTGCCCCCAGCACATCTTCAGGCTGTGTTGGTCATTGATGCAAACAATGCATTTCTTTGTATTTTCAATGTGTCAATGTTCATTGATCTACAGGAAAGGAGTCAGTAAGACTGAACGGGTGCAGAGAAGACTTACAAGGATATTGCCAGGATTTGAGGACTCGAGCTACAGGGAAAGGTTGAATAGATTTGCACTTTATTCCCCGGAGTGAGGGAGAATGAGGAGACATTTGACAGAAGTACACAAAATTTCCATATACATTTGGCAAATGCAAGCAGGTTTTGTCCACTGCGATTTGGATGAGACCGGGACAAGAGGCCATGGGTTAAGGGGGAAGGGTGAAATGTTTGAAGGGAACATGAGGCGGAGCTTCTTCGCTCAGAAGGTGGAACAAGCTGCCAGTGGAAGTGGTGGTTGTGGGTTTGGATAGGTGCCTGGATGGGAGGGGTATAAAGGGCTATGGTCCAGGTGTAGGTCAATGGAACAAGGAAGAATAACAGTTCAGTATGGAGTAGATGGGCCAAAGGGCCTGTTTCTGTGCAGCAGCATTTTATGAATCTGTGACAAATGAAACAAAATGTTATTGTCTCTCTAGGTTAAATACCACCAGGTTAACTGCTCACTGGAGAAACTGTCTGCAGCCATAGAAACCTGGAGAAGTGCAGACTGCAGAAGATAGAGGGTGGGGTCCTGGCCCTTGATTTGAGAGTGGCTGGTCTGGAGAGGTGGGAGCAGCCCCATAAGGCAGCGGTCCAGGAGGTCCTGGAGCTGGGGTTGGGGACAGAGCAGGGAGAAGGAAGCAACAGGAGGGATTTTTGACAGAGCTAGCAGAGGCTGATGGGCCGATGGGTCTGCTTCGTTGGGTGGTGGGGGGGGGGGGGGTGGTTGGTGATCCTGGGAGCTGCCTACCAATGACCAGGCTGTGTCGGTTGTTTTAGGAACACCCTTGACCATTCCCAATCCTGCCTGTTGTTCCAGCTGCCCACCTGCCTTGGAATCTGCACTGGTGCCAATGGCGTCTTCCCGGGCCAGCGTGCGTAAGTACCTGACCACCGAGTCCAGCGTGGGGTGGGGGTGAGGAGTGGGTTGGTTGCAAACTAATTCCTTCTAATACCCCTCCATTTCCTGCACATCCACGTGCTTACCTAACAGCTTCTTAAACACTCTTATTGTATCTGTTCCCATCACCACACAGCAGAACACTCCAGACACCCACCACTCTTTGTGATTAAAGTATCTTGTCCTGCAATTCTCCTTTGAACTTATCACCTCTCACCTAAATGCCCTTTAGTATTAGGCACTTCAACCCTGGGAAAAATATTTTGTCTACACTATCTATGCCTATCATAGAGGGGTAGTTATTGGTCACCCCTCAACCTCTGCCGCTCCAGGGAAAACAACCCAGGCTTGTCCAACTCTCATTATAGCACATGCCCTCTAATCCTCTTATGTACCCTCTCCTAAGCCAGCCAGTGGTGTAGTGGCTTCTGCACTGGACTTCAAGGTGAGGGGTCCTGGGCTCAAATCCAGTTGGCTTCTTGCATGCTTTCCACCATACTGGGTTGAGCATTGAGCTAGCAACTCAGCCTTGTAAAAAAAAACAGACAAATTCTGAGGAACCAGCAAGGTTGCCACCAAATGTGCCATAGGGCGTGGAGAGGAACAACATCAATCCTCTTCCTATAAAGCTTCCACATCCTTCCTATAATGGGGTGACTAGAAATGATTGTAATACTCCAGATATAGTCAAACTAGAGTTTTAAATAGCTGCAACATAACTTCCTTACTCTTGACAAATAAAGACAAACGTGCTATATGCCTTCCTTTCCATACCATCAACCTATGCTGTTATGAACTTGAACCTCAAGATCCTACTGTACATCAACACTGTTAAAGTTCTTGGCATTAACTGTGTATTTCCCCCTTATATCTGACTTTTCGCAAAACAATGTTGCATCTCTATAAAACCCTGGTTAGACTACACTTGGAGTATTGTGTTCAGTCCTGTGTGCCTCATTATAGGAAGGATGTGGAAGCTTTAGAGATGGTGCAGAGGAGATTTACTAGGATGCTGCCTGGATTGGAGAGCATGTCTTCTGAGGATAGGTGGAGTGAGCTTGGGCTTTTCTGGTTGGAGAGAAGAAGGATGAGCGGTGTCTTGATAGAGATGTGCAATATGGTAAAATGCATAGACCAGGTGGATTGCCAGAGACTTTTTTCCAGGGCAGAAATGGCAGGTGCTCGCACCCTTTCTCTCTTCCTCAGCTGCCCATCACCTCTCCTGGTGCTCCACCTCCTTTCTCTCATTGTCCACTCTCCTGTCCTATCAGATTCCTTCTTGTTCAGCCCTTTACCTCTTCCACCTATCACCTCTCAACTTCTCACTTCATCACCCTTTTATCACCTGACAGCTTGTACTCCTTCCCCTCCCCGTCCATCTTATTCTGGCCTTTTCCTCTTCCTTTCCAGTACTGATGAAGGGTATCGTCCCAAAGCGCCAATTTTTTATTCCTCTCCATAGATCCTACCCATCTTGCAGAGTTCCTCAGCATTTTGTGCAGTATTCTATGTTCACTTACCACAATTAATCTCCAATCTGCCATTTCTCTGACCATATCTGCAACCGAGCTGTCCTTTGGCAACCTCCTATGCTACCTGCAATGACACCGCTCTCAGAATCAGGTTTACTATCACTGACCTGTCTCAGGAAATGTGTTGTTTCTTAGCAGCATTTCAGGGTGATGCAGTAAAATGACTATAAAATACAATAAGAATATACGATGGTAATAATGCGAAGAGGGCATGCCCTGGATGGTCAGGGTCCTTAACGATGGATGCTGCCTTCTTAAGGCATCGCCTTTGGAAGGTGTCCTCAACGCTGGGGAGGCTGGTGCCCATGATGGAACTGGCTAAGTTTACAACCTTCTGCAGCTTTTCCTGATCCTGTGCATCGGAGCTCCATACCAGACAGCAAAACAACCAGTCAGAATGGTCTCCACAATACATTTGTAAAAACTTGCTAGAGTCCTTAGTGACAGTCCAAATCTCCTCAAGCTCCAACGAAGCCTAACCGCTCATGTGCGCGCTTTGTAATTGCATCAATATGTTGGGCCCAGGACAGAGACAAATCTTCAGAAATGTTAACACCCAGAAACTTGGCACCGCTCTTCCTTTCCACACCTAACCCCTCGATGAGGACTGGTGCGTGTTCCTTCAGCTTCCCCTCCCTGAAGTCCACAATCCCCACCTTGGTCTTAGTGACCTTCAGATTGCTTAAACTGTCTCTGGAGTTTCCCACCCCTGGACGCTGGGCGGCAGGTTGCTGAGGGGGCGTTCTAACCGTTGTGCCTGTGGGCAGGGCTGCCAGTGGACGAGGACCTCCGGGCAATGCTGGGTGGGGCGATGATGAGGAAGGTGAAGTCCCGGAGCTGGAAGAGGCCGAGATACTTCAAACTGCAGGAGGACTGCATGAGTATCTGGTACCAGTCCAAGAAATCCGGCAACCCTCGTAGCAGCTGTGAGTCCCTGTGGGCCCGGGGGTGCGGGGAGGTGTGCGGGGAGAAGACGGCAGATGGAATGGGGAGAGGATGGGGCAAGGGAGGGTGCAGAGACTGGGTGGAGAGGAAGAGAAACACACGAGAAGGTTGATTAGGAGAGGGAGGGGTGATTGAGGTGAGGGGTAGAGAGAGTGAGTGGGAATGGAAAAAGTTGAGAGAGGTAGAGAGGAGGGTTGAGGGAAAGGGCAGTTCGAGGGAGAAGAAGTGGGCACTGAGAAGGGCTGGGGAAGGGGTAGGTAGGGGGGAAGGAGAAGAGAGGAGTTAGGCAGAAAAGGGAGAGTAGAGGGCAGAAGAGGAGACACAGGGATGGCCAGAGAGTGAGGGATGGAGGAGGTGCGAACAGTGAGAGAGGGAGGGGAGGGATGGCAGAGAAACGCAGTGGGAGGGAGAAAGTGGGTGGGGAAAGAGGATCAGAGAGAGCTGAGGAAGTTAGAGGAGCACAGGGGAGATAGAGGGAGAGGGGCAATTATTCTGAGAGGAGTGAGGTAGGGAAGTGGGGATGAGGGAGGAGAAAAGGAAAGGGCATTGGTGGGAGAGATTAGGGAGAGGGGGAGGGATGGAGTGACAGCAATGATGGAGAGCAGAGAGAGAACGGGAGCAGGAATTGAAAGTGGGGGAAGGGAAAGGGTGAATAGAGGTTGGGAGGAGAGGAGGGTGAGGATGCAGGAGAAATATATTGGGGTAGGGGAGGGGGAGAGAGTGATGAAATAGTGAAGGGAGGCTGGAGATGGAAATGGGAGGGAGAGAGTATGAGGGAAGGGAGGAAAGAGGGAGTGTTTGGGAAACGTGTGGTTGGGGAGGGAGAGGAAAGGAGAGGAGAAAAGGTTGGGGTAGTAAAGGGGAGAGAAATAGCTGATAGATGGTAGAAGAATGTGATGAAGAGAGATTATTAGAGAGAGAGAAAGAGAAACTTCTCCCCCTACCTCCCTCCCCTTCACCCTTTTCCTCCCTCTCTAGACCTTTATCCCTCTCTCCCTTCACTTTCCCTTCTCCCTTCCTCCCTGCACCTCCTGCCCCCGATCGGCCTTGTGTGGGCCAGTGACCTGCCCGGGGAACCCACAAGTAAGGACAGGCTGTTGAAGTTCCAAGTTGGGTCAGCGCTCTCCCTCTCCACCCTCCCCCACAGTCTCCATCAGTGACATCGAGGCGGTGCGCGAGGGCCACCAGTCCGAGGTTCTGCAGAGCACCGCCGATGAGTTTGACCCCGAGCGCTGCTTCACGCTGGTGTTCCGCGGCCGCAGGGGGAACCTGGACCTGGTGGCCGACTCCCCGCGCGAGGCGGGACACTGGATCCAGGGTCTACGCAAGCTCATTGAGACCGTGAAAAACATGGACCAGAAAGAAAAGCTCGACCAATATCCTTCCCTACAGCTCATTCCAGTGGGAATTTGAGTTTGCAAATTTGCGGGAGGAATTGGGATGTCCCTCAGGTAGAAGCAATTGGGACTGTGTAGAGGGAGCTTCACTCTGTTTCTCACACTGGGAGTGTGTGATGGGAAGGTATGGAGGGAGCTTCAATCTGTGTCTGACCCTGGGAGTGTGTGATGAGACAGTGTGGAGGGAGCTTCACTCTGTGTCTGACCCTGGGAGTGTGTGATGAGAGTGTGGAGGGAGCTTCACTGTGTCTGACCCTGGGAGTGTGTGATGGGAAGGTATGGAGGGAGCTTCACTCTGTTTCTCACACTGGGAGTGTGTGATGGGAAGGTATGGAGGGAGCTTCACACTGTGTCTGACCCTGGGCGTGTGTGATGGGACAGTGTGGAGGGAGCTTCACTCTGTGTCTGACCCTGGGTATGTGTGATGGGACAGTGTAGAGGGAGCTTCACTCTGTGTCTGACTCTGGGAGTGTGTGATGGGACAGTGTGGAGGGAGCTTCACTCTGTGTCTGACCCTGGGAGTGTGTGATGGGATGGTGCAGAGGGAGTTTCACTCTGTGTCTGACCCCGGGAGTGTGTGATGAGACAGTGTGGAGGGAGCTTCACTGTGTCTGACCCTGGGAGTGTGTGATGGGAAGGTATGGAGGGAGCTTCACTCTGTTTCTCACACTGGGAGTGTGTGATGGGAAGGTATGGAGGGAGCTTCACACTGTGTCTGACCCTGGGCGTGTGTGATGGGACAGTGTAGAGGGAGATTCACTCTGTGTCTGATCCTGGGAGTGTGTGATGGGACAGTATGGAGGGAGCTTCACTCTGTGTCTGACCCTGGGAGTGTGTGATGGGACGGTGTGGAGGGAGCTTCACTCTGTGTCTGACCCTGGGAGTGTGTGATGGGAAGGTATGGAGGGAGCTTAGACCATAAGATATAGGAGCAGAATTAGGCTATTTGGGCCATCGAGTCTGCTCCACCATTTCATCACGGCTGATCCAATTACCCTCTCAGCCCCAATCTCCTGCCCTCTCCCCATATCCCTTCATGCCCTGACCGATCAAGAATCTATCAAACTCTGCCTTAAATATCCATAAAGACTTGGCCTCCACTGTTGACTGTGGCAAAGAATTCCACAGATTCACCACCCTCTGGTTAAAGAAGTTCCTCCTCATCTCTGTTCTAAAAGGAGACCCCTCTATTCTGAGGCTGTCCCCTCTGCTCCTAAACTTTTTCACTGTTAGAAACATCCTTTCCACATCCACTCTATCAAGGCCTTTCACCATTTAATAGGTTTCAATGAGGATACCTCTTATTCTTCTGAATTCTGGTGAATACAGGCCCAGAGCCATCAAACATTCTTCATATAATAAGCTGTTCAATCCTGCAACCATTTCTGTGAGCCTCCTTTTAACCCCCTCCAGCTTCAACAATGTTTTCTAAGATAAGGAGTTCATAACTGTTCATAGTACTCCAAGCGAGACCTCACCAGTGCTTTATAAAGTCTCGACATCCTTGTTTTTATATTCTAGTCCTTTTGAAATGAATGTTAACATTACATTTGCCTTCCTCATCACAGATTCAACCTGCAAGCAAACCTTTAGGGAATCCTGCACAAGGACTCCCAAGTCTCTTTGCACCCCAGGTTTTTGTATTTTCTCTCCATTTAGAAAATAGTCAACACTTGCATTTCTTCTACCAAAGTGCATGAACATATACTTCCCAACACTGAATTCCATCCGCTCATTCTCCTAATCTGTCAAAGTCCTTCAGTAGCCTCTCTACTTACTCAGAAATACAATACCTGCCCCTACACCTATCTCATATTTTCTGCAAACTTTAAAACAGAGCCATCAATTGCATCATCCAAATCATTGACATATAAAGTAAAAAGAATCAGTCCACAGACCCTGGGAACACCACTAGTCACAGACCACCAACCAGAATGGATTCCCTTTATTTCCATTCTTTGCCTCCTGCCAGTCAGCCACAGCTTTATCCATGCTAGAATCTTTCCTGTAATGCCATGAGCTCATAGCTTGTTAAGCAGCCTCATGTGTGGCACCTTGTCAAAGGCCTTCTGTAAACCCAAGTACACAACATCAGCTGATCCTCCTTTGTCTATCCTGCTTGTCACTTCTTCAAAGAATTCCAACCGATTTGTCAGGCAAGATTTGAGGAAACCATGCTGACTACAGCGTATGTTTTCATGTGTCTCTAAGCACCTTAATATATAATAAGACCTCATCTTTAATAATCGACTCCAACATCTTCCAAACCACTGAGGTCAGACTAACTCACCTATAGTTTCCTTTCTTCTGCCCATTTCCCTTCTTGAAGAGTGGAGTGACATCTGCAATTTTTCAGTCTTCCAGAACCATTCCAGAATCTAATTCTTCTTGAAAGATTATTACTAATGCATCCACAATCTCTTCAGCCACCTCTTTCAGAACCCTGGGGTGTGTACCATCTGGTCTGGGTTACTAATCCAGCTTCAGACCTTTCACTTTCCCAAGTACCTTCTCTTTAGTCATGGTAATTTCACACACTTCATCATCCCTGAATCCTGGAAATTCCAGCATACTGCTATATCAAATGCAGCACTCAAACTGTTAAATCTAAATACACAGAGTATAAGAAATAAGGTGGACGATCTTGTCGCACTGTTACAGTTGTCAGGCATGATGTCGCAGAATTGTGGCTGAAGGATGGACGCAGCTGGGAACACACTGCACCGGAGGGGACAGGAAGGTCGGCAGAGGGGGCAGCGTGACCCTGCCTGCAAAGTTCACTCTGCCCTGACCTTAGGCATGTGTGATGGGACGGTGTAGAGAGAGCTTCACTCTGTGCTTGACCCCGTGAGTTTGGATGGGATGGTGAAGAGGGAGCTTCACTCTGTGTCTGACCCTGGGAGTGTGTGATGGGACAGTGTAGAGGGAGATTCTCTCTGTATCTGAACCTGGGAGTGTGTGATGGGATGGTGCAGAGGGAGCTTCACTCTGTGTCTGACCCTGGGAGTGTGTGATGGGACAGTGTAGAGGGAGATTCTCTCTGTATCTGAACCTGGGAGTGTGTGATGGGATGGTGCAGAGGGAGCTTCACTCTGTGTCTGACCCTGGGAGTGTGTGATGGGACAGTGTAGAGGGAGATTCTCTCTGTATCTGACCCTGGGTGTGTGTGATGGGACAGTGCAGAGGGAGCTTCACTCTTTGTCTGACCCTGGGAGTGTGTGATGGGATGGTGCAGAGGGAGCTTCACTCTGTGTCTGACCCTGGGTGTGTGTGATGGGACAGTGCAGAGGGAGCTTCACGCTGTGTCTGACCCTGGGTGTGTGTGTGTGATGGTACAGTTTAGAGGGAGCTTCACTCTGTGTCTGACCCTGGGAGTGTGTGATGGGACAGTGTAGAGGGAGCTTCACTCTGTGTCTGACCCTTTTTTTTTATTACAAAATCCTTTATTACAAATTTCGGTGCTATACAATATATACAAAACAGTGGCAAACACAATTACTGCACTACAAATAGACAATAGACATTACACCAGAATGTTGCCATCTCTATCCACGATGGCATTTACACCCCGCGGAGCCCAACGGTCTCGAAACTCCTCCAAGGCCACTGTGGACTGTGCGTGTTCCTTTTCAATAGTTACCCGAGCACGAACATACCCCCTAAACATTGCCAGGCAGTCTGCCCGGGGAGATCCTCCCGCCACCCGTTTCCAAGACCCTCGGATGGCGGATTTCGCCAGCCCCAGGAGCAAGTTGACTAGGACATCCTCATCCCTCCATGCCCCCTTCCTTACTGGATGACCATATATAAACAGGGTGGGACTAAAATGCAGCCAGAAGGCGAGAAGCAGCCCACGCAAATATGCAAAAAGAGGCTGCAGCCTCACACACTCCATGTACATGTGGTACACGGTCTCCTCTAGCCCGCAGAAGTGGCATGCGGGTGGGAAGTCCATGTACAAACTGAAAATCTTATTGCAGGGCACTGCCCTATGCAGTACCCTCCAGCCGAGATCCCCCAGGTGCTTGGGAAGAACCCCGGCGTAAAGGGACTTCCAGTGGGGACCCTCCTCACCTCTGGGTGGAAGGACCGACCGCCATGGCGTGTCGGGACGGTGTACAAGGGCAAGGAAGTGGAGGATGTGGAGTAGCAGCCCATACAGATACCTCCTACTTGCATCCCTGAATGGGACTGTGGGTATCGATGAGAGACGGCTCAAGTTGTGCGGACACGGCTCCCGGAGAAGATTGCGGGGTCTGGGCCCGACCAGCAGCTCGGCCTGAGTCGGTCCACACAACTGAGCCGCACCGACAGCCACTGAGGTAGGGCAAGGGCTGGCCAGGACCCTGCCCTCCGCCTGAGGAGGGGATTCCCTGCCTGAGGCGACCATGTTCCAGACTCTCAGTAGGTCCTGATAGAAGCCGGGCAGACTCCGCAAAGCAGTACGGCTGACGCCCGCCGGTGGTAGCCGCATGTCTTCATGAAGACAGCAGCCCCTCCGGAGGAAGAAAGTCGCCAACACGTGCCACCTGGGAGGGTGCTCGGCGTACAGGAATCTCTGCAGAGTCCTGAGGCGGAGAGCCGCCAGCTGCGTTCGGACGCACACCAGCGACTGTCCGCCCTCTCCCACTGGGAGACTCAAGACCGCTGCAGAGACCCAGTGTTTCCTGTTGCCCCAGAAGAAGTCCACTAATTTCCTCTGCAGTCTTGCAACAAACGGGGCAGGAGGGGCCAAGGTGCCCATCCGATACCACAACATGGAGGCCACCAGCTGGTTTATGACCACCACCCTGCCTCGATAGGAAAGCACCCTGAGAAGGCCTGACCAGCGCCCCAGCCGGGCCATGACTTTCATCTCCAGGTCCTGCCAGTTCGCCAGCCAGGTCTCCCCAGAAGGACTCAGTTAGACTCCCAGATAGAGGAGACGTCTGACCCTGGGAGTGTGTGATGGGACAGTGTAGAGGGAGATTCACTCTGTGTCTGACCCTGGGAGTGTGTGATGGGATGGTGCAGAGGAAGCTTCACTCTGTGTCTGACCCTGGGAGTGTGTGATGGGACAGTGTAGAGGGAGCTTCACTCTGTGTCTGACCCTGGGAGTGTGTGATGGGACAGTGTAGAGGGAGATTCTCTCTGTATCTGAACCTGGGAGTGTGTGATGGGACGGTGCAGAGGGAGCTTCACTCTGTGTCTGACCCCGGGAGTGTGTGATGGGACAGTGTAGAGGGAGCTTCAGTCTGTGTCTGACCCTGGGAGTGTGTGATGGGACGGTGCAGAGGGAGCTTCAGTCTGTGTCTGACCCTGGGAGTGTGTGATGGGACAGTGCAGAGGGAGCTTCACTCTGTGTCTGATCCTGGGAGTGTGTGATGGGACAGTGTAGAGGGAACTTCACTCTGTGTCTGACCCCGGGAGTGTGTGATGGGACAGTGTAGAGGGAGCTTCACTCTGTGTCTGACCCTGGGAGTGTGTGATGGGACAGTGTAGAGGGAACTTCACTCTGTGTCTGACCCCGGGAGTGTGTGATGGGACAGTGTAGAGGGAGCTTCACTCTGTGTCTGACCCTGGGAGTGTGTGATGGGACGGTGTGGAGGGAGTTTCACTCTGTGTCTGACCCTGGGAGTGTGTGATGGGACGGTGTAGAGGGAGCTTCACTCTGTGTCTGACCCTGGGAGTGTGTGATGGGACAGTGTAGAGGGAGCATCACTCTGTGTCTGACCCTGGGAGTGTGTGATGGGACAGTGTAGAGGGAGATTCACTCTGTGTCTGACCCTGGGAGTGTGTGATGGGACAGTGTAGAGGGAGCTTCACTCTGTGTCTGACCCTGGGTGTGTGTGTGTGATGGGACAGTGTGAAAGTAGCATTGTCCTCTTGGTAATGACTGGTGCCCATACAGTGAGCCTGTTAGCAGATGATGAGGGAGTGTCACTCTTTGTACAGTGTGTTCTGTTTCCTTCACTCCCGCATGTGGATTAGTGACTGGTTCCAGAAGGCTGACAAGGATAAGGATGGTCGGATGAACTTCAAGGAGGTGCGAAATTTACTGCAGATGATGAACGTCGACATGAATGAAGATCACTCCTTACGGCTCTTTAAGGTGGGACCCTCAACGTGAGATTCATTCTCGCTGTCTTACGCAACCTGTGAAATGTGTTGTTTTGTGGCAGCAGAACAAAGACGTAAAATTACTCTAAGTTACAAAATAAATAGTGCAAACAGAAGGAATAATGAGGTAGTGTTCATGGACCATTCAGAAATCTGATCGTAGAGGGGAAGAAGCTGTTCCTAAATCGTCGAGTGTGGTTCTTCTTCAGGGGAACCGATGGATGTGCTGGGCTAGTCCCTGGCTGTTCGGCCCATCATTTTGTCCTAGCTCATTGAAGAAGCAGCCCAGTTACTTGATTCTTCCCTTGGACTCTACAAACCCATCTTCACCTAGCCTCTGTTTCTACCACCATACCACCCTGACCATACAGGTGAAGTAATTTGTCACTCAGTTTAGAGTCATACAAACCTAGGAAGCAGGCCCTTCTTCCCAACTCATCCATGTTGACTGTGTTCCCAATGAGCTAGTTCCTTCTGACCGTGTTTGGCCCATAGCCCTCTAAACCTTTCCTACCCATTGTTGGATTCTGATGTTTTTTGATCCAAAGTTCTTTCAGGAGTCAAGAATGAGGCATAAAGCTTGTTACATCATGATCATTTTATTAGCACGAAGAAGACAAAGGAATTGGAAATGGAAAGCAGCGAGAGTCTAGTAGTGAATGGCAGGAAAGAACAAAGAAAGAAGAAATAGAGGAAAGATGGTGGGCCAGTGTGCTCTGCTCTTCTCATACCATGGATAACAGACATTCCATTCAAATTTGTAGATAAGAGTTAACCAATCAGAGTAGTCTCTACTCAAAGAATGCGATACCCAAGTAGCTTCCACTAGGGGGCAGTGTAGAATTGCAGATACATAGGCAATTACATGAAATACAAGCAGAGTGGAAAGGAAGGAAGCCAGAATAAGAAGGTGGGGGAGGGGAAGTAGTACAAGCTGATAGGTGAGACCAGGTGAAGGGGAAGGTGGATGAGTGGGGGAGTGTGGGATGAAGTGAGAAACTGGGAGGCAATAACTGGAAGAAATAAAGGGTGGAAGGAGAAGGAATTGTATCAGTTCCTCTAGGATTTTGTATGTATTTCTTTTAAATTCTGCTAATGTGTCCACCTCAACCACTACTTCTAGCAGCTCATTCCAAATACAGATCATCCTTTGCATGAAGAATTTGCCCCAATGCCCCTTTTAATTTCTTTACCCAGAAGGTGATGAATTAATTGCCACAGATGGCTGTGGAGGCCAAGTCATTGGAAATATTTAAAGCAGAGGTTGATAGGTTCTTGATTAGTAAGGACATCAAAGTCACGGAGAGAAGGCAGGAAAATAGGGTTAAGAGGGAAAGTAGGTCAGCCACGATAGAATGGCAGAGCAGGCTCAATGGGCGAACCCAGGTCTGCACCTGAGTCTTATGTCTAAGTCTCATGCCCCTGGTCACTCCTGTTTTTAACAATCCCTCCCTGGAGAAAAGACTTGTCCTTCAATAGCAGCTGTTGACTCTCTAGGTTGTGATGTCTTGGACCACTAGAAGTATTTGAAAAAATGGTAGGTAGATTTTTGATAATTTGAGGAACTGAGTGCTGTGGAGAACAGGCGGTGAGGAAGAGATGAGGCCTGGGGTGATTCATCCACGATCCTACTGAATGTTGGGAATGGATTTTCCTGCATCTGTTGTAGACCATAAGGCATACAGTCGGAGTAGAAGTAGGCTATTCGGCCCATTGAACCTGCTCGGCATTTGGTCATGGCTGACTTGTCATTGCTCTCAACTCCATTCTCCTGCCCTCTCCCTGTAAACATCAACATCCTTACCAATCAAGAACCCATCAAAATCCTCTTTAAATATTCCCAATGACTTGACCTCAACCGCTGTCTGTGGCGATGAATTCCACATTTTCCTGTGTTCCATCTACAGTAAATAAAGCTCCTCAGCCCTGGAGTGATGGATAGGACACACCTGGAGTACTGTGTGTAATTCTGGATTGAAAAAATAACTGAGAGGATCACTGCCATCTCCCCTATTTGTGACATTTACTGGAAGTGTTGTAGACGAAGGGCCTGAAACATTGATGAGGATCCCTACCACTCATCCCACAATCTCTCTGACCCTCTACCATCAGGCAGGAGGTACAGGAGCATCAGGATTAGGACTGCCAGACTGGGTAACAGCTTCTTCCCTCAGACTGTGCCACCATCAAAGTCTCGTCACTAGCAGTTTACTGTTTATTGTTTACCTGTGTACACACACCATGCATTTTTGAATTATATTTTATTAACTTATTTGTGGCAATACTTTGTTTTATGTGCTGTGTGTGATACATGTTTTGTCGGTGCACCGTGGCCCAGAGGAGTGTTGTTTTGTTTGGTTGTATATATGTACAGTCAGGTGATGATGAACTTGAACTTGGTTGCCCTATTACAGGAAGTATGTGGAGGCTTTGGAGAGGGTGCAGAAGAGGTTCACTAGGATGCTGCCTGGACTAGAGGTCTGAGCTGTACGGAGAGGTTGGACTGACTTGGTTGTTTTATTTTTAGCGACACAACGCGGTGTAGGCCCTTCCAGCCCTTCAAGCCAGGCTGCCCCGATTAACCCTAACCTAATCACAGGTCAATTAACAATGAACTTACCTGGTACACCTTTGGACTGTGGGAGGAAACTGGATGGCCCAGAGGAAACCCACGCGTTCCTTGGGCAGGGAATACGGAGACTCCTTACATAGCAGCACCAGAATTGAACTCCGAGCTGTGGAATGCCCCGAGCGGCAAAGACGTCGCGCTAACCACCACACTACCGTGGCAGAGGCAGGGGGGACCTGATAAAGTTATGCGACGTATCATGGACTGGTGGTTCAGACTAGATGGGCTGAATGGTCCAATTCTGCTCCCTTGTCTTATGGTCTAAGGCGAGAAGGAGTACGTTTATAGGAGATTTATGAAACAAGGGTTTTTGCAGATGGTGTTGGTGCCTGGAATGTGCTGTCAGGGTTCCTGGCGGAAGCAGATACAAGAATCATGTTTAAATGGCCGTCAGACACATGAATGTGTAAGGATGGAAGGAGATGAATTACGTGCAGGCAAGTTAAATTAGTTTAAGTTGGCATCATGGCTAAAAATATATTTTAAAAAGATTAAACACAAGAGCTGCTGCGGATGCTAAAAATCCAGAGCGACACATGCAGATTGCTGGAGGAACTCAGCAGGTCCTGATGAAAGGTCTCAGCCCGAAATGTTGACTGTTCATTCCTTTCCATAGATGTTGCCTGACCTGCTGAGTTACCCCAGCATTTTGTAAAAGTTATTTTTAAAAGATTAGCTTTATTTGTCACATGTACATACAAACATCAAAGACTAACACAGCCCAAGGAGGTACATGGGGCAACACAGTGTCACCATGGTCCTGGTGCCAACACTACATGACCATGACCTACTGACCCTAACCTGTAGGTCTTTGGAATGTGGGAGGGTACTGGAGCACTTGGAGGAATCCCATACAGTCATGGGGAAAACCTTATTGAGGAAATTGAATCCTGATTGCTGGCACTATAAAGAATTGTGGTAACCACCTTGTTGTCATGCCGTTAATCCAGTCAGCAACCTCTCCTGCACCCTCCATTACCTTAAAATCAGCCAAGCCAGCTTTTAGCAAACATTGCAAGTGGTTAACCAACTTAATATATTTTGCTCTTATTTCCTAAATTCAAAGGGTTATTTCTTAAAAGAAACAGTATAGATGCACACCTAGTTTTACTGTTAGAGTTGTGAAGTTGAATACATTGGATTATTTATTTCTTTAGTCTTTAGTTTTGACCAATTTGAGTGGACTGATAGGTCCAAACTCATGCACTAAGCCCAAGTCCAATAATAGTATTTACAGAATTTTGTAGGAACTCAGCAGGTCAGGCAGCATCTATGGAGGGGAATAAACAGTTGACGTGTTGGGAATAGATCCTTCATCAGGACTGGAATGGAAAGGGGAAGCCAGAGTAAGAAGGAGGGAATACTGGGCTCCTGTAGGGACCTGAGGATATTTCTCACCCCTTCGTCTTTCTGCTCGTGTTGTGTTTCAGATGGCGGACAGGTCCCAGTCGGGAACACTGGAGGGTGAGGAGTTCGTCCTGTTCTACAAAGCGCTGACGAAGCGGGATGATGTTCACCATCTGTTCAACGAGTTCTCCAAGGACGGGAAGAAGCTGACCCTCCTGGAGTTTGTGGACTTCTTGACCCATGAGCAGCATGAGCCAGAGGGCGGTGTGGAGAAGTTTGCCACGGACTTGATCATCAAATATGAGCCGTCAGAGACAGGTACGGCAACCAGAAGTTAAAACCTTCCTCTAACATCTCATTGGACTATAAGAAACAGGAGCAGGAGTTGGCCATCTAGCCCATTGAACCTGTTCTGACATTCATTTAGGTTAGTCCTGGACTCAGCTCCACTTACCTGCCTTTTCCCCATAACCCTGAATTTCCCTGCTATGCAAAAGTCTATCTAACTTTGACTTAAATAAATTTAATGAGTTTGTCTCCTGCTTCCCTGGGCAGAGAATTCCACAGATTCACTATTCTTTGGGAAAAAAATTTCTCCTCATCTCCTTTCTAAATTTGCTCCACCAAATCTTGAGGCTATGCCCCCTAGTTCTAGGTTTTCCCCCCACTTGGTAGGTGATAGTTCATTGTTGGGAAAAACTAAACTTTCCTGTTCATCCTCATTGATCCCTTTCATAATTCTATAGGTTTCTATAAGATTCTCTCACATTCTTCTGAATTCCAGCAGGTATAGTCCCAGGTGACTCAATCTCTACCCATGGGCAAACACCCTTATCTCTGGAATCAACCTTGTGAACCTCTTCTGCACCGTCTCCAAAGCCAGTGTATCTTTTTTTAAAGTAAGGAGACCGGAACTACACACAGTATTCCATGTGCCCTCTATTGGTGCCCTCTACAGATGCAGCATAACCTCCCTGTTCTTAAATTCAATCCTTCTAGCAATGAAGGCCAACATTCCATTTGCCTTCTTGATATCCTGTTGCACCTGCAAACCAACCTTTTGGGATTCATGCACAAACACTCCCAAGTCCCTCTGCACAGCAGCATGCTGCAGTCTTTCACCATTTAAATAATAATCTGATTTTCTAATTTTCTTTCCAAAGTAGGTGATCATGTTTTACTCCATCTGCCAGACCCTTGCCCATTCACCTAACCTATCTGTATCTCTCTGCAGACTCTACATCCTCTGTACAATTTGATTTACCACTCAGTTTAGAGTCATCAGCCAACTTTGCTACACTCAGTCCCCTCTCCCAAATTGTTAATGTATATCGTGAACAGTTGTGGGGCCAGCACTGACCCCTGTGGCACTCCGCACTCCACTGACTTCCAACCAGTGGTGTACACACATTGATTCCAACACTTTTCCCTCCATTGGTTAACCAAAACCTTATCCATGCTAATAAATTACTCCCAAATCTATGCATCCTCATAGATAAGTCTTTTATGTGACACCTTATCAAATGCCTTGTGGAAATCCAAGTATACGAGATCCACCCACCAGCCACTATGTTCGTCGTATCCTCAAAATACTCTCCTAAGCTTCCTTCCACTCACCTTAAATGGATTTCTACTGGTGTTGGCCATTTACGTCCTGGGAAAAAGTCTCTGGCTGTCCACTCTATCTATGCCTCTTACCATCTTGTACACCTCTATCAAGTCACCCTCTTATCCTCCTTTGTTCCAAAGAGAAAAGCCCTGGCTCGTTCAACCTCTCCTCCTAAGACTTGCTCTCTAATCCAGAGAGCATCCTGGTAAATCTCTCTAAAGCTTTCATATCTTTCCTGTAATAACCATGTAACCATATATGGTAATATGGTTATTATAGGAAGGATGTGGAATGAGGCAACTAGAACTGAACACGATACTCAAGTGTGGTCTAACCAGGGTTTTTTAGAGCAACAACAATACCTTGCAGCTCTTTAACTTAATCCTCTGACTAATAAAGGCCAACGCGCCATACACCTTCTTAACCGCCCTATCAACTTGCTTGGCGACTTTGAGGGATCTATGGATGTGGACTCCGAGATCCCTCTGTTCCTCCACACTGCTACAAATCCTACCATTAACCCTGTATTCTGCCTTCAAATCAACGTTTGGGATTGAATTTCACCTGCGACTTCTCAGCCCAGCTGTGCACCCTATCAATGCCTTGCTGTAACCTACGATCCTGTTCCTTCACATTACTAAGAATTCTGCCATGACCAAGGGTCATGGCCTAAGAGAATGGAGTCATCCGTTCAGAAAGGAGGTGAGGAGAAAGGCCTCGAAGTACCTTTCGAGATGTCTGCAGTGGAGGGCGATGGAGGTGATACAATACAGAGAGGGTAGAATTCTGGACCTTCACAGGATATCCAAGTTAGTGCAAAAAGTGGGTCTTGGGTGAAACATCACCCAAGTTTTTACAGTGAATAAATGTGGATGTGTGGTCATTCAAAGCTGAGGTTGAAATTTCTGGACTCTAAAGGGTATTGGGAAGCAGGAATCGTGGTTGCGTCAGAAATGAATCGAAAATATCAAAAGGGAAGGTGTCACACTGTGGGAAGGGCAGTACTGAGGGGAGGGTCACACTGTGGAAAGGGTATTAGTGAGAGAGGGTCACACTGTGGGAGGGGCGTTAGTGATAGAGGGTCACACTGTGGAAAGGGTATTAGTGAGAGAGGGTCACACTGTGGGAGGGGCGTTAGTGATAGAGGGTCACACTGTGGGAGGGGTGTTAGTGAGAGAGGGTCACACTGTGGGAGGGGTGTTAGTGATAGAGGGTCACACTGTGGGAGGGGTGTTAGTGAGAGAGGGTCACACTGTGGGAGGGGTGTTAGTGAGAGAGGGTCACACGGTGGGAGGGGCGTTAGTGAGAGAGGGTCACATGGTGGGAAGGGTGTTAGTGAGAGAGGGTCACACTGTGGGAGGGGTGTTAGTGAGAGAGGGTCACATGGTGGGAGGGGTGTTAGTGAGAGAGGGTCACACTGTGGGAGGGGTGTTAGTGAGAGAGGGTCACACTGTGGGAGGGGTGGTACTGATAAAGGGTTATACTGTGAGAGGGGCAATACTGAGAGAATGATGCACTGTGGGAGGGTCACACTTTGGGAGGGGTGGTACTGAGGGAGTGTCACACTGTCAGTGAGACCTTAGCTATTCGCCTCTGAATTAATGATTCACTTTGACATTTAGTTTCCTCTCAGTCACTGTCTCATCCGCCATCTGCCTATTTGCAGCCAGGAAGTTGTATGCCATGACGCTGGATGGGTTCCTCATTTACCTCTGCTCTCCGGAAGGGTCCATCTTCAATCTCGAGCACGAACCTGTCTACCAGGACATGGCGCAGCCTCTGTGCCACTACTTCATCTCCTCCTCCCACAACACCTACCTGCTCGAGGACCAGCTTCGGGGACACAGTAGTGTCGAAGGTTATATTAGGTACACCATCAACCCCCACCCCAAACCTATTCCAGAACATAGAAAGAGCATTATATCACAGTTCAGGCTCTTCGGCCCACAATGTTGTCCTGACCTTTAACCTTCCCTCCTACAACTCCGCCCATTCTTCTGTCATCCATGTGCCTATCTAAAAGTCCCTTAAACGTTCCTGATGTATTTTCCCCCACTACCACCCTGACAGTGCATTCTATGACTGGCCACTCTCTGTGTGGAAAAAAAGCAAGCTTCTGTCTTCCCCCCTATACTTTTCTCCAGTCACCCTAAAACTAGACCTTCTTGTCTTAACTGTTTCCACTCTGGGCAAAAGTCTCTGGATGTCCACTGAGTCTATGCCTCCTATGATCTTGTACATCTCTATCAAGTCTCTTCTAACCTTCTGCACTCCCAAAGGAAAAGCCCTATCTTGCTTAACCTATCCTCATAAGACATGCTCTCTAATCCAGGCAGTATCCTTGTAAATCTCTGCACTCTCGCTGAACCTTCCATATCCTTCCTGTAACGAGGTGACCAGAAATGAACACAATATTTCAAGTGGGGTCAAACCAGTGTGTAATAGAGCTGCAACATTACCTCACCATTCTAGAACTCAATTTCCCGACTAGTAAAGGCTAACATAACATACACCTTCTTAACTACCCTATTAACTTGCATGGCAAGTTCAAAGGATCTATAGATGTGGATCTGAAGATCTCTCTGTTCCTCCGCACTGCTAGGAATCCTGCCATTAACCCTGTTTTCTGCCTTCAAATTCAACCTTCATTACGTCTATAATGTCTAATACCAGAGGACATGTATTTAAGGTGAGAAGGGGGCAAATTCAAAGGAGATATGAGGGGCAGGTTTTTTCACACAGACACACAGAAGATGGCTGGAATGTGCTGTCTGGGGTGGTGGTAGAGCCAGATACATTAGGGACTTTTAAGAGACGTTTAGATAGGCAGATGAATGTGAGGAAAATGGAAGGACATGGACATTGTGTAGGCAGAAGAGACTAGTTTAGTTGGCCATTTGATTACTAACTTAATTGGTTCAGCACAATATCATGGGCTGAATGGCCTGTTGCTGTGCTGTACTGTTTTATGCTCTTAAGAGATGTTGCAACAGACACTTGAGTGGGCTTGGTATAGAGGCATGCAGACCTGATACAGGCAATTGGGATTCATGTATTCAGTCATAAAGGCATCAAGAAAAGTTTAGATTAGCTTTATTTGTCACATGTACATCAAAACATACGGTGAAATACATCGCTGGTGTCAGCAATGGACACTGTCTGAGGATGTGCTGGGACAACAGTCGACAGGCCAGAGCATGCCTACAACCTACTAACTTCCTTAGAATGTGGGAGGAAAGCAGAGCACTTGGAGGGAACCCATGTGGTCATGGGGAGAACATACAAACTCCTTACAGGCAGCGGCAGGTATTGAACCCTGATTGCTGGTGCTGAAAATCATTGAGCTAACTGCTATGGTCCTGTCCTTCACCCCTTCCTTGTGCTCAATCCTACTGCAGCCCCCACTCTAGAACTTCTCTGAGATAGGACGCAGAACCTCCCATGAAGTTTCTTCATCCTGAAACTGCACCCCCCCCCCCCCCCCCATCTCAGCTCTTCCTCACCATTGCAGGTGTCATCTCACCTTCCCTCTGTCTGGGGAGGGAATCTCCAGGCAGCTGGGGTCACTGAGACATACAGCACTGAATCAGGCTCTTCGGCCCAATTAGTCCATGCTGTCCACTGTCCCCACTCAGCTAGTCCTAATTTCTCAGGTTAATCTTTAGTTCCATCTAAGCCCCACCCTTCATGTACTTGTCCAAGTCCTTCTTAAATGATGCTATTGCACCGGCCTCACCCGCTCCCTCGATAGTTGATTCCATATGTTTACTATCCTCTACATGGAAAAAGTGAGACCATAAGACAAAGCAGCAGAATTAGGCCGTTAAATCTGCTCTATTTTTCCATCATAGCTGATTTATTATCCCGCCCAATCCCATTCTCCTTCCTTCTCCCCAAACCCTTTGATGCCCTTACTAATCAAGAACATATTAACCTCCACTTCAAAATATACCCAATGACCTGGACTCCACCATCATTCCACAGGTTCACACTCTCTGTCTAAGGAAATTCTTCCTCATCTCTGCTCTAAAATTATTCTGAGGCTGTGCACCCTGGTCCTAGATTCCCCCATGTAAGGAAGCATGCTCTTCACCACCATTCTATCTAGGCTTTTCAATATTCAATAGGTTTCGATGAGATTCCCCCTTCATTCTTCTAAACTCCAGATAATACAAGACCAGAGCCATCAAAGGCTCCTCATGCTTTAACCCTTTCGTTCCTGGAATCATTCTCGTAAGCCTCCTCTGGGCTCTCTCCAATGCCAGGACATCTTTAAGGGAATATGGGGCTCAAAGCTGCCCACAATACGTCAATCACATTCTGGCCAATGCCTTATAAAGCGTCAGCATTACATTCCTGCTTTTACTGAATACTCCAGTCCTCTCAGAATGAATGCTAACATTGCTTTTACCTTCCTTTCCACCAACTCAACCTGCAAGCTAACCTTTAAGGAATCCTGCACAAAGACTCCAAAGTCCTTTGCACCTCTGATTTCAGAATTTTCTCCCCATTTAGAAAATAGTCTACACCTTTATTCCTTCTACCAAAGTGCATGACTACACACTTCCCTACACTATAATCCACCCGCAACTTCTTTGCCCATTCTCCTGATCTGTCTAAGTTGTTCTGCAGACTTCCTGCTTCCTCAACACTACCTGCCCCTCCACCCCTCAGGGTCCTCTTTAAACCTTCCCCTCTTGCTCCAAAACCCAAGCCTCCTAGCTTTGGTCTCCACTATGCTGAGGAAAAGACTGATATTGTCCACCAGTGTATCCTTAGCATGGCCAACACCCCCCCACCCCCCCACCAGTTACCACGTCCGTCTGGCCCTGGCATCATCCTTGTAAATCTTTTATTTTTTATGCAGACAGACAGCACAGTAACAGGCTCTTCTGGCCCAACAAGCCCACACTCCCAATTACACCCAATTAATCTATTAATCTGTAGTCTTTGGAAGATGAGAGGAAACTGGAGCACCCAGAAGAAACACTTTTGGTCACGGGGAGAACGTACAAGACTGCAGTGTCAATTGAACCTGAGTCGCTGATACTGGAATAACTAACACCTACGCTGCTGTGACTTCCAAACCATCTTCTCTCTGCTCTTTCCAGTCTCACCATGACCTGAACCGTACACAGTACTCCATGTGTGCCCACACCAACATTTATACAACTGTAACGTAAGGTCCAAAATTCTATACTCAGTGCACTGACCCACGAAGGCCAGGATGCTAAATGCCTTCTTCACCGCCCTCTCCAGCTGGCTCCTTTTCAGAATTTTTCTCTGTTTGTTCACACACCAGCACGCTGCTGGGATCCATTTTCCCACCTCACTCGGGTGGCGACCCCCCCCCTCTCTCGAGACTGCCCTTCCTCCTGATGTTGCTGACTTCAGGTCCCACACTCCACCCCTCCTCAAACTCCCCATCCCAAAGCTGGTGAGAGGTTAGAAGGTGTCGGAGGTTGGAGCTCCCTGTTCACCTCCCTCAGTTCCTCAAATACTGGATCCTCATCCTTCCGTGTGTCAAACTGCGGGCGCCTCGTCACTCAGTCCCTCAAACTCTGGGAACCTCGTCCTTCAGTCCTTTGAACTCTGGGCACCTCTTCAGTCCCTCAAACTCTGGAATCCTCATCCCTCAGTCCCTCAAACCCTGGGATCCTTGTCCCTCAAACTCTGGGAACCTCGTCCTTCAGTCCTTTGAACTCTGGGCACCTCTTCAGTCCCTCAAACTCTGGAAGCCTCATCCCTCAGTCCCTCAAACCCTGGGATCCTTGTCCCTCAAACTCTGGGAACCTCGTCCTTCAGTCCTTTGACCTCTGGGCACCTCTTCAGTCCCTCAAACTCTGGAATCCTCATCCCTCAGTCCCTCAAACTCTGGAATCCTCATCCCTCAGTCCCTCAAACCCTGGGATCCTTGTCCCTCAAACTTTGGGGACCTCGTCCTTCAGTACTTTGAACTCTGAGAAGCTTGTCCTTTAGTCCCTCGAACTCTGGGATCCTCATCCCTCAGTCTCTCAAACTCTGGGATCCTTGTCCCTTAAACTCTGGGATCCTCATCACTCAGTCCCTCGAACTCTGGGAACCTCATTCTTCAGTCCCTTGAACTCTGGGAACATTGTCCTTCAGTCCTTCGGACTCTGGGTTCCTCATCCCTAGGTCAATAACTCTCTGGGAGCCTTGTCCCTCATTCCCTCAAACTCTAAATTCCTCATCCTTCAGTTTGTCAGACTGTGGGAACCTCATACCTCAGCCACTCAAAGTATGAGATATTTGTCCCTCCCTCCCTCCAGCTCTGGGACTAGTTCCCCTCTTTTCATCCCCAGTTCATGCACCTTCCCCTTGCATTCAGATTCCTATTTATTTATCATGTTTCCATGGAAACACGGTGAAATGAGTAATTTTCTTTAACAACCTACACAACTTAGGAATGTGCTTGGGGCAACC
The DNA here is from genome assembly GCF_030144855.1 of Hypanus sabinus. Classification (NCBI taxonomy): domain Eukaryota; kingdom Metazoa; phylum Chordata; class Chondrichthyes; order Myliobatiformes; family Dasyatidae; genus Hypanus; species Hypanus sabinus. Next base: position 81,837,013 of record NC_082709.1, read on the forward strand.
TGCAAGTGTCGCCACATATTCTGAAGCCATTATAGCCTGCCCACAAACAACACAGAACACAACAGCACCCCTGTTCCTCCCTCCCCCAACTCACACAGACAGGCTCCTACCCAGGATAGGTGGTGATGGGGCCTTGCCAAGTGCCAGGTCTCCTGCACGGACTCTCCTCTCCACCGCAGGGCTCTGAAGAAGGGCTGCCGCTGTGTGGAGGTGGACTGCTGGGACGGCCCGAACCAGGAGCCAGTGGTTTACCACGGACACACGCTAACCTCGAAGATCCTCTTCAAAGACGTCATCTCCGTGGTGGACAAATATGCCTTCAAGGTGTGTGCGTGGCATTCGGTACTGACCTGCGCCCCCTATCCCCAGCAGCGGCATTGTGGAAGCAGCTTTCTGGGATATTCCTGAACCCCGCTTGTCAGCTCGTTCCCGAGACCTCTTGGTGTGACAGGATTAGGAGGTGGCTGGGACTTGTCTAGTGATGCCGGCTGGTGTTACGGGTGGGAGATACCTTGAGTGTGTGTGTTAGTGTGTATTAGTGTGTGGGCTGAGTGTGTGAAGTGTATTAGTGTAGGGTGTGCGTAGCAACGGCCCTTGCCCCCCCGGGGAGGGATTGGTCCCAGCGACAATGAAACTCCTGTGGAGCAGAGCACTCTGACAGAGAAAGGTCAAGTGGCCAGTTTCCATCTTAGCGCCTGGTGGTGGTAGTGGGGGGGTATTTTTGGGGAGGGAGGGGAGTGAGGATGGTTGGGAGGACGGGGAAGTGATGTGGGGGTGGAGGGGGAGGCAAGGTGAGCAAGGGTGATTGAGGAAGGAAGAGGACGCGAGAAGTGGGGGACAGTGACTGGGCAGATTGAGGAATGATAAGGGAAGGTAGGGAGGGGAGGATATTGGGATAGAGTGACATGAATGTGGAGTGAATGGGGAGGGGTGATCGAGGGGAGTGGGTAGGGAGAGAGGGGAGTGTTGGGAATGGAGAAGAGTGATATGGGAGGGTGAGGAAGGGTAGTTGAGGAGGGTGGAAGGGGAGTGAATGGGGAGGGTGGGGGAAGGAGAAGAGAATGTTAGGGAGGGAGGGGCCTTGAGGAGGGCTTAGGAGGGAGGGAGTGATTGGAGAGGATGAGAGGAGTGATGGGGGTGGGTGGAGAGGGGTGACTGAGGAGGAATGTGTGGTAGTGAGTTTACCCCTGTCACTTTCCCACGTTCCTTTCCTTTCAGACCTCCGATCTCCCCGTCATCCTGTCCATCGAGAACCACTGCAGCCTGGAGCAACAGACAGTGATGGCACATCACCTCACCACCATCCTGGGGGAGAAGCTGTTGACAAGTGCCATTGACGTGCAGGTCCCCAGCACACTCCCCTCTCCAGAGGTGAGGCAGCCCCCTCTGTGCCCCCACACACTGCTCTGACCACTTGTCAGGGGCAGATGACTGGCTCCAGAGTCTGTGAGAGCCTTAAACATTCGTCAAAAATTTATTTTCCCTGTTGGATTGGGATTCTGTTGAGCTGAAGGGGTCTTCAGCCTGGGGGGCAGGGTGGAGTGTGGAATAGAGTTGGAATTGGTTTATTATTGTCACATGTACTGAGATACAGTGAAGAGCTAGCCTTGCTTACTGTTCATACAGATCCGACCATTACAGGTGAACAGGGTAAAGTGATAATAGAGAGTGAAATAAAAGTGTAATTCACACAATGAGCTGGAGGAACTCAGCAGGTTAAGCAGCATCTATGGAGAGGAACAAAGAGTCAACATTTCAGGCCACGGCCCTTCATTGGGAATGAAATAAAGGGGGAAGATGCTGGAATGAGAAGATAGAGGAGGGGAAAGAGGACATTTGAAGGTGATAGGTGAAGCCAGGTGGGTGGGAGGGGGGAATGAAATGAGAAGCTGGGAGGTGGGAGAGGTAAAGGGCTGGAGAAGAAGGAATCTGATAAGAGAGGAGAGTGGAACACGGAAGAAAGGGGAGGAGGAGAGACACCAAGATGAGGTGATAGGCAGGTGAGGAGAAGGAAGTAAGTGTAAATTGAAGAAGAAGGAAAGGGGAGGGATAAAATTACCGGAAGTTGAAGAAATTGATGTTTATGCTATCTAGATGGACTATGAGGAATAAAGTGTTGGTGACAGAAAACTATTCCCACCATATTTTCTCCATAAATTTGGACGTTTCTGTGGGTATTCCACAAGTATTAGGAATATTGTGATGGAGAGGTTAATCTGAAGGATTTCAAGTGACAGAGTAGTTTCCAAATCTGTTTAGCATTCTTCGAGGAAGTAACAAGCAGGGTGGACAAAGGAGAGGCAGTGGATGTCATTTAATTGGATTTTTAGAAGGCGTTCGATAAGGTGCCTCACATGAGGCTGCTTAACAAGATAAAATCCTATGGTGTTACAGAAAAGATACTAGCATGGATAGAGGAATGGCTGACAGGCAGTGAGTGGGAATAAAAGGGGCCTTTTCTGTTTGGCTGCCAGTGACTAGTGGTGTTTCTCAGGGGTCAGTATTGGGACCGCTACTTTTCACATTGTTTGTCCATGATGTAAATAATGAAATAGATGGCTTTGTGGCAAAATTTGCAGATGATACAAAGATAGGTTGAGGGGTAGGTAGTGCGGAGGAAGCAATGTGATTATAGTAGGACTTAGACAAATTGAAAAATGGGCGAAAATGTGGCAGATGGAATACAGTGTTGGACAATATACTTTGGTAAAAGGAACAATAGTGCAGACTATGGGGGAGACGGTTCAAACATCAGAGGTGCAGAGGGACTTAGGAGTCCTTGTGCAAGACTCCCAGAAGGTTAATTTACAAGTTGAGCCTGTGGTAAAGAAGGCAAATGCAATGTTGGCATTTATTTTAAAGGGAATAGAATATAAGAGCAAGGAACTAATGTTGAAGCTTCATAAGACACTAACCAGTCCACACTTTGTCAACAGGTTTCTCAGAAAGGAGTGTTGTCATTGGAGAGAGCCAAGAGGAAGTTCACGAGGATTACTCTGGGAACAAAGGGGTTAATATATGAGGAGCGTTTGGCAGCTATGGGCCTGTACTCAGTGCAATTTAGAAGAATGTGTAGGGATTTCATTGAAACCTACCGAATGTTGAAAGGACTAGGTAGGGTGGATGTGGAGAGCATGTTTCCTATGGTGGGGGTATCCAGAACTAGAGAACACAGCCTTAAAATTGAGGGGCGATCCTTTTAGAACATAGGTAAGGAGAAACTTTTTAGCCAGAGAGTCTTCTTCTTTGGCTGTCCATCGATTTCAATGTTGACTGTGCTGAGAGTTTAGTCTCCGCAGGCAAGTTTATGGGCCACAAGACCAGCACTGGATCGGCACTGTCTCCCACATCGGCTGCATTTGTGATTTGACTGGTCTAGCACTGAATGTCTGCCTTCATGACCTGCTTCCACACCATCCAGAAACTCTACTCCAACACGCCTCGCACAGTAATAAGACAGACGGTGTCGTGCCCCCACCATACAGTCTTGCTGGGCTTCCGAATCTGATGCGAAGTGGTACACAGGAGCGTAACAGACTTAGCGGATAAGGAAGCTGCCCCGCAGTGACAACTAACTAGTCTAGCGATGCCGTCCGTTGACCAGCACTCTGGTTCCTCTGCATGCCACCAAGGCAGCTGTACCATTGACCCTTTTGGATTCATTTGCCACAGACACCACCAGACGCCCTGCTGTTGGCATCCTCGTAGGATGCAGCCTTGGCTTGAAGAGGCATAACCTACAAAGTAGCAAAGGCATGCTTACCTCCTTCACTTAGCTAGCCATGATCCTACTACTAGAACTAGTCTAGTAGTGTACCGTTGGAATATCACCTTCATGGCCAGGTTAGACCTGCCAGGGAACGAATCTCCACCGTACTTCGCTGATGTTCAGCCAGTGTCACTCCTACGCCATGGTAGGATTTTGTAGGAGAGTAGTGAATCTGTGGAATGCTCTGCCACAGACTGTGGAAGCCAAGTCCGTGGGTATATTTAAAACGGACGTTGATCATTTCCTGATTGGTCAGGGCATCAAAGGATATGGCGAGAAGGCAGATGTATGGGGTAGAGTGGGATCGGGATTAGCCATGATGGAACAGACTCGATGGTCTGAATGGCCTAATTCTGCTCCTATGTCTTATGGTTCAAATACTAGACATTCAAGGAATTTGGATGTTTCAGGCATTTAACCTCTTACACAAGACTGGGGAATAGTGAGGATTAGAATTGGTTTATTATTGTCACATGTACTGAGATACAGTGAAGATCTTGTCTTGCAGACTGTTTATATAGATCCAATCATTACACAGAGCATTACCTCATTACATTGAGGAAGAACAAGGTAGAACAATAATAGAGTGCAGAATAAAGTATTACAGAGAAGGTGCAGTCCAGGCAGACAAGAAGGTGCAAGGTCTTAATGAGGTAGATTCTGAGGTGAAGACTCCATCTTAATGCTGTAACAGCAGAGTAGAAGATGTCCTTGAATCTGGTGGTACTTATTTTCAGGCTTTTGTATCTTTTGCTTGATGGAAGGGTGGAGAAGAAAGAATGTCCACGGTGGGTGGGGTCTTTGATGATGCTGGTTGCTTTACTGAGGCAGTGAAGAGTGTAGACTGAGTTCATGGAGGGGAGGCTGGAGTCTGTGATGTGCTGAGCAGTGTCCACAACTCCCTGCAGTTATTGTACCAAGCTGTGATACATTTGGATAGGATGCTTTATATGGTGCATTGATAAAAATTGGTGAGGGTCAATGGGGACATGCTGAGTTTCTTTGGTCTCCTGATGAAGTTGAGGTGTTGGTGAGCTTTCTTGGCCACAGAGCCTCATCTCCAGCACTTAGTGTGGGGAAAGTTCCCCATCTGGAGTGTGAGCCTGTCACCAAACAGGCCTGGCCACCAATCCTGGGCCACTGGCTTCCAACTACTCCACTGGGCTAGGCCTGGATTTTGACACTTTCAGTCTGCATCTTGTGGGGCAGGTTGGGGTTTCAGCCGGTTGTGTTGGGAGTAGAGGAGGCTGAGTGGGAACTGATGGGAGTAGATGTTGCTCAGGTGGATAGTCGGAGACTTTTCTAGACTTGCAGGTATCCAAAACTGGGTTTTAGAGGGAAACCAAGGAAAGATGCTTTCACCCTGGGGTGGGATTGGACTCCAGAATGCATTCCCTGATGTGATGGTGGAAGCAAGACAAAGTCTCTGGAGGTGATCTGGAAGAAATAAGATGATGTGAGTTTTTTGAGATCAGATGTTTTTTTTCCCTGTCAGGCACTTATAAGCCTTTGCATTTCTCTTCCTCAGAGAGCAGTGGAAGCAGACTCCTTAAATATTTTTAAGACAAATAGAGATAGATTCTTGATTGGCCTGGGTATAAACAGGTTACAGAGGGCGCTCGATAATGCACTGAGTTAAAGCCAGATCACCATGGTCTTGTTGAATGATGAATCAGGGCTCGAGGGATCAAATAATCCAGTCTTTCAGAGATATGACCAATGGTGGGCTGGGATGTGACCTCCACAGTTGAGAACTAGGGGAATAGTCTGAAAGAAAGGGATTAAATGGCTTTCAATCCCATAACAATTGTCTGTTTCACGGGACACAGGACAGGTTTATAGCTGGTGCAATACTTTAGAAATGTGGGTAGCGGGGGAGGGCTGGTAGTATTATTTAATGAATTTAGCAATACAGCACGGTAACAGGTTCTTCCAGTCCGATGAGCCCACACTAAATTGCACTCAGGTGACCAATTGACCTACTACTACTCTGTATGTCTTTGGAGTGTAGGAGGAAAGCGGAGTGCCCAGAGGAAACACACGTGGTCATGGACACACTCCTTACAGACAGTGGGAATTGAACCCAGATTGCTGGTGCTGGAATAGCATTAAGCTAACTTTGTACTTTGTACTAACGCTGTACTTTCTCAGGAAGCTAAAGAGGTTTGGCTTGTCAGCAAACACTCATAACATGCTTATATATGATGTAATCAGAATGGGATTTGTATACAGCTTGTTTGCAGTGTGTTAATGAGAAGATCACCCCATATTTAATTAGTGATTGATGGATAAGTACCAAATTAATTTATTTTATTTAATTAGAGATACAAAATGGATCAGGCCCTTTTGATCCAACAAGCCAGCACTCCACCTATTTAACCCTGGACTGATTATAGGACGATTTACAATGACAATTAACCTACTAACTGGTATGTCAATGGATTATGAGAAGAAACTGGAGCACTCGGAAGAAGCCCATGGGCACAAGGGAAGTTAAAACATTCTTACAGAGGACGCTGGAATTGAACTCTGAGTGACAAAGCCTTTGACATCCATGATGGTAGCATAGTGGTTAGCATGACATTGCTCCAACTCAGGGCATTGGAGTTTGGAGTTCAATTCGCCTGTAAGGAGTTTGTACATTCTTGCCATGACCGAGTGGGTTTCCTCCCACGGCTGTACCAGTTAGAAGATTAATTGTTCATTGTACAGTATCCTGTGATTAGTGTTAAATGGGTGGGTTGCTGGACAGTGAGGCTCATTGGGCTGGAAGGGCCTGTTCTGTGCTGTATCTCTGAATAAATAAATTCACAGCTCGGGAACAGATCTCTGACACATGATGACCACACTGGGATACTGGAGAGAGCTCTGTGCCTCTTGTACAGTGGTTGTTTGAACTACCTGAGGGCTCAGAGTGAGTTCAGTTCACTCTCTGATCGAACAGTGGAAATATCCAGCAGTAAATTCTTTGTACTCATTGGGAGTCTCAAAGCCATCTGCACAAGTCCATGCAATGAAAAACTTTCTTACAGGAGCATCACAGGCACATGGCATTAGAACATAGAGCCATGCAGCACAATGTTGTGCCAACACTTTAACCTACTCCAAGATTAATCTAACCCTTCCTTACATAGTCCTCCAATTTTCATTCATCCATTGTGCCTATCTAAGAGCCTCTTAAATATCCATAACGTATCTGCCTCTACCATCATCCCTGGCAGAGTGTTCCACGCACGCACCAATCTCTGTGTTAAATAAACCCCTACCTCTGACATTCTTATGATAATTTCCTCCAAACACATTTATGACTCCTCATATTAACCATTTGAAGCCTGGGATAAAGTCTCTGGCTGTCCAGTTAGTCTGTGACTCCTACCACCTTGGACACCTTTATCAAGTTACCTCTCACCCTCCTTCACTCCCAAGAGGAAAGCCTTATCCTGCTCAACCTATCGAATTCAAGCAGCATTTTGGTAAGTTTCCTCTGCACCCTCTAAAAATTCTACATCACAAGAAACACGTTAAACAAAAATTATATTAAAAAGAACGTAATTAGAACAGAATAAAAAAAAGTCTATTTTAGTGCAAAGTGGTCAGAGTGAGGTAGTGATTAGGTTTCAAGACCGAATGGCTAACGGGAAGTAGCTGTCCTGAACCTGGTGATGTGGCTTCTGTACCTCCTGCCCGATGGTAGCAGTGAGAAGATGGCATGGGCTGGATGGTAGAGGTCTTTGATGACGGATGTTGCCTTAAGATCATAAGACATAGGAGCAGAATTAAGACATTCAGCCTATCAAGTCTGCTGGGCCATTCCATCACAACTGATTTATTATCGCTCTCAATCCCACTCTCCTGCCCTCTCTTCATAACTTTTGAGGTCCTTACTAATTAAGAACTTCTCCAAATCTACTCAATAGTTCCATTTAATATCAGAGAATGTATACAATATACAACCTGAAATTCTTGTTCTTTACAAATATCCACAAAAACAGAAGAGTGCTCCAAAGTGTGAGTGATAATAAAATCTTTAGAACCCCAAATCCCCTCCATTAACTCCTTCCACACACAACCAGTAGCAAGGCAATGCCCCCCTCCCCCCGATTCCTCTAAACTCCAATGAGAACAAGCCAAGAGTCATCAACTGCTCCTCATACATTCACTCGTTCCAACGTCAGCACATCTTTTCTTAGATAAGGGGCCCAAGACTGCTCAGAAGAAGTACAATCTGATCAGTGCCTTAAAAAGCCCCAGCAGGACATCCTTCCGTTTATATTCTAGTCCCCTCAAAATGAATGCTAGCATTGCATTTGCCTTTTTGAGGCAACACCTCCTGTAGATAGGCAGGGAGGGATGTGTCCTCCAGTGTGAGGAGTTGAGAATCAGGGGCAGAGTCAGAGTAAGAGATTGGCTGTTTATGACTGGGGTGGGGAGAAATTACTTCACTTGGAGGGTGGTAAATCTTTGGAATTCTCCACCCTGAATAATGAGAGCAGGTTGCCCTAGTCGACTTCTGGTTATGTGGGAGGTCAAGAATAGAGTGAGTGAAAAAAATGGCAGTGAGGACCATAAGACATGGGAGCAGGATTGGGTATTTGGCTTATCAGGTTTGCAATTTCATCATGGGTGATTTAATATTGCTCTCAACCCTTTCTCCTGCCTTCTTCATGTAACCTTTGACACCCTGACTAATCCAGAGCCAATCACCCTCTGCTTTAAATATACTCGATGTCTTGGCCTTCACAGCTGTTGGTGGCAACAAATTCCACAGATCCACCACCTTCTGGCCAAAGAAATTCCTCCTCATCTCTGTTCTAAAGGGATATCCTTCTATTCTGATGTTGTGCCCTCTGGTCCCAGATTCCCCCCACCCCCCACAGGAAACATCCTCTTCAAGGCAAGACACAGTTTTGTTGAATGTTGAAACAGGCTTGTGGATGACAAGGTCACAGAATGGAAGTTGGGGTATCTCCGGGTTTCGGGAGGCAAGGATAGGTGAAAGGGCGTCAAGGTTTGGTCACCAGGAGTGGCACAGTAGCACAGTGGTTAACATTATGCTTTACAGCAATCACCAGTTGGGGTTCAATTCCTGCCACTGACTGTAAGGAGTTTGTTCATTCTCCCCTTGACCACATGGATTTCCTCCCACATTCCAAAGATGTGTGGGTTAGAGTTAGTAAGTTGTGACACTTGCAGGCTGCCCTCAGCAGATCCTCAGACATTGTTGGTCACTGATACAAAAGTGATGCATCCACCGTATGTTTCTACGTATGTGTGGACATGGAAACTAAGCTTTAAATCTTCTTTAAGCTGTGTGAGGAAGCAAAGTTGAGCTCAGTACCAAGGCAGTGCCCTGCTGACGGAGTCTATGTGTTGTCATTGTGCCAGGAGCTGCGGTGGAAGGTACTGGTGAAGGGGAAGAGGATTGGGGGCCTGGAGAGTGCTGTCAACGGCCTGGGTCAGCAGCAGTGCGCTGCAGAGGTGACAGACGAAGATGAGGCGGTCGAGATGGAGGACGAGACCGTGAAGAATGAAGTGAAGCGGAAAGGGAAGGTAAAAGTTATGAGGGCAGTGGGGCCAGGGGCATGCTGGTATATGTCATATAATGCCTGCCGCCCACTGCTGGGGGTGGGGGGGGGGAAGGCCACACAGCATGGAGACAAGCCCTTCAACTCATCTGGCCCATGCAAACCCAAGCTGACCCACCTAAACTGGTCACATTTTCTTGCATTTGGCCCTTTCCTCTCTAAACCTTTCCATTACATGTACCTGCCCACCTGACTTTTAAAAGTTGCTATTGTACCTGCCTCTACCACTTCCACAAAGTTTGTTCCACAACGACACCACCCATTGTGTAAATAAAAGTCCTTCAGGTTCCTATTAAGTTACTCTTCTCACCTTAAACCTGTTCCATCTAGTTCTTGATTCACCAACCCTGGGAAAAAGACTGTGTGCATTCACCCTCTCTACATCCCTCATGATTTTGCAAACCTCTCCAAGATCAAGTCATAAAGCTTAAGACAATTGAGAAGAATTAGGCTATTCAGCCCATACAGTCTGCTCTGCCATTCCACCATGTCTGATATATCATCCCTCTCAACCCCATTCTCCCATCTTCTGCCCATAACCTTTGATGTTCTTATTTACTAATCAAGAACCTACCAATCTCCGCTTTAAATATACCCAGTGACTTGGCCTCCACAACCATTTATGGCAATGAATTCCACACCACCCTCTAGCTAAAGAAATTCCTTCTCACCTCTTTTCTAAATGGATGTCCTTGTATTCTTAGGATGTACCTTCTGGTCCTAGACTCTCCATGTTCTTGATTAACAAAGGCATTAAAGGTTATGGGAAAAGGCAGGAGAATGGGGTTGAGAAGGAAAATACATACGCCGTGATGGAATAGTGGAACTACCCAGTTTGGCTGCTATGCCTTATGGTCGAATGGACAGGGAATAGATCTGTTGGGTTCAAGGTCCTGTTTCCAAACTGTATGACAGTAAGATAAAGACAACATGATCCAACTGAGTGGCTGGTTGGCCTCAGTCTGTACCAAGCAATATCCAGCTTGGCTACAGGAAGGTGTTTGTTCATCCACAGAGCCATTGCTTCAGACCGTGGTCTGTGCTGCTCCCTGCAACACCTCCAACACTTTAGCAACCCTGCAGTGACATATGGTTGTGGAGTTTATTGTTTTGTGGCAGCAGTATAGTCCAAGACCTATGTTGAAGTTTATTGTAATCCAACCAAATACTGCCAAAGAAAACAATGTTCCGGGGGGGACGTCACGTGATGACGTAGGATCGAGACGCTGGAACCCAGCTCTCCTGTAAAAAATCAATAAATTAATGTCTACATGAAGAAAAGTTAGTCAATACTTTCTAAAAGTTACTTATAAACTACTCCAGATTGTTTCAAGTTATGCCTCACAAACAGAAGATGAAGAAAACTACTACCGTGAAGGCAACGCAAGTTGGAACAGAATCAAGGCCCACTTCTGCCAAAGAACCGCGGGCTCAGGTACATTAAACCACCGGGGATACAGAACAGGAAACTGCAGCAACATCGACCATTTCTAAAGGAAAAGATCAACGAGTACTGCGCAAATGTGAAGGAAGGAGCATGCGCAAACGGGAGCAACCAGAACTACAAATCCCAGTTACGACTGAAACCGAAAGTGAAAGTGAATCTGAGAGCGAGTCAGATTCTCTGGAAAAATCAGACGAAGATAGAGGCAAGGCTTTCTGGAAATATGGAAAAGACTTTGATGCAAATAATGCGTAAATTAGAAAAATTAAATGCATTAAAAGTAATCAAAAGAAAAATGACAAATATGGAGATGATGTTTGATAAAATGACAAAAAGACAGGAAAAAATGGAAAAGAGAATTATAGATTTGGGAACTACAACAGAAGACATGGTTGAAAGAATGAATAAAATGGAAGATGATATTACTGCCTGGACATCAGAAAGAAAACAATTTATGGAAAAAATTGATAAGCTTGAAAATTTTAGTAGACGAAACAATATTAAAATTGTTGGACTTAAAGAAGATCTAGAAGGAGAAGGTCCAATAATTTTTTTTCAAAAATGGATCCCTGAAAAATTGGAAATGGAAGAAGATACTCTAATTGAGATCGAAAGGGCTCATAGAGCCTTAAGGCCAAGACCTCAAGCTGATCAAAATCCACGATCAATTTTGATAAGATGCTTAAGGTACCAAGATAAAAAAAAGATCCTGAAGGCGGCTGCCCAATGTGCCAAAAAGAGAAATGGGCCATTGATGATAGCAGGGAAGGCAGTTCTTTTTTATCCTGATATAAGTTATAACCTTTTGAAGAGAAAGAAGGAATTTAACTCAGCAAAAAATGTCTTATGGGAAAAGGGTTATAAATTTATAATGCGTCACCCAGCAACGCTGATAATTTTTTTGGAGGAGGGAAAAAGAAGATTTTTTAACGATTATCGAGAAGTGGAGGAGTTCGCACAAAAACTTCCATCTATTCGCTAATTACACATGGAGACTTCCAAGCGTAATGGATTAAAGATGAAGATAGAGACAGTGAATGGAAGTGATGGACATTTAAGGATGATACAGGGGAGAAAAGCAAAATTTCAGAAATAATAATTGAGAATAGTATTTTTTTCTCTTCTTATATATATACTTTTCTATGTTGCGGGGGGGGGGGGCTGGGGAGCTTTGGATCGGTTACTGCGGGATTCACGTGTGCAATCATGGCGATTGCCATGACCCGTACAACAGAGGGGGGTAATGTTGTGTTCTTTTTTTTCCACAACATTAGTAGGGGGGTATTTTGTTTTTTTCTTTATACTCTATTTTTCTTTTATCTTTCTGCCTGGATGATTGGTGGGGACACACATAGCAACATGGAGAATTTTAAAAAGATTTCCCAAGATACCATGAAAGTTGAAAGATTAGGTATTATTATAGCTTGGAGTAACATAATTAAAAATAATGACTAATTTATTGAATTTTTAAAGTTTTAATGTTAATGGGCTTAATGGACCAGTAAAAAGAAAAAGAATTCTAACATACATTAAAAAAAATGAAAACAGGGATTAGAATAGAACTATAAAATAGGAGAAAATACACCAGAAGATTTTATATATAAATGGGAATCTAAATGGATACGGGAAAGAAAGTATCTCCTATATTAAAACATTTGATTGACTTATGGAATAAATGTTGATGATGAGACAAAGAAATCTTTATTAGCAAAGAGATCTTTAATTCAAAATAGACTTATTCCTTTTACAATGGATAATCAACTTTTATATAATTGGTTTCAAAAAGGGATTAGATATGTAGGAGATTGTTTTGAAGGAGGTATATTAATGTCATTTGATCAATTAAAGAATAAATATAAAGTATCAAACAATATTCTTTTTTGTTACTTTCAACTAAGAGCTTATTTAAGAGAAAAATTAGGTCAAACAATGTTATTGCTGAAATCTAATGAAATAGAAACTTTGATTCAAAAAGGAAAGATTAAAAAAAATATTTCTTATATGTATAACTTGATTCAAAAACAGGCAATTAAACAAGGAGTCCATAAGTCAAGACAAAAATGGGAAAGTGACTTGAATATTAAAATTGAAGAAACAAATTGGTCAAGACTATGTCTTAATAGTATGACAAATACAATAAATGTCCGGTTAAGATTAGTGCAATATAATTTTTTACATCAATTATATATTACACCACAAAAAATAAATAAATTATACCCAAATTTATCCGATCAGTGTTTCTGATGTAAACAAGACATCGGTGCTTTTTTACATTCTACTTGGTCATGTTCTTAAATTCAACCTTTTTGGACAAATTTAAGAGTTTTATTGGAACAAATTATTGGAACACAACTTCCACATAATCCAATATTATTTTTACTAGGCGATATTGAAGGGATAAAACTGAAACCCAAATTGAATAAATATCAGAAAGAATTTATAAAACTTGCATTGGCAGTAGCCAAAAAGGCTATTGCATTTACTTGGAAATCGGATACATACTTAAGTATAGATCGTCGGAAGAAGGAAATTTATGGCTGTATTCCACTTGAAAAAATTACTTACAATTTAAGAGATAAATATGAAACATTTTTGAAAATTTGGTGCCCTTATTTACAAAAGACAGGATTAAATATATAGGTGTTCTGAAGATGAAATAATTGGTTATTTGGGGAAATAAATAAATATATATACTAAAGTTATTACGAACTCCATGGAGCATGTGGGGATCTCCCGATATTCAGGCATTCTTTCTTTCTTTCTTTTTTTTTCCTTTCTTTTTTTCTTTTTTATATAGGGATGTTAGGGGGTGGGGTTAAGGGGAGGGGGTAGGGTATATATATATATATATATATATATATAATTTTTTATTTCTCATATATTTTCTTTTATTTATGTAATAATTGAAAACTCAATAAAAAAGTTTAATAAAAAGAAAACAATGTTCCTGCAGACCAACCTGGGGTCCACGGAGCCCTCAGTCCGTGGTTGAGAATCCCTGCTGCAGCCCAACGTGCACAAAATGGTGCAGATAACTCACACACACATGGAAGCGTGGTTGTTGTTGATGAAGCCAGCCACTGTGGTGCCATCAGCGAACGTGATGATTTGCTTGGAACTGGATCTAGTAGTACAGTCATGCATCAGTGGCGTGAACAGCTGTGGGCTGAACAACTCTGGGGAGCGCAAGTGCTCAGCATGATGGAGCTCGAGATGTTTCTGCCAACGAGGACTGACTGTGGCCTTTCTGTCGAGGTCCAAGATCCAGTTATAGAGAGAGGTGCTGAGACCCAACGAAGACAGTTTACCCACCAGTTTTTGAGGGCTGATCATATTAAACCCTGTGCTGAAGTTGATAAATAGCTTTCTGGTGTATGAGACACCATTTTCCAGGTGGGACAGGACGGAGTGGAGGGCAGAGGCTATGGAATCATCAGTGGACCAATTTGAACAATAAGTGAATTAGAAAGGGTCCAGTTTAGCAGGAAGATGGGATTTACTGTGATCCACAACCAGCCGCTTAAAGCACTTCATTATTGTTGAGGTCAGTGCCACTACACGGTAGTCATTAAGACAGGTTACTTGGATGACTGAGATGATGATGGCTGTCTTGATGTTGAAGATATCTGTTGGATCCCGTTAACTGGGCTACACATTACTATAAATTATAAATAAATAAATAGACATAAATATTGCAGAAGAGGAATAGTGAGGTAGTAATCATGGACCGTTCAGAAATCCGATGGCAGAGGGGAAGAAGCTGCTCCTAAAATGTTGAATGTGTGTGATATATTAACAAGAAGAAGTCATGTCTATCATCCATCCTTAATGACTGATACCTGCATCTTGAGGCACCGCCTCTTGAAGATGCCCTCGATAGTGGTGAGAGTGTTCCTGTGATGGAGCTGGCGTTCCTTTGTAGGGTGTTGCCCCTTGCAATCCTGTGCGGAGGAGCCTCCAATCGAGACAGTATTGCAACCAGTCAGAATGCTCTCTGTCATACATCTATAGAAATCTGCAAGAGCTTTTGGTGATATTCTGAATACCTTCAACTCCTAATGAAATATAGGTGCAGGCATGCCTTTTTCATGATCGCATCTATGTTCTGGTCCCAGGATAGATCCTCTGAAATATTAATGCCCAAGAATTTGTAGCTGCTCATCCTTTCCACTGCTGATCCCTCACTGAGGACTGGTGTGTTTTTCTGACTCCCCCTTCCTAAAGTCCACAATTAGTTCTTTAGTCTTGCTGATGTTGAGTTTGAGGTCATTGTTGAGACATTATAATATTTAATTCATACAACCTGTTAATATATGATAAAGTATACAATTGACATAATGATAGTTATAGAGTTCTGTGGTAGAGAAGCAAGCACTTTGGCCCATCTCGTCCATGCTGAAATATTATTCTGTCTAGTCCAATCGACCTACACCAAGACCGTAGCCCTCCATACCCTTCCCACTATGTATTTAACCAAACTTTTCTTA
The DNA here is from genome assembly GCF_030144855.1 of Hypanus sabinus. Taxonomy (NCBI): domain Eukaryota; kingdom Metazoa; phylum Chordata; class Chondrichthyes; order Myliobatiformes; family Dasyatidae; genus Hypanus; species Hypanus sabinus. The sequence continues at coordinate 81,852,298 of NC_082709.1, forward strand.
AGTGTTGCAATCAAACCTACATCCACCACTTCCGCTGGCAGCTCGTTCCACTCTCTCACCACCCTGAGAGTGAAGAGGTTCCCCTTCAGGTTCCAGTTAAACATTTCCCCATTCACCCGTAACCCAATACTTCAAGTTCTCGTCTCACCCAACCTCAGTGGAAAAGCCTGCTTGCACTTACCCTATTTATACCCCTCAAAATTTTGTATTCCTTAATACAAAATTCAGAATCAGAATCAGGCTTATTATCACCAGCATGTGTCGTGAAATTTGTTAACTTAGACAGACAGACATACTTTATTGATCCCGGGAGAAATTGGGTTTTGTTACAGTCACACCAACTAAGAACAGAGTAGAAAGATAGCAATATAAAACCATAAATAATTAAATAATAATGTTAATCATGCCAAGTGGAAATTAGTCCAGGACCAGCCTATTGGCTCAGGGTGTTTGACAGCAGCAGGACAACAATAATATAGAAAGAAAAAACAAATAAGTAAATCAATTCAAGTACATGTATGTAAGTTTAAAAAGCATGATTAAAAATAGTGCAAAACAGAAATAATATATTTTTAAAAAAGTGAGGTAGTGTTCATGGTTCAATGTCCATTTAGGAATCTGATGGCAGAGGGGAAGAAGCAGTTCCTGAATCACTGAGTGTGTGCCTTAAGGCTTCTGTACCTCTTACCTGATGGTAACAGTGAGAAAAGGGCATGCCCTGGGTGATGGGAGTCTTTAATAATGGATGTTGCCTTTCTGAGGCACCGCTTCTTGAAGATGTCTTGGGTACTATGCATGCTAGTACACAAGATGAAGCTGACTAATTATACAACTTTCTGTAGATTCTTTCAGTCCTGTCTAGTAGCCCCCCCACCCTCCATACCAGACAGTGATGCAGCCTGTCAGAATGCTCTCCACGGTACATCTAAAGAAGTTTTTGAGTGTTTTAGATGACAAATCAAATCTCTTCAAACTCCTAATGAGATTTAAGCTTGCCTTCTTTATAGCTGCATTGATACTTTGGGACCAGGTTAGATCCTGAGAGATATTGACACCCAGGAAATTGAAATTGCTCACTCTCTCCACTTCTGATCCCTCTGTGAGGACTGGTGTGTGTTCCCTTGTCTTACCCTTCCTGAAATCCACAATCAACTCTTTTGTCTTACTGATATTGAGTGTAAGGTTGTTGCTTTGATGCTACTCAACTAGCTGGTATATCTTGCTCTGGTACGCCCCCTCATCTCCATCTGAAATTCTACCAACAACAGTTGTGTCATCAGCAAATTTATAGATGGTATTTGAGCTATGCCAAGCCACACAGTCATGGGTATAGAGAGAGTGGAGCAGTGGTCTAAGCACACAGCCCTGAGGTGCACCGGTGTTGATCATCAGCAAAGAGGAGGGGATATCGTCACCCACCCACACAGATATTGGTCTTTCGGTTAGGAAGTTGAGGATCCTGTTGCAGAGGGAGGTACAGAGGCCCAGGTTCTGTAGTTTAGCAATCAGGACTGTGGAAGTGATGGTGTTAAACGCTGAGCTATAGTCAATGAACAGCATCTTGACATAGGTGTTTGCATTGTCCAGGTGATCTATGACTGTGTGAAGACCCATTGAGATTGCATCTGCCGTTGACCTAAATGTACATCTACAGAATGTGTATGTAAATAAATACATACTGAACATGTGCACACATAGATACATATGTTATTAATTATATACATACAATCATTCTATTTATTTTACTTTATATTGCCTGTTTAAATTATATGGATAATGATAACATTAACTGTGTATCCATCATTCCAGCAACTCTGCAACTTGTTCCCAGAGAGCCAAGTGCATCATTCACCCAGTCTCTGTGTTATCCCAGCAAACGTGCAGCCTAGCTGCGTTTCAGTGGCACCATGTTCCTCCCTTGTACCCTGCACCCAATCATGTCTCTCTCTGCTCTACCTGCTTTCCAAGGATTCCAAGCAGCATTTGGCCAGGGAGCTGTCTGACTGTGTCGTCTACTGCAAGAGCGTCCACTTCCACAGCTTCAAGCATGCCCGCACACACAACAAGTTCTACGAGATCTCCTCCTTCACCGAGTTCAAGGCCAGGAAACAGATCCGGGAGTCCGGTGAGAAACTGGCTTGGGTCTAATCCAGGGGTTGGTGTGTTTATGTATAGAATAACAGATCCTCAGGGGTGGGTGACAAGCTGGAGTCTAATTCAGGAGTCAGAGGGGTTTACATAATAACATCCTCAGGGATGGGTGACAGGCTGGAGTCTAATCCAGGGGTCAGAGGGGTTTACATAATAGAAACATAGAAAATAGGTACAGGAGTAGGCTATTTGGTCCTTCGATCCTGCACCGCCATTCAGTATGATCATGGCTGTTCATCCAACTCAGAACTCTGTACCTGCTTTCTCTCCGTACCCCCGATCCCTTTAGTCACAAGGGCCATATCTAACTCCCTCTTAAATATATCCAACGAACCGGCCTCAACTGTTTCCTGAATTCCACAGATTTCCACAGATTCACGGATTCATCACTCTCTGTGTGAAGAAGTTTTTCATCATCTCGGTCCTAAAAGGCTTCCCCTTTATCCTTAAACTGTGACCCCTCATTCTGGACTTCCCCAACATTGGAAACAATCTTCCTGCATCTAGCCTGTCCAATCCCTTTAGAATTTTATACGTTTCAATAAGATCCCCCCTCAATCTTCTAAATTCCAGTGAGTATAAGCCTAGTCGATCCAGTCTTTCTTCATATGAAAGTCCTGCCATGCCAGGAATCAATCTGGTGAACCTTCTTTGTACTCCCTCCATGGCAAGAATGTCTTTCCTCAGATTAGGGGATCAAAACTGCACACAATACTCTAAGTGCAGTCTCACCAAGGCCTTGTGCAACTGCAGTAGAACCTCCCTGCTCCTGTACTCAAATCCTCTTGCTATGAATGCCAACATACCATTTGCCTTTTTCACCGCCTGCTGTACCTGCATGCCCACCTTCAATGACTGGTGCACAATGACACCCAGGTCTCGTTGCACCTCCCCTTTTCCTAATCGGCCACTGTTCAGATAATAATCTGTTTTCCTGTTCATGCAACCAAAGGTGATAACCTCACATTTATCCACATTAAATTGCATCTGCCATGAATTTGCCCACTCACCTAACCTATCCAAGTCACCCTACATCCTCCTCACAGCTAACACTGCCACCCAGCTTCATGTCATCCGCAAACTTGGAGATGCTGCATTTAATTCCCTCGTCTAAATCATTAATATATATTGTAAGCAACTGGGGTCCCAGCACTGAGTCTTGCAGTACCCTACTAGTCACTGCCTGCCATTCTGAAAAGGTCTCGTTTACTCCCACTCTTTGCTTCCTGTCTGCCAACGAATTCTCTATCCACATCAATACCATACCCCCAATACCATGTGCTTTAAGTTTGCACACTAATCTCCTGTGTGGGACCTTGTCAATAACATCCTCAGGGGTGGGTGACAAGCTGGAGTCTAATCCAGGAGTTCAAGGGGCTGGGATGTATTGCGATTTTGGGATTAATGTACTGCAGGATGATTCTGCCTCTTATTCTTCTACCTGTGTGACTCTGAGGTGGGATGATTTGACCTCAGCACCCTCGGGTGGGGGTACAACTCACGACTGCTGTGTTGCGTCTGCAGCCAACGAATTTGTCCGACACAACGCTCGCCAGTTGTCCCGGGTTTATCCCAGCGGCTTCCGAACCGACTCGTCCAACTTCAACCCACAGGAGATGTGGAACGCCGGGTGCCAAATCGGTAACTACCTGCCAGTGGGGCTGGCGACCATGTCGGCTTCCGCAAATAAAACAAAGCGAGGCGTTTGAATGTTTAATGAAACCCATCACACATTTTATCGAACCCCAAATCCTCAATGCAAAAGCACGCTAAACCGCCTTACGTAATTACGTCATCATGTCAGACCAGCCTTTTAAAGTGAAATCCCAGTCCAGTATCGGTGGTTGTGAATTCACTAACACTGGTGTTGTGAGTCTGTTTGGAGCTCAGGGCCCAGGTCTCTTGTTCCATGGGCGGAGGAACCGCAGGGGCCCCTGGCCTGTCCACAGGCACGTTGAGATACTCACAGCCATATTGTGACGCCAGGGGCTTGGTAGCAGAATCCTCCAAATCTTGGTGGACCGGTTTAAGGTGAGCTACCGAAATACATTCAGATTTACCCCTCTTATCTATGATAAAAGCCTTTTTCCCCATTCCAAAACGCAGAATGGGTCAACATAAGGGGGCCTAAGGGGATGTTGGTGTGCGTCATGGTGGAGGAAAACAAACAAGGCAGATTATAGGTCAACAGGAACCCAAAAGTGCTGTGTGCCACGATGGGAGGTAGGAATAGGTGCAAAGGAATTGAATTTACTGAGGGGAGTTGAACGCTGTTGACAGGCTGCCTGGTCATGGCATCAGGAATAAAATCACCCTGCACTTGTAATGGCTGCCCATATACAGTACCAACTCAGCCATGGATGACTGCAGATCCTCTTTAGGAGCAGTTCTGAGCCTCAGCAGGACCCACGGTAGACTATCATGCCTACACTCATCGGTCAGGGAAGCCCTCAGAGCAGCCTTTAAGGAGCGGTGAAACCGCTCACTCAGGCCATTGGACTGCAGGTGATACGCCATGTTGTGATGTAGCCTAACGCCTAGGCTCTGGTACATCACAGCCCAGATGACTGAAATGAATTGGGGACTGCGGACAGAGTTATTATCAGATGGGGTATCAAACCAAGCAACCCAGGTGCTGATTAACGCCCAAATCCTGTCTGCAGCCGTTCTCAATGATGGAGCAATGACCTCTGGCCACCTGGTAGAACAGTCCACCTTGGTAGGAAAGTGCGTGAAACCGCGGGAGGGGGGAAGAGGACCAACAAGGTCCACGTTCACGTGATCAACTCATCACTCAGGGACCTCAAAAGGTGCCAGTGGCACCTGAACATGACGGTTAATTTTTTTCGCATTAGCACTCCACGCAAGCTGCAGTCCTATCACGCACATCCTTTCTAAGGGGGTGCCACACAAACTTCAGTGCAACCAGTTTCTGTGAGACCTTCTGTCCCAGATGCAAGAGGCCACGTGTGGAGTTGAAAACAGTCCATCTCCAGTTTGCGGGCATGATGGGGTGAGGGTGACGGGTTGAGACATTACACGAGAGAAACTCCAGCCTCCCTGAACTTAATGTCAGCTGACCACAGGCCTGTGACTTGTTCCATCAGCCTGGGTCAGTATTTTGGTCGGCATAGTCAATCCCTATGTGTATGGCCTCCATGGCTGGCAGTGGCATGATTTTCCCTCATGATGTGTTGTATATCAGTTGTGAACTCTGATATGAAGGCCAATTGGCATTGCTGCCATGCAGACCAATGGTCTGATATTTTGGCCATCGCGTGCATGAGGGGTTTGTGGTCAAAGAACGCTGTGAAACACCGACACTCTAGAAGAAAATGGAAGTAGCAGACAGTCAGATACGGCCAAACATGCCGTACTTCCTTTCTGAGAGACAGAGCAGCAACTGAAAAGCCCAAGTGGCTGCCACGCACCTCCGATCGATAGTTAGTGCACAACACCCACAGCACGGTCCGAAGTGTCGGTAGTAACGGGCATTGGGGAGCGGGTGCTGAACCTCTGGATTAGACACCAGCCAGTTATTCTATATATAAACCCTGGTTTAGAACCTGTCTGTAACCCACTCCCGGGGATCTGTGGTTTTATATGTCAAACTCCCAGAGTCCATCAGCCATTCGAAAGTCTGTGCTGCATTTTTCAGTCCAATTGGCATGCACAGAAGCTCAAAAAGGCCAAACGTGGGTTATCACAGCAGTTTTGGGAATATCTTCTGAGCACACAGGTAGCCCCTAAAAGCCTTTGGAAAGAATTAACCTTACGGTTAAATTTACCAGAAAGACTTGCATGTGTGAGACCAGGTAACGATAGGGGGTGGTGACCTTGTTAAGGCTTTGGTAATCACCACATGCGTGGCCACCACCTTCAGACTAAGGCACCATATAGAAGGGGTTGTTCGACTGGTGTACAATGCTGAGTCTTTCCCTGTTGGCAAACTCAGACTTCTGCCAGTTTCTCTGGGTCCAGTCTGCGGGTCGAGCACCAGTGTGCTGCTTGACTCCATGTTTTGTGACTGTGGTGGAGAATGTGGGCTTGGTGAGGTCTGGGAATTCACCCAGCAGTCGAGTAAACTCACATGCAGTGGTACATCTGCCTGATAGAACCATTGTGGGGAACTTACTGGGGGAGCAGGGTAACGACAAGCTGGCAGTTTTTAAGATCGACTGTGGGCACACAGGAAATCTGCCCTGAGCAGAGGTCGAGCCACTTTAGCCAGGATGAAGGTCCATGTGCAGCATGGCCCAGTGAAGCAGAGTGTCACGCATCGTTCCGTGTAGGTCTGGATCTTGCTGCCATTGGCCTCCAGCGAGGTTTGTTGCTCTTTGCCTTCTCATCAATAGGCAATGCTGACAGCACCCGTGTCACCCAGGAAACGTCGCCCTGAAAGGGTGTCCGTAATGAACAGTCGATGCCCCTGGCAGCTGGACCCCACGGTGTTCACAGACCGTGACTCTGATGCCCCGGCACTGTGGAAGCTGCAAGGTGCTCTGCACTTCCTAGCAGTGAGCGTGGTAAAGAACACACGCCCGGCGTGGTGTGCTTTGCAGGCTCGGGCGACATTATCATGGGGTCCTTATTGTGTTTGCGTTCGGACGGGTGTTCGAGCAGACTCACCACTCTCAGTTGTGGAGTTGCTGAGCGACGCTACCACGTAGTAGAACATGGTGTTCTCAGCAGAGTGAATTGGGCCTCAGTTTGTATGAACCAAATGACGGAATTTTGCTCCTAAAACTCCGGGAGTTTCAAAGCGACTGCGTTGGCCGACATGTTCAATAACTCTGGAATTGTCCTAGAACATCGGGGTCGCCAATGTAGATTTTCGCAAATAAAATGCAGTGAGGCGTTTTATGTTTAATGAAACTTGTAACACATTTTATTGAATGCCAAAACCTAAATGCAAAAGCATGCTAAAAATCCTAACTTAACAACCTCATCACACCCAACCAGCCTCTTAAAGTGAAACCCCAACTCAATGGCGGTGGTTGTGAATTATGTACATTTCCCCCAATTACATTACCCGCATAACCCCGGCCATCATGGGGTCATGGTCGGGTCAAGGTGACAGTCAGGGTCACAGCAACTGTGGTCACAAGCGTGGTTGAGGTCAAGGTAAGATCACATCAAGATTGTGGGGATGGTAGAGGCCAGGGCCACTGTCAGGGTTGATGTCATTCTGATGTTCAGAATCACAATGGTTAGGGTCTTTGTTCCAGTAGGGGTCATTATTGGGTTTACAGTTATGGTAGGGTCATGGTGATGGTCAGAGGTCATGGGAATGATAATGGTCACATGATGACATCAGGTTCACATGGTAAGGGCAGTGACAGTCAGAGGTCACGGTGATAAGGTCACAGTGATGTTAATGGTGGGGTTCATGGTGAGGCTGGGGTCACGGTTGGAGTTATGCTGAAGGTGTGGGTGACGGTCTGCGATGGGCATTCCTCTACCCCGCCCCTCGACTGACCCTCTTCCTCTCTCCTGTCGAGTTGCTTTGAACTTCCAGTCAGCGGGGGAGGAGATGGATCTTAACGACGGCCTCTTCACCACCAACGGCCACTGTGGCTACGTGCTGAAGCCCGCCTTCCTGAGGTCAACGGACTCCACCTTCGACCCCGAGCATCCCAAGGAATCTGCTGGGTACCGACCCGTAAACCTCACCATCCAGGTGACCAACCACCCTGAGCTTGTCGGCAGGACCTGCGGCATGTGGGGGGGGGGGCACTCTGTAACCGTGATAGGCGCCACACCTACCCCTACACCTCCTCCCAAACACTGCTTCCCGATGAAACAACACCTCACCTGTGAGTCTGCTGGGGTCATCTATTATGTCCACTGCTCCCATTGTAGCCTTCTCTACATCGATGAGACCCAACACAGATTGGGGGAACTGCTTCGGTCTGTTGGCCACAAAAGACCTATAGCACTTCCTCTGGCAGCTCGTTCCACTGCCTCCTGTGTGGGAAACATTGCCCTCAGGTTCCTTTTAACCCCCTCTCACCTGAGTCCTGTGCCCTCTAGGTTTACAGTCCCCTACCCTGGGGAAAAGACTGTGACCATTCACCTTATCTGTGCCCCCCCCCAGTTATTTTAAAAACCTGTGTAAGGTCACTCCTTGGTCTCATTCGCTGCGGGGAAAACAGTCCCAGCCTGTCCGGTCTCTCCTGATAGCTCAAGCCCTCCGGTCCTAGTGAATTCTTTCTGCAGCTTCTCCAGCTGGCCACATTCTTTCCGTGGCTGGCCGACCGGAATTCTCACAATGTTCCATAAGACCATTGGACATGGGAGCAGAATTGGAGTATTCGGCCCATCGAGTTTAGTCTGCCCCACCGTTCCATCATGGCTGATTTATTATCCTTCTCAACCCCATTCTCTTGCCTTCTCCCCATTACCTTCAACACCCTTACCAATCAAGAACCAATCAAACTCCACTTTAAATATGCCTCCACAGCCACCTGTGGCAATGAACTCCACGGGTTCACTATCTAAAGAATTCCTCCTCATCTCCGTTCTAAAGGGAGATCCTCATATTCTGAGGCCATGCCCTCTGGTCCTAGATGCTCCCACTTTTGGAAACAACTTCCCCACATCCACTCTAACTAGGCCTTTCAATATTTGATATGTTTCAATGAGATTCCTCCCTCATTCCTCTAACCTCCAATGAGTACAGCCCAGGATGATCAAATGCTCCTCGCTGGTTAACCCTTTCATTCCTGGGAAAATTTTTTTGCTATCTCCAATGCCAGTGCATCGTCCTTTATCCTTTCTTTGTGGCTAGATCTGCATATGATAGACACTGCACCAGTGTGGTACACTCCGCCCCTCCTTTTCTCTGCATGTCAAGTCCTACCCCCCCCCCCTCTCTCTCTCTCTCTCTCTCTCTCTCTCTCTCTCTCTCTCTCTCTCTCTCGTTCAGGTGATCAGTGGACAGCAGTTACCAAAAGTGGCCAACAGTAAGCAGGGATCGATCGTGGACCCTCTGGTCAGGGTAGAGGTACATGGAGTACCCATGGACAATGCGAAACAAGAAACCAAGTACATCGACAATAACGGTACATGCTCCCCTCCGACTCCATCGCCACCACCCACACCTGGAGCCTCCCTGTGCTTGAACGGTCTCAGGGAGGGTGATTGTGCTCGGGTTTGAAGTCCAATCAGGGTCAAAGGTTCAACTTTAAGGCAAGAGTGCAAGATCAATGGTAGGATTAATGGCTGTGTGGAGGAATAGGGGAATCTCGGGATTCACGTCCACAGATTGCTCAAAGTTGCCTTTCAAGTTGACAGGGTGGTTAAGAAGGCTTATGCTGTTGGCCTTCATTAATCTGGGGATTTAATTCAAGCAGCAATATGATGTTGCTGCTCTGTAGAACCCAAGTTAGACAACAGTTGGAATATTGTGTTCAGTTCTGGTCCCCTCATTATAGGAAGGATATGGAAGCTTTAGAGAGGGTGCACAGGAAATTTACTGCCATGCTTCGTGGATTAGACAGCATGTAGATAGCTGAGTGAGTTTGGGCTTTTCTCTTTGGAGCGAAGGCCGATGAGCAGTGACTTGTTAGAGGCATACAAGATGATCAGAAGCACTGATAGAATTAGAGCCTTTTCCCTAGTGTGGAAATGGTTAATAGAGGAGGACGTAACTTTACTGTGATTGGTGTGAAGTATAGGGGGGGATATCAGAGGTACAGAAGGTTGTCACAGAAAGTGGGGGGGGGGGCGGTGGTGGTAGAGGGAGATTCATTAAGGACATTTAAGAGACTCCAGGATTAAATGCAGTGTGAAGCTTCTTGCACACCGTCCTATCACATACCCCTGAGTTAGACACAGACTGAAGCTCCCTCCACACCATTCCATCACGCACTCCCGGGGTCAGACACAGAATGAAGCTCCTTCCACACTGTCCCTTCACACACACGCCCCCCTCTTCACGGTCTCATCACGGACTCCCAGGGCAGGGACAGTATAGAGTAATATTTGCTTCCTCAATTGGCTCAAATCTATCCCAAAGATTAGCAGTGATTGCCAATCAAAACAGAGCATTATGTGTAATTGTAAATAGGTACCAACAGGTGGCACTTTCCTGGCACTGAGTCACTAAAATGTTCCCTCTGGTGACCGAAACCTGAAATTACAGCCTGAATTTACAAAGCTGCAGATGCTGCATGCGTGAAACAAAACCAGACAATGCCAGAAACACTCAGGCCTTCAGGCAGCATCTGTGGGGAGAGGAAGAAGGCCAACATTTCAGCCGATCAACTCTACTAGAACTGGAAAAAGTTAAAGATGAATAGCATGTAGAACAATACAGTACAGAAACAAGTCCTTTGGTCCATAATGTGTGCAGAACTAATTAAATTAGTAATCCAATGACCAACTAAACTAATCCCATCTGTGTACAGAATGTCCACATTCTTTCAGTTCTCTAACAATCATGTGGCTATCCAAAGGTCTCTTAAAAGTCCCTAATATGTCTACCTCTACCACCACACCAGGCAGCACGTTCCAGGCATCACCACACTCTATATATAAAAAAACTTGCCCATCACACCTCTTTTGAAATGACCCCCTCTCACCTTGAGTGCATGCCCTCTGGTATTAGTCATTTCAACACTGGGTAAAAAATGCTATCTGTCTACTCAATCTATGAATATCATAATCTTATAAACTTCTAGCGGATCTCCCCTCAGCCTCCTCTCCAGAGAAAACAACATATTTGTTCAAGTTCACCAACTTCAATGGGATCCTACCACTAAACACATCTTTACCTCCCCCTCTCTCCGCTATCAGGAGGGATCACTCCCTCCGTGAATTCCTTGTTCATTTGTCTCTCCCCATTGATCTCCCTCCTGGCACTTCCCCCTGTTAGTGGCAGAAGTGCTACACCTGCCCATTCACTCCCCCTCACTTCCACTCCAGGCCCCAAACAGCCCTTCCAAGTGAGGCAACACTTCACCTGTGAACCTGTGGGGTTGTTTATTGTGTCCAATGCCCCCGACTGGCCTCCCCTGCACTGATGAAACTCGATGTAAATTGGGGGACCGCTTTGTCAAGCACCTCCACTCAATCTATCAAAAGCAGAATTTCCTGGTGCCCAGCCATTTTAATTCCTATCCCAATTTCCATTCCAACATGTTGGTCCATGGGTCCTCTTTTACCACGATGAGCATGGAGGAGTAACACTTAATATTCCATCTAGGTAACCTCCAACCTGTTGGCATGATCACTGATTGCTTCTTTCGGTAATTTTTTTTCCTCTTCATTCCCTCTTCCTCTATTCCCCAGTCTGGCCTCTTACCACTTCTCCATACCTACCTATCACCTCCCTCTGGTGCTCCGCATTTTTCCCTTTCTCCCATGGTCCACTCTCCTCTCCTATCCAATTCCTTCTTATCCAGTTCCTTTACCTTTCCCACCCATCTGGGTTCACCTATCACCTATTTGCTAGCCCTTCTCCCTCTCCCCCCACCTGTTTATTCTGGTGTCTTCCCCTTTACTTTCCAGTCCTGAAGAAGGGTCTCTGCCTGAAATGTCAAATTCATTTCCATAGATGCTGCCTGACCTGCTGAGTTTCTCCAGCATTTCATGTGTGTTGCCCTGTCTGAAAACTGGGGTGTAGGAAAAGGGGGAGTAAAATAAATCAGAAATACAAAAACCAGATAATGACAGCTGCTAGTGTGAGGCCCAAACTGGAAGCAGGAGGAGCCCACACGCATATCAGATCAAAGTAACACACACACACACACACACACACTCTCTCTCTCTCCCTCTCCCACAAGTGCGCACACATTCACACATCACAGGCACACAAAATTAGGAATTGGTTATTTAAAACTGAAATGTCTGTATGTGCATGCCTGTATATGTGTATTTGTGTGTCTGAGTGTTTGCATGTACAGTATGTATCTGATTGTCCCTTTGTGTTTATGCATCTCTGCATGTATCTGCACATTCATGTGCTTTGTGTGTGTATCATGTGTATGTGAATTTCTCTGTGTATGTGTAAACCATAATTCATAGTTGTGTGTGTGCATACATGAAACCTGTGTTTGTGTGTGTACATATAATCTGTGTATAAATCTGTGCCTATGGAAGAGTATGTGTATATGTAATCTGTGTTTATGTGTGTGTGTATGTGTGTTTGTGTCTGTGTCTGTGCATGTGTGGATAGGGTGTGTGTGTGTGTGTGTGTGTGTGTGTGTGTGTGTGTGTGTGTGTCTGTGTCTGTGCATGTGTGGATAGGGTGTGTGTGTGTGTGTGTTTGTGTCTGTGTCTGTGCATGTGTGGATAGGGTGTGTGTGTGCCAGGAATGTGCACATATGTATGTATGTATGCATACATACAATCTGACAGCAGTCCAATTTGTGTAGGGCTGTGTGTGTCTATATATAAAAGTGTCTGCACATCTGTTTGTCTCTGTGTGTTTATGTGTGTGTATGTATGAGATGGTGGGTGGGGGAGGGGTTAGTGTTGTCTGTGTCAGTCCATCTGTGTACACACAGTCTGTTCAGGACCCCAGTCCCTGCTGCTCTCTGTAGGAAGGTGCCGCGGGGTGTGAGTATGTCCCGGGACCCTCTGTCACAGAGGAACGCCAGGACTTGCTGACTCACTGTGTCACCTCCCATCCTTGCTGTTGCAGGATTTAACCCTGTGTGGTACGAGACGCTCAGCTTCATTGTCCATGTCCCGGAGCTCGCCCTGCTGCGGTTTCTGGTCGAGGATTACGACCTGGCCTCGAAGAACGACTTTGTGGGGCAGTACACAATACCACTCTCCACCATGAAGGAGGGTGAGGAACTGCTGGGAACCCCACCGTTGTGTGGAAGGGATGGTCGGGGCCGGGGAGGGGGGAGCGGGGTGCTGGAGAGGTTAGGAAAGGAGAGAGGAGTGAGAAAGCGAGGAATAGAGGAGAGACAGAGGGAGGGGAGATGGCAAAGAAGGGATGAAGAGGGAGAAAGGGAGGAGGGGAGAGGGAGAGGGTCATAGTGGGATGGAGAGGTGGGGAAGAGATGGAGGGAGGGTATGGAGGGGAGGATAAAAGAAGGGGGGGGTCAGTGAGCAGGAGGGAAAGTGAAGAGAAGTAGGTGGAGGGAAGGGCCAGCGGAGAGAATAGGAGAGAGTGAGATGTGGGGAAGGCTGGGAGGGTTGATGAGAGCTGGGGAGGGTTGAGAAGCGATGGGAGGATTGGGGAGGAGGAAGGGGGGAGGGGACAGGTGACGAGGGGGTGAGGATGTGGGTCCCAGTATCTGCCCTCTGTAACATTGCACTCCCCACAGGTTACCGGCACATCCACCTGCTCTCCCGGGACGGCACGCCTATCGCGCCCGCTTCGCTCTTTGTTCACGTCAGCATCGCAGAGGCAGCCGGAAGATAGTGGAGGGAGAGGGGAGTTACACCACTTACCTCAACCTCCTAAGCTCCAACCCTTCCCACCCACCTAACTTCCACACATCCAAACCCTAGCCTCCCCCTCTCCCCCACGGCACACTGTGGGTGAGCAATCCCTCCTCCTCCTGGTGGGGAGACAGGACACAGGTGGAGGCTCCCCAAGTGTGGCAGGTGCTGACATTTGGAGTTTGCCAGCCAGGCACCGGGATATGGGGTTACTGTTTGAATGAGATGTGATTGAGGGGTGAGACACCCTCCCCCCACTATACCAGAGCCGGGGTGGGGGGGGGGGGAGGGTTTGGTCCCCTTAGAAAAGATGACTCTTCTGCCCTCGACCTTTCGTCACTCGGTTCTGCGACCTCAATGAATCAGATCACTGATGTATGTCATGTAACTCGTCGTTTTGCAGCAAGATGTAAAAATCACAAGTTTCAAAAAATAAATAAAAAGAGGAATAATGAAGTAGTGTTCATGGGTTAATTGTCCAGTCAGAAGTCTGAATGAGGAGGGGGAGAAACTGTTCCTAAAACATTGAGTGAGTGTCTTCAGACTCCTGTATCTCTACTCTGACGGTAGTTATGAGAAGAGGGCTTGTTCTGGATGGTGATGGTGTTCATGATGAATGCTGCCCTCGTGAGGCATCACCTTTTGAAAATCTCCTCGATGGTGGTAAGAGTTGTGCCCGTGATGGAGCTGGCTGAGCCTACAAACCTCTACAGCTTTTTCCGATCCTGTGCACGAATAGTCTCCGTGGTACATCCACAGAAATTTATCTCCCTTTGTGATTGCATTAGTGTGTGGGACCCAGGATTGCTCCTTGGCGATGTTGATGAACTTGGGTGAGTAAAGATGATTTCCAACTCTGGTTATTGTACTGTGGGGCACACAAGGTTTTGATTGACTGGTTAGATACCCCCCCACCGTAATGTAGCCCATGACTATAATTGCCTCCTGGATGTCCGAGTCTGAACCTCTATCTCAACATCTTCCCCGTGTCCTACAACATGAACGTCATCCCGACCAATGAAATATTAAAATATTGCCATCCAAACTCTGCCAGCTTCAGATTATTTCCTTAATCTTTATCACAAATATTCCCTGTGGAAAGCTCGCTTGGGTCATTGGCTTCAGTAACAGTGCAGACACGATAAACCACAAAACTACTTTGCAGACAAAAGAGAGCTTTTGGCGCATCAGTCTTCATAAATCAGAGTTTTGAGTACAGGAGGTGGGATGTTGAAGTTGGGTAAGGTGTTGGTGAGACCTAATTTGGAGTATTGTGTGCCTTTCTGGTCATTTAACTACAGGAAAGATATCAGTAAGATTGAAAGAGTGCAGAGAAAATTTACAAGGATGTTGCTGGGACTTAAAGGACCTGAGTTATATGGAAAGGTTAAGTAGGTTTGGACATTATTCCCTGGAGTGTAGGAGAATGAGGTACAGCAGCAGACCAAGTAATAGAAACTTTGACAGTGATATACACAATTATGAGGAGTATAGATAGGGTTTGCAGGAAGTTTTGACTAAAATTGCAAATAATTAAAAAATCATGGATTAAAAGTGAAAGGTGAAATGTTTAAGAGGAACACAAGGCAGAGCTTCTGCACTCACAGAGTGGTGTGTGTGGAATGAGCTATCAGCGTAAGTGGTGGATATGGGTTTAACTTCAACATATGAGAGGAGATTTGATAAGAACATGGATGAGAAGGGTTTGGAGGACTGTGGTCCAGGTACAGGTCGATGGGACTAGGCAGAATAACAGTTTGGCATTGACTACATGAGCCAAAGGGACTGGTTTCTGTGCTGTAGGGTTTCATGACTCTATGACTGTGGATGCCAGAATTTGGAGCAACACATGACCTGCAGGTCGAGCTCTATTGTTTGTCAAACTTTCTTTGGAGCAAGAGAGGACAAGAGGCAACTTAAGGGCAACAGGGTGGATACAAATCTTCCTGATCTCTGTAAGGGGTGTGAACGTTCTCCCTGTATCTGTGTGTGTTTTCTCCCACATTCCTGGCGTACAGGTTAGAGTTAGTAAGTTGCAGACATGCCATGTTGTCACGTGAAGCCTGGCAACACTTGCCAGCTCAGTCCTTGAACGGTGATGGTCATTGTCACACACAACACATTTCACTGAAGGTTTTATTGTACGTGTGACAAGTAAAGCTGATCTTGATGATAATGCAAACGCGAGGGAATCTGTGGGCAAGCCAGTTCTGGATCCACAAAGCAATGTCCCCTTGGATCCCATGCTCCTTACTTTCTCAATAAGCCTTTGATGGGGTATCTTATCAAATGCCTTGCTGAAATTCATACACACTACATCTACTCAAACATGAGGAAATCTGCAGATGCTGGAAATTCAAGCAACATACACACAAAACGCTGGTGGAACACAGCAGGCCAGGCAGCATCTATAGGAAGAAGCACTGTTGAAATTTCGGGCCAAGACCCTTCATCAGGGCTAACTGAAGGAAGAGGTAGTTAGAGATCTGAAAGTGGGAGGGGGAGGGGAGATTTGAAATGATAGAAGACCTGAGGGGGTGGGATGAAGCTAAGAGTTGGAAAGGTGATTGGCAAAAGGGATACAAGGCTAGAGAAGGGAAAGGATCATGGGACAGGAGGCCTAGGGAGAAAGAAAGGGGTGGGGAGCACCAGAGGGAGATAGAGAACAGGCAAGGAGTGATTGTGAGAGGGACAAAGAGAGAGAGAGAAAAGAGGGAAAAAAAGGGAGGGAAAGGAAGGATGGGGCAAGAAGAGGAGAGGGGCATTAACGGAAGTTAGAGAAATCAATGTTCATGCCATCAGGTTGGATGCTACCCAGACGGAATATAAGATGTTGTTCCTCCAGCCTGAGTGTAGCTTTATCTTGACGGTAGAGGAGGCCATGGATAGACATATCAGAATGGGAATGGGACGTGGAATTAAAATGTGTGGCCACTGGGAGATCCTGCTTTCTCTGGCGGACCGAGTGTAGGTGTTCAGCGAAATGGTCTCCCACTCTGTGTCGGGTCTCACCAATATATAAAAGGCCACACCGGGAGCACCAGACGCAGTATACCACACCAGCCGACTCACAGGTGAAGTGTCGCCTCACCTGGAAGGACGTTCTGGGGCCCTGAATGGTGGTAAGGGAGGAAGTGTAAGGGCAGGTGTAGCACTTGTTCCGTTTACAAGGATAAGTGCCAGGAGGGAGATCGGTGGGAAGGGATGGGGGGTACGAGTAGACAAGGAAGTCACATAGGGAGCGATCCCTGCGGAAAGCGGAAGGGGGGGGGGGAAGGAAAGATGTGCTTGGTGGTGGGATCCCGTTGGAGGTGGTGGAAGTTATGGAGAATTATATGTTGGACCCAGAGGCTGGTGGGATGGTAGGTGAGGACAAGGGGAACCCTATCCCGAGAGGGGTGGCGGGTGGATGGGGTGAAGGCAGATGTGCGGGAAATGGGAGAGATGT
The DNA here is from genome assembly GCF_030144855.1 of Hypanus sabinus. NCBI lineage: Eukaryota > Metazoa > Chordata > Chondrichthyes > Myliobatiformes > Dasyatidae > Hypanus > Hypanus sabinus. The sequence goes on from NC_082709.1 coordinate 81,869,300, forward strand.
GTTTGAGAGCAGAGTTGATGGTGGAGGAAGGGAAGCCCCGTTCTTTAAAAAAGGAAGACGCCTCCTTCATCCTGGAATGAAAAGCCTCATCCTGAGAGCAGATGTGGCGGAGGCGGAGGAATTGTGAGAAGGAATTTTTACAAGAAACAGGGTGGGAAGAGGAATAGTCCAGGTAGCTGTGAGAGTCTGTAGGCTTATAGTAGATATCAGTAGATAAGCCATCTCTAGAGATGGAGACAGAAAGATCAAGAAATCGGAGGTGTCGGAAATGGACCAGGTAAATTTGAGGGCAGGGTGAAAGTTGGAGGCAAAGTTATGAAGTCAACGAGCTCAGCATGCGTGCAGGAGGCAACGCCAACGCAGTCGTCGATGTAGCAAAGGAAAAGAGGGGTCGGATACCCGTATAGACTTGGAACATGGACTGTTCCACAAAGCCAACAAAAAGGGAGGCATAGCTGGGACCCATGCAGGTGCCCATGGCTACACCCTTGGTTTGGAGGAAGTGGGAGAAGCCAAAGGAGAAATTATTGAGAGAAAGGACTAATTCCGCTAGACAGAAGAGACTGGTAGTAGAGGGTAACTGGTTAGGTCTGGAATCCAAAAAGAAGTGGAGAGCTTTGAGACCTTCCGGGTGGAGGATGGAGGTATATAGGGACTGGATACCCATGGTGAAAATAAGGTGGTGGGGGCCAGGGAACTTGAAATCGTTGAAAAAATTCAAAGTATGAGAAGTGTCACGAACATAGGTGGGAAGAGATTGAACAAGGGGGGATAAAACAGTGTCAAGGTATGCAGAAATGAGTTCAGTGGGGCAGGAGCAAGCTGAGACAATGGGTCTACCTGAACAGGCAGGTTTGTGGATCTTGGGTAGGAGGTAGAAACGGGAAGTGCGGGGTGTGGGATCTATGAGGTTGGTGGCAGTGGATGGGAGATCCCCAGAGCTGAAGGTTGGTGATGGTATGGGAGACAGTGACCTAGTGCTCCTTGTTAGGGTCATGATTGAGGGGTAAATAAGAGGAGGTATCAGTGAGTTGTTGCTGTGCCTCGGCAGGGTAGAGGTCAGTACGCCAGACTACAACAATGCCCCCCTTATCAGCGGGTTTTATAGTGAGGTTGGGATTGGTGCAGAGCGAGCGGAGAGCAGAGCGTTCCGAAAGAGTGAGGTTGAAATTGGAACAGGGTGGTGGTGAAGTCGAGACGGTTGATGTCCCATTGGCAATTAGCAATAAAGAGATCCAGAGCAGGTAGAAGACCAGAGTGGAGTGTCCATGAAGAGGAGGAGGGTTGAAGACGGGAGAAGGGGTCATTGGTGGGGGTGGGGGAGTGCTTGCCAAAGAAGTAAGCTCGGAGATAGAGCCGGCAGAAGAAGAGTTAAGCATCATGGCGTACGCGGAACTCGCTGAGGTGTGGGCAAAGGGGGACAAAGGTAAGGCCCTTACTGAGGACAGAGCACTCTGCCTTAGAGAGTTGAAGGTTGGAGGGGATGGTAAAGACCCGGCACAGATGACAGCTGGGATCTGAGGGGGGAAGAGAAGCTGGTAGTGTCAGTGGAGAGGGGAGGGTTGGGCTGAGAGGAAGATGGAGCCTCTGAGGGCTCCAGGACCATCGCTGCCTGGCTCTCTATAAGAGGACATTTATTTAAAGTGATTCGAGGAAAGTTTGGGGAGGATGTCAGATAAGTTTTTTTATGCAGAGAGTGTTAGGTACATGGAATGATTTACCAGGGTTGGTGGTAGAGGCATATACATTAGGGGCATTTAAGGGACTCTTGGATAGGCCCTTAAATGATAGTAAAATGAAGAGCTATGGGAGAGGGAGGGTTAGATTGATCTTTGAGTAAGTTGAAAGGTCAGTACAACATCGTGGGTCAAAGGACCTGTATGTTCATATCAGTGATTTGGAAGAGAACATAGGTGGCACAATTAAGTTTGCAAATGACACCAAAATTGGTGGAGTGGTGCACAGTGTATAAGGTTGAACGGGAATATGAGCCAAGGAATGGCCAATAGAATTTAACTCAGGCAAAGTTAAGTTTGACAAGTTATATTCAGAGAGTAGCATAGTACGGAAATAGGTCTTTCCACCCAGCTCATCTGTGCCGACCATAGCTTCCTCCCTGCTAGTCCCAGCAGCCCATAATCCCCCCCAAGGCTCTCCCCTCCATGAATCTATCCAAATACCTCTTAAGTGTTGGAATTGTACCTGTGTTACGTATTCAGGCAACAATAAATATATGAGTTCGGCAAGGGTTTCTATAACAAACAACACGTTTATTAAACACAGAAAACAAACCCCCCAAAAGTAAACAAACACTACCGTAACCGGAAACAGCTGCTGAGCGGCTGTTCAAACAGTTCGTAAAGTGATATTCCAAAACAGTTCTTTAAAGTGGTATTCCAAAACAGTTCTTAAAGTGATATTGCCAAAAGTTTGATATGCTCACAGTCCATTTAAAAGGAGAGACTTTACAGGACGATTTAGGTTCTCTTTCACGTCGCTTGCTTCGATCCCCGACGTCGAACTTCCCACGAAGAATTTACGAAACAGAACGGCTTAAAGGCACTGACCTTTCCTTCCTCACTATCCTCAATCCTTTCTGGTAAACCCAGGGATTAACACGAAGATAGTCAACGAAATCCTTCCAAATAAGGATCAAACAAAGGTCGCCCCCGTTTCACCGTAGAAAGCGATTCTCCTCGATCTTTAACTTCCAACTTTGAATCTTCACTCTCCTCTAATTCTCAAACTAACAGAATCATAAAGAACCTGCTGGCAATGACCTTTTAAACTTTAGGCATTAAATAAAAACTTCATCCTTCAACTAAACTGCGTCATCACTTCAAACACGCAGTGGCATGAAGTCAACTTGGCAAATCCAGCCACGAACTGCCCCTCCTCACAGGGTGGGGTCTACCTTTTATAACCTGTAAAAAAAACCTGTCACATGATCTCTACTGGCGGGAAAATGACGTCATTCCACCATCACAAGACCATCACCTCAAGTCCAGTATAGCTTCAACCCCAGTCACATGACAAGGGCTCCACTGTCATGTGTCACGAGTACGTAACACCTCCCTCCAAAAAACACATTTTTGGTCTGACAAGAACAAAAATTTTTAACAATTGCTTACAAGAAAAACAAAGGTATAAATTGTATAACATACACAATACACAACACCATCATATAACAGCTTATAAGTCACAATACAGTAGGAGTGTTACAATTGAAAAAAAAACCACTCCAAAAAAAAAATTACAGTGTACATTCAACATCGAGATAGACAATCAGCAACCACATTATCTTTACCTTTAATATGAGTCATCACAATATTGTACTCTTGTAACATCAAACTCCAATTTAATAACCTTCTGTTTTTGTTTTTCATCTTACTCAGAAAAACTAACGGATTATGATCAGTGTAAACAATAAGTGGTTTCTGAGTTGTACTAACATATACCTCAAAATATTCCAAAGCTAAAACAAGAGATAACAATTCTTTCTCTATTGTCGAATAATTTCTTTGATGCTTATTAAATTTCTTAGAAAAGTAAGCTACTGGATGATCAACCTCATCACCCTCATTCCTTTGCATTAATACTGCTCCTGCAGCCTCATCACTAGCATCCACAGCCAATGAAAAAGGTTTTCCAAAGTCAGGTGCCTTAAGCACAGGTTGTTGACATATCATTTTTTTCAATTTTTCAAATGCTTCTTGACAAGGCACCGTCCATACAAACTTCTCATTCTTCCGCAGAAGGTTAGTTAATGGAAGGGCAACATTAGCAAAATTCTTACAAAATTTCCGATAATATCCTACCATTCCCAAAAACCTTCTGAGAGTTTTTTTCCCCGTTGGAGCGGGAATCTCTAAAATTGCCTGAACTTTTGCCTGAACAGGAGCTACCTTACCTTGACCCACAACATAACCAAGGTAAGTCACAGTGGCATGTCCAAATTCACTCTTAGCTAAATTAATAGTTAAGTTAGCTTTTGAAAGCCTTTCAAACAATTTCTCCATCGCAATAATGTGTGCTTCCCAAGTATCATTTCCTGTCACTAAATCATCAATATAAGCATCAGTATCTTTCAATCCCTGAATCACAAAGTTAATCATCCTCTGGAAAGTACCTGGGGCATTCTTCATCCCAAATGGAAGAACATTATACTCATATAATCCAGATGGAGTTACAAATGCAGAAATCTCTCTACCTCTGTCCGTTAATGGAACACACCAATACCCTTTCAATAAATCAATCTTTGTAAGGAACTTTGCCTTTCCAACTTTATCCACACAATCATCTACTCTAGGAATTGGATATGCATCTGTTTTCGTTACAGCATTCACCTTCCTATAATCCGTACAAAACCTAATACTACCATCTGGCTTTGGCACCATAACACATGGCGAACTCCAATTCGAGTTAGAATGTCTAATGATATTATTCTCTAACATATATTCAATTTCTTTCTCAGCAAGTTCACATTTTTCCTTGTTCATCCTATATGGATGTTGTTTAATAGGTTTGGCATCCCCAACATCTACATCATGTGAAGCTATAGTAATCCTTCTCGGAACATCTGGAAACAACTCCCTATATTTAAAAATCAACTCCTTCATCTGTTGTCTCTGCTCTAACTGTAAATGTGCTAATTTTTCATCAATATTTTCCAGAATGGTTGAATTTGGTAACCTAACAGAAACAATGTTGGATTTAGAATGAAAGTCAGATGAATTATCTATCATGTTCCTAGTTAAATCAAACTCATTCTCACTAACCACAACAGTCACAGTATCAGATTGTTTCTCAAAATATGGTTTCAACATATTTATATGGCAAAGTTGTGTTGACCTTCTACGATCTGGAGTTTTTACCACGTAATCCACATCATTGATTTTAGACACAATTTCATAAGGACCATGAAATCTAGCTTGTAAAGGATTTGTCTGCACTGGGAAAAGAACCAACACCTTATCTCCAGGCTTAAACATCCTCATCCTAGCGTCTTTATCATACCAAGTCTTCATTTTCTCCTGAGCCAACTTTAAATTTTCCTTAGCTAAGCTACAAGCTTTATGTAACCTGTCCTTAAATTTCAACACATAGTCCAACAAATTAGTGTGTACTTCCTTATTAATCCACTGTTCTTTCAACAAAGCTAAAGGTCCTCTAACTCTATGCCCAAACACAAGTTCAAATGGACTAAAACCTAAAGATTCCTGTACCGATTCCCTTACTGCAAATAAAAGTAAGTTTATACCCTCATTCCAGTCACTTTCATTTTCCACACAAAATGTCCTAATCATATTCTTGAGGGTAGAATGAAACCTCTCCAAGGCACCCTGCGTTTCTGGATGGTATGCAGACGAAGTGATTTGCTTAGCTCCCAATTTATAAACTATCTGTTGAAACAATCCAGACATAAAATTACTGCCTTGATCAGTTTGTATCTCCTTAGGTAATCCAAAATAAGTAAAAAAATTTATAAGGGCCTTTGTCACAGTCTTAGCTTTTATATTCCTAAGTGGTACTGCCTCTGGAAACCTAGAAGAAGTACACATGATAGTCAACAAATACTGATAACCAGTTTTTGTCTTTGGTAATGGACCAACACAATCTACAATAACTTTAGAAAATGGTTCACCAAATGCTGGGATAGGTTGTAATGGAGCTACTGGTGTAACCTGATTTGGTTTACCCACAATTTGACAAGTATGGCACGTTTTACAAAACATCGCCACATCTTTTCTTAGACCAGGCCAGTAAAAATGTTTTAAAATCTTGTCCACAGTTTTCCTTACCCCTTGATGTCCACCTAAAGGCACACTATGAGCTAAAGTCAAAATCTCATTTCGATAAGCTTTTGGAACAACTACCTGGTAAACAACATTCCAATCCTCACTTGCAGGAATTGTAGGCGATCTCCACTTCCTCATCAACACTCCTTTTTCCAAGTAATATCCTACTGGCACCTTATCAATTTCACTATCTAGTAAAACCTGCTCTTTTAATTTTATAATCTCAGAGTCTCTATTCTGCTCTGCTATCATCTCCTTCCTAGACAAAGATAAATCTTTATAGTCAGACTTACTCCCAGAATCTTGTTCAAACAACGAAGATAAGAAAGTCTCTGACACATCCTCAAAACTCGAATCCTGAGTTGAACAGTCCTGAATAACAACCTCATTCTGCGCATCAATCTTTTTAGCCATAGCTCTAGTCACAACACAGGAAAAATCTGTGTTAGAATTCAACTCTGGTTCCTCTGACTCCATTGTCAAATGCACTTCAGGAAAAACTTGTCCACCTGCCAAGTCATTACCTAACAATAAAGAAATACCCTTCACAGGTAAGCTATGCTGTAATCCTACTTTAACAAATCCAGTAACTAACCCCGACTTTAAATTTACTTTATGTAAATGTACAGGCATAAAATCACTTCCAACACCTCTTATGTAATTTACCTCACCAGTATCAGACTCTTCATCAAACTTCAACACACTGTCTAACATCAATGACTGAGAAGCACCAGTATCCCTAAGGATTTTCATTGGCACCAGAGTAGATCCTTCCTTCAAGGATACAAACCCTTCAGTTATAAAATGATCATATCCCTTTCTAACTTGGTCAGACTCTAACAAAGCCTCATTTGTTTTTATCAAACCCTGTAACTTTACAGGTGCTTCAGTATGTTGCACACAAGCATCTGGAACTGCTTCCTTCTCTTTCTTTCTCAATTTGAAACAGTTAGCTATTACATGGCCAGGCTTCTTACAATAGTTACAAGTAAGACCAAACTGTCTTTCCTTCACAGGCTTTCCTTTCTCATCAACTTTCTCATTAACCTCCGATTTAATTTCAAATTTACCTGGAGTCTCCGTGTTATTTTTCCTCTTAAAAATTCTGCCCTGAGGAAATTTGTTCTTATGGATCAAAACATACTCATCAGCTAATCTAGCACAGTCCTGCAATTTATCAGTATCCTTCTCATTTAAGTAGGTCCTTACTTCAACAGGAATGCTCCTTTTAAATTCCTCCATTAAAATCAGCTCTCTCAATGTATCATAGTCCCCATTTACATTTTTAGAAGAAACCCATCTCTCAAAACACATAGCTTTATCATAGGCAAATTCCACATAAGTTTTTTCCACAGACTTTTTCAAACTTCTGAATCTTTCCCTATATGCTTCTGGGACTAACTCATATGCGTTTAAAATATGACTCTTTACAATATCATAATCAAGTGCTTGCGCGGCTGTTAAAGCTGTGTAAACTTGTTGTGCTTTGCCTTTAATTACACTCTGTAACAACACTGACCATTTATCTTTCGGCCACTCTGACATCCGAGCAATAGTTTCAAAATGTTGAAAATACCTTTCCACTTCTGTTTCACTAAATGGAGGGACCAATTTAATTTCTTGACTAGCAACAAACGTTTTTTTAGAACCAGAAGACTGATTTCCAGTCCTTAATTCCTCCATTGCATATGCAAATTCTCTCTTCTTTTGTTCTGCCTCCAATTTACACCTCTCCAAATCAGCTTTACTTTGTTCCAATTTCATTTGTTCGATTTGCAACTGCATCTCCAGATTACTTATTTGAAACGACTCTAAAATCGATTCATCAAAAACACCCGAATCCACAGTGTGACGCGATTTTCCTCTGTATTACAGCCTTAGAAGTAGTCTGCAAAATACCTTTAAGTCGCAATCTACTAGCTAGCTCAAACACCTCAGTTTTTTTCGCCTTCGCCAACACCTCCGCAGCTGGCGAAGCCAGAAACTCATCAATATTCATTGCTGCCGAATACCACAACAAGCCAAACAAAAGAACCGAGTAATCCCCGTTTCCAAAACACCGATTTAAAAGTCAGCAAGCATGTAAACTCAAAAGATTCAATCCCGGACGAGCCCCCATATTTAATGTTACGTATTCAGGCAACAATAAATATATGAGTTCGGCAAGGGTTTCTTATAACAAACAACACGTTTATTAAACACAGAAAACAAACCCCCCAAAAGTAAACAAACACTACCGTAACCGGAAACAGCTGCTGAGCGGCTGTTCAAACAGTTCGTAAAGTGATATTCCAAAACAGTTCTTTAAAGTGGTATTCCAAAACAGTTCTTAAAGTGATATTGCCAAAAGTTTGATATGCTCACAGTCCATTTAAAAGGAGAGACTTTACAGGACGATTTAGGTTCTCTTTCACGTCGCTTGCTTCGATCCCCGACGTCGAACTTCCCACGAAGAAGTTACGAAACAGAACGGCTTAAAGGCACTGACCTTTCCTTCCTCACTATCCTCAATCCTTTCTGGTAAACCCAGGGATTAACACGAAGATAGTCAACGAAATCCTTCCAAATAAGGATCAAACAAAGGTCGCCCCCGTTTCACCGTAGAAAGCGATTCTCCTCGATCTTTAACTTCCAACTTTGAATCTTCACTCTCCTCTAATTCTCAAACTAACAGAATCATAAAGAACCTGCTGGCAATGACCTTTTAAACTTTAGGCATTAAATAAAAACTTCATCCTTCAACTAAACTGCGTCATCACTTCAAACGCGCAGTGGCATGAAGTCAACTTGGCAAATCCAGCCACGAACTGCCCCTCCTCACAGGGTGGGGTCTACCTTTTATAACCTGTAAAAAAAACCTGTCACATGATCTCTACTGGCGGGAAAATGATGTCATTCCACCATCACAAGACCATCACCTCAAGTCCAGTACAGCATCAACCCCAGTCACATGACAAGGGCTCCACTGTCATGTGTCACGAGTACGTAACACCTGCCACAACTACTTCCACTGGCAGCTCATTCCATTGCCCTTTGTGTAAAGCAGTTACCTCTCAACAAAGCAAAAACACTGGGAAGATGGAGGATTGGGAAACTTTTAAAACCCTAAATGAATCATTAGGAGGGAAAAAATGAAATGTGAAAGCAAGCTAGCAAACAATATCAAAGTGGATAGTAAAAGCTTTTTCAAGTATGTAAAATATAAAAGAGAGATGAGAGTGGATATAGGACTGCTAGAAAATGAGGTAGGAGAAATAATAACGGGAACCAAAGGGATGGCAGATGAACTAAATGGGTATTTTGCATCAGTCTTCACTGTGCCAGATGTTGAAGGGTGTGAGGGAAGAGAGTGAGTGCAGTTACTATTACAAGGGAGAAGGTGCTCAAAAAGCTGAAAGACCTAAAGGTACATAAGTCACCCAGACCAGATGAACTGCACCCTAGGGTTCTGAAAGAGGTAGTGGTAGAGATTGTAGTGGCATTAGTAATGATCTTTCAGAAGTCATTGGACTCAGGCATGGTGCCAGAGGACTGGAAAATTGCAAATGTCGCTCCACTCTTCTGAAAGGAGGAAGTCAGCAGAAAGGAAATTATAGACCAGTTAGCCTGACCTCAGTGGTTGGGAAGATGTTGGAGTCAATTGTTAAGGATGAGATTATGGAGTACTTTTGACACAGGACAAGATAGGACAAAGTCAGCATGGTTTCCTTAAGGGAAAATCTTGCCTGATGAACTTGTCTGAATTCTTTGAGGAGATTACAAGTAGGATATCAAAGTGATGGTAGATCTTGTTCTTCAGAATTCCCTCCAGTAACTTTCTGACAACTAAAGTCAAGCTCACTAGCCTGTAGTTCCCTGTCCTGTCTTTGCTACCCTTCTTGAACAATGGAACAACATTAACTACACTCTTCTGGAACTTGACCAGCGGCTATTGACAAAGCAAATATCTCCACAAGAGCCTCTGCAGTTTCCTCCCCAACCTCCCATGAGGTCTTGGAGGTGCACTTGGTCATGGCCTAGAGGTTTGCCCATCTAAATGAACTTCAAGGCTGCAAATACCTCCTTTCTTGTAAGGTAATTGTGTTCCAAGACTTCACTACTTATTGCCCTAATTTCTTTGGCATCCATGATATTCTCACTATAAACACTGAGGAGAGATAGACATTGAAACTCTCAGAAGAAATAAAGCATTGACATTTTGATCCTTCCAAAATGTTGACTCTTTATTCCTTTCCATCGATGATGTTTGACCTGCTGAGCTCCTCCAACATTTCATTTGTGCTACTTTGGATTTCCAGCATTTTGCATATCATTAAAAATCTCAGCCATCTCCTCCGGGCTCCACACATGGTCTTTAAGATGGCTGAGTCTTTATTTAGTCGCTTTTTTACTGTTAATATAACTGAAGAACTGAAGGATTATTTTTAACCCTGCCTGCTAAATCCATCTCATACCCTCTTTTATGTCCTTCTCATCTCCCTGTTAAGACTGCTCTGAAGTTTTTTTTATACTCATTGAGGGGTTTATTTGTACCCAGCTGCCCAAATGAGATCTATGCTTCTTCCTTCTTCCTGACCCGAATCTCGATATCTCTCATCAGCCAGGGTTTCCTGAACTCGGTGTGTCTACTATAACATGAATATCCTGCTTCTGAATTCTTGGTATGACCATTTTACAAGCCTTGCACTTGCCAACCTTTCTTTTGCCTTTAAAAAGAGTCACCCAGTCGACCCCAGCTACATCCTGCCTAATACTTCATTAGCGTTTTGAGTTCATGACCAGCAAGGTAACAATGCCGCTCTATAAAATGCTAGTTAGACCAAACTGGCAATATTGTGGCCTCCTCATTATAGGAAGGATGTGGAAGCTTAGAGAGGGTGCAGAAGAGATTTACCTGGATTAGAGAGCATGGTTTATGAGGATAGGTTGAGTGAGGTAGGGCTTTTCTCTTTGGAGTGAAGAAGGATAAGAGGTGACTCAATAGAGATGTATAAGATGATAAGAGGCATACATCGATGGGATAACCAGAGTCTTTTTCCAGGATGAAATGACTAATACAAGGGGATATAATATGGATGTGGAGAGGATGTTTCCTTTAGTAGAGAGCCTAGGGTCAGGTGACACAGCTACAGCCTTAGAGTAGAGGGCCATCCATTTAGAACAGACGTAAAGAAAAGTTTCTTTAGCCAAAGGATGGCAAATCTGTGGAATTTGTTGCCACAAGTGACTGTACTGGTCAAGTCATTGGGTATATTTAGCTTGACATCAGTGGTTGGGTAGTTGTTGGAGTCGATTGCCAAGGATGAGGTTACGGAGTACCTAGAGACATATGACAAGATAGGCAGAACTCAGCATGTTTTCCTTAAAGGAAAATCCTGCCTGACAAACCTAGTGCAATTTTTTGAGGAAATTACAAGTAGGCTAGACAAGGGAGATGCAGTGGATGTTGTGTATTTGGATTTTCAGAAGGCCTTTGACAAGGTACCGCACATGAATCTGCTAAACAAGATAAGAGCCCATGGAATTATGGGAAAGTTACATACGTGGATAGAGCATTGGTTGATTGGCAGGAAACAGAGAGTGGGAATAAGGGAATCCCATTCTGGTTGGCTGCCGGTTACCAGTGGTGTTCCACAGGGGTCCGTGTTGGGGCCGCTTCTTTTTACATTGTATATCAATGATTTGGATTATGGAATAGATGGCTTTGTGGCTAAGTTTGCTGATGATACGAGGATAGGTGGAGGGGCTGGTAGTACTGCAGAGAGACTTGGATAGATTGGGAGAATGTGATTGGGAGAATGGGCAAAGAAGTGGCAAATGAATTACAATGTCGGAAAGTGTATGGTCATGCACTTTGGTAGGAGAAATAAATGGGCAGACTATTATTTAAATGGGGAGAGAATCCAAAGTTCTGAGGTGCAACGGGACTTGGGAGTCCTTGTGCAGGATACCCTTAAGGTTAATCTCCAGGTTGAGTCGGTGGTGAAGAAGGTGAATGCAATGTTGGCATTCATTTCTCGAGGAATAGAGTACAGGAGCAGGGATGTGATGTTGAGGCTCTATAAGGCACTGGTAAGACCTCACTTGGAATACTGTGTGCAGTTTTGGGCTCCTTATTTAAGAAAGGATGTGCTGACATTGGAGAGGGTTTAGAGAAGATTCACTGAAATGATTCTGGGGATGAGAGGGTTAACATATGAGGAATGTTTGACCGCTCTTGGACTGTACTCCTTGGAGTTTAGAAGAATGAGGGGGGACCTCTTAGAAACATTTTGAATGTTGAAAGGCATGGACAGAGTGGATGTGGCAAAGTTGTTTCCCATGGTGGAGGAGTCTAGTACAAGAGGACATGACTTGAGGATTGCAGGGCGCCCATTCAGAACAGAGATGTGAAAAAATATTTTTAGTCAGAGGGTGATGAATCTATGGAATTTGTTGCCACAGGTGGCAGTGTAGGCCAAGTCATTGGGTGTATTTAAGGCAGAGATTGATGGGTATCTGAGTAGCCAGGGCATCAAAGGTTATGGTGAGAAGGTGGGGGAGTGGGACTAAAGGGGAGATTGGATCAGCTCATGATGAAATGATGGAGCAGACTCAATGGGCCGAATGGCTGACTTCTGCTCCTTTGTCTTATGGTCTATATCTAAGGTGGAGTTTGATAGGTTCTTGACTAATCAGGGGATCAAAGATTATTTAGGAAGAAGGCAGAAGAGTAGGGTTGAGAGGGATAATAGATGAGCTACGATTGAATGGCAGAGCAGACTCAATCAGCTGAATGGACTGATTCTGCTCCAATATATTATGGTCTATGTCTTCTAATTTTAAGGTGTTTGGAGGAAAATTTAACGGGGGGGGGGAATTTCAGAGGTAGGCTTTTTACACAGAGAGCAATGGGTGCATGGAACCAGGAGTGGTGTAGATGCAGAGACATTAGGCACATTTAACAGGTGACATGGTATTACGGCCAGCAACCTGGGTTCAATTCCCGCTGCTGTCTGTAAGGAGTTCATACATTCTCCCATCACCGCATGGGTTTCCACCAGGTGCCCTGGTTTTCTCTCGCATTCCAAAGATGAATGGTCAGATGAGTGTAATTGGGCAGTGCGGGCTCCTTGGGCCGGAAAGGCCAGTCACTGTGCTGTATCTCGAAGTGAATAAGCTCTTAGATGGAAAAATGGGGGGGGGGGGGTTAAGTAGGAGGGAAGTGGTGGACTGATCTTGGAGTAGGTTTAAAGGTTGGGGCAACGTTGTGGGATGAAGGATCTGTACTGTTCTGTAATATTCTATGTTCTAATGCACTCAAAGTTGGCTGTGTTTCAGTTCAGGATGTTAGCCTCGGTGGGGTTAGTGCAGTGAAATCACCAAGGGCTCCACCAGGAAAATACGTATGTGCCCTTGTGCATTTTATCAAGTGTGCAAAGTGTGTGTATGGGTGGGTATTTTGTGGAGAGTGTCCCCGGGGACAAGAGCCTGGACCGGTGATCAGGTCAGGACACTGGGCACTTCTGAGAGTGACTGATCCAAGCAAATCTCCACAGTGAGACCACTTGAACCATTGAGACTGCCCTAGCTCAGCCAACGGACTTCCTTCACCCCTTACTTTGTACACCAAGGATTTACTCAACAGTCCTTCCAGAGACAAGGGTACTGGAGGCCAAAACCAGGGGAGCATAGACTTAGGATGAGAGAGGAAGGATTTAAATTGGACTGAAGGGGCAAGATTTTTCTTCACACAGAGGTTGGTGACTACATATAATGAAGAGACAACCAGAGGAGCTGGTTTAAGGAGATCTTGGACAGGCACATGCAGGGGCAGGGCTGACAGGGATGGAGGCCGAACATTGGAAATTGGGACTAGTTAGGTGGGCACTGTGGTTGGCATGGACTGAATGGGCTGAAGGGCCGGTATCTGGGCTGCGTTGCTCCATGAGTCCATGTGTGGGTTGTGGACTTTGCAGTGTGCCTGATGACCCCAGTGGCTTTGGAGAGGACCTCACACTAGGACCCCCGGCTGAAGCATTGCTTATTAGACAGGTGTTCAGACAGGTGGTTCTGTGGAGGTGATCGGGAGTCCCGGATGGTAGTTTGCCTCCCTGGTGCCAGGGTTCGGGACATTTCTGATCGCGTCCAAGATATCCTGAAGTGGGAGGGTGAGGAGCCAGAGGTCGTGGTACATGTAGGTACCAATGACATAGGAAGGAAAGGGGAAGAGGTCCTGAAACGAGAGTACAGGGAGTTAGGAAGGCAGTTAAGAAGAAGGACCGCAAAGGTAGTAATCTCGGGATTACTGCCTGTGCCACGCGACAGTGAGAGTAGGAATGGAATTAGGTGGAGGATGAATGTGTGGCTGAGGGATTGGAGCAGGGGGCAGGGATTCAAGTTTCTGGATCATTGGGACCTCTTCTGGGGCAGGCGTGACCTATTCAAGAAGGACGGGTTACACTTGAATCCTGGGGGGACCAATATCCTAGCAGGGAGGTTTGCTAGGGCTACAGGGCAGACTTTAAACTAATAAGATGGGGGGGCGGGAATCAATTTGAGGAAACTATGGGAGAGGAGGTTAGTTCACCAGTAGAGCAAGTAAGTAGACTGTGTGTGAGGGAGGAAAGGCAGGTGATGGAGAAGGGATGCGCTCAGCCCGAAGATGTAGGGGAGAAGAAAGAAAAGAATAATAAATTTGAATGCATTGTTAGGGATGAAAAGAGAGGAGGAGGTGGAGAGTATCTTAAATGTATCTATTTTAATGCTAGGAGCATTGTAAGAAAGGTGGATGAGCTTAAAGCGTGGATTGCTACCTGGAACTATGATGTTGTAGCTATTAGTGAAACATGGTTGCAGGAAGGGTGTGATTGGCAACTAAATATTCCTAGATTTAGTTGCTTCAGCTGTGATAGAGTAGGAGGGGCCAGAGGAGGAGGTGTTGCATTGCTTGTCCGAGAAAATCTTATAGCGGTGCTTTGGAAGGATAGATTAGAGAGCTCCTCTAGGGAGGCTATTTGGATGGAATTGAGGAATGGGAAAGGTGTAGTGACACTGATAGGAGTGTTTTATAGGCCACCTAGTGGGGAACGTGAGTTGGAAGAGCAAATGTGTAAGGAGATAGCAGATATTTGTAGTAAACACAAGGTGGTGATGGTGGGAGATTTTAATTTTCCACACGTAGATTGGGAAGCTCATTCTGTAAAAGGGCTGGATGGTTTAGAGTTTGTGAAATGTGTGCAGGATAGTTTTTTGCAACAATACATAGAAGTACCGACTAGAGATGGGGCAGTGTTAGATCTCCTGTTAGGGAATGCGATAGGTCAGCTGACAGATGTATGTGTTGGGGAGCACTTCGGGTCCAGTGATCACAATAGCATTAGCTTCAATATAATTATGGAGAAGGACAGGACTGGACCTAGAGTTGAGGTTTTTGATTGGAGAAAGGCTAACTTTGAGGAGATGCGAAGGGATTTAGAGAGAGTGGATTGGGTCAAGTTGTTTTATGGGAAGGATGTAATAGAGAAATGGAGGTCATTTAAGGGTGAAATTATAAGGATACAGAATCTTTATGTTCCTGTTAGGTTGAAAGGAAAGGTTAAAGTTTGAAAACACCATGGTTTTCAAGGGATATTAGAAACTTGGTTCGGAAAAAGAGGGATGTCTACAATAGATATAGGCAGCATGGAGTAAAGGAATTGCTCGAGGAGTATAAAGAATGTAAAAGGAATCTTAAGAAAGAGATTAGAAAAACTAAAAGCAGATACGAGGTTGGTTTGGCAAATAAGGTGAAAGTAAATCCGAAAGGTTTCTACAGTTATATTAAAAGCAAGAGGATAGTGAGGGACAAAATTGGCCCCTTAGAGAATCAGGGTGGTCAGCTATGTGTGGAGCTGAGGGAGATGGGAGAGGTTTTGAACGATTTCTTCTCGGTATTCAGTAAGGAGAAGGATATTAAATTGTGTAAGGTGTGGGAAACAAGTAAGGAAGTTATGGAACCTATGACAATTAAAGAGGTGGAAGTACTGGCGCTTTTAAGAAATTTAAAAGTGGATAAATCTCCAGGTCCTGACAGGATATTCCCCAGGACCTTGAGGGAAGTTTGTGTAGAGATAGCAGGAGCTCTGACGGAGATCTTTCAGATGTCATTAGAAACGGGGATTGTGCCGGAGGATTGGCGTATTGCTCATGTGGTTCCATTGTTTAAAAAGGGTTCTAGAAGTAAACCTAGCAATTATAGACCTGTCAGTTTGACATCAGTGGTGGGTAAATTAATGGAAAGTATTCTTAGAGATAGTATTTATAATTATCTGGATAGACAGGATCTGATTAGGAGTAGTCAGCATGGATTTGTGCGTGGAAGGTCATGTTTGACAAACATTGAATTTTTTGAAGAAGTTACGAGGAATGTTGACAAGGGTAAGGCAGTGGATGTAGTCTATATGGACTTCAGCAAGGCCTTTGACAAAGTTCCACATGGAAGGTTAGTTAAGAAGGTTCAGTCATTAGGTATTAATGCTGGAGTAATAAAATGGATTCAACAGTGGCTAGATGGGAGATGCCAGAGAGTAGTGGTGGATAATTGTTTATCGGGATGGAGGCCAGTGACTAGCGGGGTGCCTCAGGGATCTGTTTTAGGCCCAATGTTGTTTGTAATATACATAAATGATCTGGATGATGGGGTGGTAAATTGGATTAGTAAGTATGCCGATGATACTAAGGTAGGAGGTGTTGTGGATAATGAGGTGGGTTTTCAAAGCTTGCAGGGAGATTTATGCCGGTTAGAAGAATGGGCTGAACGTTGGCAGATGGAGTTTAATGCTGAGAAGAGTGAGGTTCTACATTTTGGCAGGAATAATCCAAACAGAACATACAGGGTAAATGGTAGGGCATTGAGGAACGCAGTGGAACAGAGAGATCTAGGAATAACAGTGCATAGTTCCCTGAAGGTGGAGTCTCATGTAGATAGGGTGGTGAAGAAGGCTTTTGGAACGCTGGCCTCTATAAATCAGAGCATTGAGTACAGAAGTTGGGATGTAATGTTAAAATTGTACAAGGCATTGGTAAGGCCAAATTTAGAATATTGTGTACAGTTCTGGTCACCGAATTATAGGAAGGATATCAATAAATTAGAGAGAGTGCAGAGACGATTTAC